>NC_024307.1:6745120-6762314 GCF_000523025.1 Cynoglossus semilaevis | reverse complement strand
CAGACCCGGGCTGCAGACGCAGGCTGCAGACACAGGCTGCAGACGCAGGCTTCTTCCAAATCCTCTTCATTCATCCATTAAAGCTCTTTCAGAGGCCGAGGATCGATACAGTGAAAGGCAGGTACTGTTTGTACCTCAGCTCCTGATTTTCTTATATTCAAACTGAGTCCAGATTGATTTCTGTTTGATGCGAGAGTCGGGAACAATAACTCTGGTGTTGTGTGGACTTGACGGATTTTTTTTTTTAAGAATAATAGGTACTGTGATAATTCTTATGGTAATTGCAGACCCTCAGTCGTGGATCAATGCAGCTCAGCGCTGTTGAATTTTTCAGCACAGCTGTTCTCTTATCGACCCCCGCTGCCCGTAGGTTTGTTGCACCGCAGTCTTTGTGCTCTCAAGTTTCCTTATCTTTACCGGCATTGAAGAGAATTCATAGGTTTATGTAATCAATGCGACAGAAAAGAAAAAGAAAAAGAAAATACAAATTTAAAAAGTCTGAAGGGACAGAAGGGTTTGGACTTGATTGGTGTTTCAAATATTTCATACAGTGATTCTTTTCTGCTGAGTTGAATCTGTTTTTTTGTTCCTGGCGCTCTTTCACTCTTAAAATGTTATTTCCATGTTTTGTTGTATGAAAAGAAAAGAAAACAAATCAGTGAAACTGTGTGTTATATTTATTTATTTAGATATTTTCATTTAGTATTCTTATGTAGAAAAAGAATTGAACCATAACTAATGATATCGAACAAAGGAAGAATCAATGCTGACAGCAAATTGTGAATTTCTAATAAAATGATATTTTTCTGTTCTTCGCTCTTCTTTCTATCATAATAGATAACCAGCCTCCCACTGACCTCCACCAGCCTTGATGTTTTATTCAGAAATTGTTAAAAAAAAACCTTTTAACAGTTTTTTTGGACAGCTGTACTGTCTTCACATCATAAATTATTTAAGGTCTTGTTATTATCGGCTAAATCTCCGCTTTATGTTTGTTGCACATACACAAAAAACCCAGGATTAATTTCCAGCCACTCTCACAAAACCATAACCAAAACCATAACCTCTCATCAGTGGGTTGTTTTTGTTTGTTATTTTACACAGAGTGATTCACACAATAAATGTTTAGATAAATGTTGGGATATAATAATAATAATAATAATAATAATAATAATACCATCACAGTACTAATTACAAAGCTGCAGGATATGATTTTATTCTAAAGCTACTCTATACTACACTGACAAAACCAAACCAACTAGCATCTTGAAGGGTCGATTTCCACAAGGTCACTAAGTGAAAGAGGACTCCTGAAACGTAACACCACGGTGGAGAGCGTCATAGATCGAGTTGTTCAGCTGTGACGGTGCTTGTAGCTGAACTGTAACTTAAACTGATGTTCATTTTATGGTTATCAGTGAAACCACACATTAAAAGATGTCCAAGAAAAGTCGAAGAATCCGGAAAACTGTCCGAACACATACTGTTCTGAGGAGATAAGAAAGCTGAGCTGCGTGTTGCTGCTAATGTTCGCTTTTCTTTCGACCCCACGTTCTTCCTGTTACACACTTTACTACTCTTTGCACTTAAAACAGTGAAAAAATTAATTAATGATAAATACATTTTCAGGTACAAACAGTAACAGACATGTGGACCAAGAATAGTAAAACAAATCCTCAGTCTAAAGACCAGACTTCAAGTTAGATCATCAGATAAAAGTATGTTGTAAATGTAGCTTAGTGTCCAAATGTGACCATGATAACGTTGATAAACCGAGTTTTAAGATGAATAAATAAAACACTAAAGTTTCTACATAGAGTGTGTTGTCATGAGGACGGTTGGGACGGCGTCCAACCTCAGATCATCTCTATTTACTGTTTCCCACACCTGCTTAATGAATCCGTGAGTGTGAGACGTGACGCTGTTGCCACGGTGATGCTGATAGGACCTACATGATGAAAGTGGAGTGAGAGGATAATACAGCGGTTTGCTTTCATCAAGGGCGTCCATGTCACTGAGCTAAAACGGGTGCTATTTTTGTGTACCGCCCAGATCAACAGACAGTTTCCACCTTGAACAATAAGACCTTTTGGTCTTTAAGAGACAAAACAAAGACCAGCTTCTGGACCTAATTTTTCACCTAGTTTGGGTCTCGGTGTGGTTCTCCTCTGACCTAGCTCTTGCTCTGCAGAAAGATGTATTGTATAAGGATGCAGCCAAAGGAAGAACAGCAGAAGGAAGAGGGTGTGGGGTGTTTTAGAGGAAGTGAAAGGAAGGAGGGAGGGAGGGAGGGAGGAAAGAGAGGGAGAGGAAGTGGCTGTCCCGACCTCTTGGTTGTTCTGTCAGTCTGTCTCCTCCAAAGTTCACCCTAAAGGCTGCTATTCTGAATCTTCAACCACCTTTCATCTGTCAGTCTTAGTTCACCCTAAAGGCTTCTATTCTGAATCTTCAACCACCTTTCATCCTGCCCAGAAGCTGTAACCAGCCTATTTATAGTCGCAGCGTTACCCTGGGACAAGCAGGGTCAGAGGACAGAAGGAGGAGGAGCTTGGTTTGAGTCTTGAACACAACACTGCAGGTGTTTGAACGTCTTGGGCTAAAACACCGCTGAGCTTTATCTGTGTCGTTACTACACTGTTGTTTTATAAAAACACATGAGAATGAGCCATTAATGTGAACTGTCAGCTGAGAACACACTGACCTGGACTATTTACTGTATATTACAGCGCAGAGCACCAACTGTTGTGTGGAGCTGTACACCTCCAACAAATGTGAGACTAAACTTTCTAATTACTTCTTCACAACTAATCGTCTACAATCATCTCACAATCTCGCCGTCTGTGGGATTAAAAAAGATTTTTTTCATCCTTTGAAGTTCATTACAGTCAACCAGTGATTTCTTTTTATTTCAGCCCTCTATTGTATATTTAAACCCCAGATTTATTATTTAATTATTTACTCATTATGACCAAGCATTCCGCCCTATTTTTTACCTGAAAGGATAAAAAGCCAATGGGACTACCACTCAACATGAAAAAGTGGTATCCAGACACTCTTATGTTTATTGAACGGCAGCATGCTGTTAGCGAACAGTGCTATAAAATATTCATTTCATGCATTTATTTCACATCTATCATTGAAAGGCTTTGCTAACCTGGTCTCTCTGGGCTCCAACTATTTTTATCTACGAGGAGGAGAAAGATTGCATCAGTTGGACGTCAAACATGTCGGTTTTCAGGGTTGATGCGGGACCGTTGGGTACAGAGTGTCGACGTCCTCACAGGCAGCGCTGTAGTTTATGCTATTGGGAACAGACACTGATTGTGGGAAATGTGCATGGTTTTTGGGGGGGGACGTGAACAATCCTCCTTTGTCCCAAACAAGAGAGCCCTCAGTTACTGCTGCACCACTGATCTCCACAGCCGTGCGCCCAGGCTTCAGCTTCAGCTACAGCTTCAGCTACAGCCTCTCGTTCTACTGTAGCAGCAGCAACGGCAAAAGCAGTTTTAGCTCACGCCTAACCTTGTTTGACTAAATGTTTCATTACAGCCACAGACTGGGCCACAGGCTGTTTGCTGACTGTCGTCATCGATGTGTTTGTGCTGCTGACTGACTCCTACGTCTCTCTCTCTGTCCTTGCAGATGACCTCATGTCTGGCCTGTTTAAGAAGCCCATGACTGACGAAGGCGACGTGTACACCTCCCTGCTGTCCAACCAGAGTTTCACGTCCAGCCGGGAAGACTCATACCTGTCAGAAGATTTAAAACCCTCCATATCTCCCACTGCATCCTCCACCTTGAACAACTTCTCCAGCACCACCTACAGCTTCAGCTCCAGTACCAAGATGTCGTCCGATCTCTTTGATGACATGCCCAAATCTCTGCTGAGCTCGGATAAGACAGAACCCTACAACTACATGGACATCAGCCATGGAGACGAGAGCTACGCTGAGCAGCAGGCCCCTCCACAAAGTCTGGTGGACACCACCTCAGGAGGTCATGACCTGCTGGGAAGCTACATGGATAAGTACACTGGCAGAGATGACGAGGGCAAGGATGAAGAGGAAGAGGAAGAGGAAGAGAACCTAGGTCCAGCACTGGACTCACCCTCTTTCCCATACGTGGAGGAGCCGTCGGACGAGGAGTTGTCAGACTACCGCTCCTACCAGAACCTGGGCAACACCCCTCAATCAGCCAGCCCAGTGAAGATCACCTTCACTGAGTATCAGTCTACGGCCCAAACGCAGCACACTCCTGCTCCGACCGGTGTGTCGGAGCGTGAGAACGTCCTCAGCGTGGGTTTACAGGGGGTTCCCACTGTGACCTTATCAGAGCCGGAGGATGACAGCCCGGCCTCCACACCCAACGCTTCCCCAACACGTAAACACACACACACACACAAATATAAATAGACAAATGGTTTTGGCGATATCAACAAAAGTGTCAACCTATAACTCAGACGTCAGACCTACAGCTGAGTCATTTAAAGTGGACGTTCATTTCTCCTTTTCCCAGCCTCTTAATGAGCAACTGACAAATAACTGACAAAGATTTTTTTGTTGTTGTTGTTGCCCACTTTTAAAAACAGTTTTTTTGGAATCCTTCCAGTCGGATCAATACTCTATCATTACTGGTAGAGTTTTATTGAGTAGTAATTTGATTTCTGAGACAGGCTGAACATCTGTAGCCTGACACTTTGTTTTCTCTCTTCTATTCTTCAAATGTCTCGATGATCAGGTGAATCCATTTTCAATTCTTGTCTAGTAGCCTTTTAGAAAATAGTCTGGTTTGGTTTTAAAACTCTAATTCATACAGTATTTTAGTGATGGACCTGTTTGCTGGCCCAGAAATATATTACTAAAATGTGGTTTTAGGTAAATGAAAATCAACCTACTTAAAAGGAAATAAAATATATTTTTATATATATTACATTTATACATATATTATGTATAATATATATGTCAAGGCAGGGATTGGACCACAAATTATTATTTATGCAGACAAGGATTTGAGATTTAAAAAATTGCTGAGGACTATGTTTACGTATCAAAGCATATCAGGTTTTTTCAGGGTCACAACCTTGTCTGGAGATTTGTGCACACACTGTATATGTGTATGTATTGTGTACTATACTGTATTATTAATGAAGACCTGGGTGGCCACTTTCCTCTGGTTTCCTTCATTCACAGAAAAAGAATTCCCTCCCCATGATGTGATCAAGGCTGACACTGGGAAGACGGCAGCTTCTAAAAGCAAAGATGCTGGCACCAGGGAGCCGGATGGCAGCAGTGCAGAGTCTGGAGACTCAGAGATTGAGCTGGTGTCCGAGGAGCCTCCCAAGCCCACTAGTAACCCATTTGCCCAACCGCCTAAAGGAAAGGATGCTTTCAGCCAGTCCAACAACCCCTTTGATAATCTCCCCGTTCTCAAGGGTGGTATTGGCTCAGCTGGCAACCATGCTCCACCTACGGCCTACAGCATTCTGCGGGAGGAGAGAGAGGCAGAGCTTGACAGCGATCTCTTCATTGAGTCTGCCTCAGAAGAGAGCCCAAAGAGAGAGCAGGGCTTCAGTGGCCCCAAACAGGGGGTGAGCCCTCCCTCTCCGCTGCTGTCCAGCATTGTCCCTCCCCGCAGCACTGCTGAGACCCTGCCAGCCGAGCCCCTGATCACAGAAAATGTCAAAACCCCAGTAAAAACAGAAGAGGATCGCCCCAGCAAACCTAATCTCCCCACCGCCACAGTGCCCCCAGAGGTGCGGCTGGAGAAGCCACATACAGACGACATGCAGCAACACACCGCTGAGGTGGAGGGAGACTTGGAGAAACCTGCAGAGATGATGTTTCTGGGAGGAATGAACAAACAAAAAGGTTGGTTCTAAAATCATTTCACTCACTGCTACGTGTTTTCCATACGAAACCAAAACTAATATTTTTCAATATATATTTCAAGGAAAATAAAATATATAAATATATATATATATATAGATGTATAAAAATAGGTTAATGTTTTTTATTTGTTTGGTTGTTGAAAATATTCTAACTATATTTTGGTATCATTCAAAATGGCTGAAGGTCACTGACAGCATCTTTTTATTTTTCCTGGCTCGTCTTGCGTTTGTTTACGTTTGAAAACTGTTGTTGTTTTGGTCACAAGGCGTGGAGGGTTAGAGAGAGAGACAGAGAGAGACAGAGAGAGAGAGGGAGAGAGAAAGGAGGTGGATTGTTGCTGTCCTCAGGGTGGGAAGCGTCTACGTTGTGCTTTTCTGCAGTCTGCTTCCCCCGGTGGTGCATTTAAGAAAGACATATAGTGAGTGAGAAACTCCTGAGTCATTTGGCAGTGTTTGTCAACTGAAACCAAAGATACCGTCTTCTATGTAAACATTCTACTTTATTCTGCTGAATACTGCTGGCAGAAACCTTGATACAATGCAGATATTAAGGAGTGAAATATTTCCCTGTCTTCTGTCGTTGACTGCTTTCATAGGCAGCTGAAATTGTGTACTTTTGGTGGTAATGGTTTTAATGTCTAAGGATTTTTTCTACATTTAACAATATCTAACTGTTTATGAGTAGCTAAGTTATGTCTTTATATTTTTTAATATTATTTCTTATACTGTAGCAACCCCTGAAAAATATCACCAGACCTCTTTGTAAAACACTATCAAACACTATTATCACTGGGCATTATTGTCCGTACCACATTATGAGTCCATGTTTTGACTAGACGGTTCTCGACCCAGTTTCAATCGATTTACAATCTCAGCCGTGCTACTCTGACGTCTCCAAACTGTTGTATCTCAGCTGTTTCTCTGAACCGATCATTTCTAATCCAGTTCATCCTCATCAGTCTCAGACTAAATCACAGCATCTTTAACCCTGTCATCTCCAGCCCAGCCTCCTGTCTTTAACACAGCGTCACTGTCTTCAAATCAGCACATTAACATTTACATATTTAGTCGACGCTTTTAACCAAAGCAGCTTAGACAGGAGGTTTAACGCTGTCACGCATGTGGTTCTTCTGGGAATCAAACCCAGGACATTCTGCTTCTGAGGCAGGCGTGCTAACCACTACACTACAGAACCAAGTAAGGGCCAAAAAAGGTTTTTGTTGTTTATTTTCAATACTGCTTCTCTTATGGATGTACATTCCTTTTTTAGGGCCAGGATAAAGCCAGTGGTGCTGCATCATTTTCAGTGTTGACCCACATCCACGGGTTCTGTCTCTCCTCCACTGGTCTCTACAGTGCAGACCCCCACCTGCTCCACAGTCTTTGTCACAATTTGGATAATATTCTTTTTCTCATATGGAGAGCAAAAATGTAATGTTAGAAGTAAAGAATAATGTATTGCTATTATTTATAAAAAAAAAGAAAATGTAATAGAGGAGAATTACAGTACAAAACTGCATCAGTTTGGTTGAGTTGACTTGAGAAGCAGCTAAAACATGCTAAAGACTCCACTTTTTAACGTTTTTTCCCAAGGATAACAATAATAATAATAAATCCAGGCCGCGATTTTTTTTTGGTAAAAGTGGTAAAAGTAGATCTACTCCTTTAAAAGTTGGTATGATTTTCCAACTATTTCAAACGGCTGCGTTTTTGTTTACTCACCGACTGCTAGAAGCTTCTGGAAATGCTAAAAGCAGGTCATGCACGTCTTATTTCTTACCACTAGATGGTGCTGTGCACCTTTGTCATTTCTGTTTTACTGCGAGCTTCAAAATCCTATTGTCAACAGTTCGTGATCGTCCACATCCGTTACTATGGCATCGTTGATGGAGGTGCCTGTTCAGTGTGGTTCAGAGAACGATAAGATGACGGGTTTTTTTTTTTTTTTTAGTAATTTACTGGGATGATTTTGGCATTTATGTCTGAACAGAAGGTGTGAGGTGTGGCTCTCTGGAGGGGGGAGGGGGTGGGGGGCAGAGTAATGGCCCAGAAATGACGTAATTCCTGAAAACACAATGAAGGAATGATGCTCTGCTCAGTGCTGACACCACAGTGACTGTGCTGTTTTCTTTGCAGTTAGCCTGTTAGCATGCGATCCATTTTGATTAGAGCTATAGTCCAGAGGGAGTCCTAAAGCACAGTCACATCCTGACGGCACTAAACCAGGAGTATTGTGCTGTTATGGACGGCCTCTGATAATGAATTATTAAAACAGCAGCACTCTGCCTCTTCATTAACCTGTAGTCGTAGTGGAAACTGCTGTTTGAATCTCTGACTACAGACTAGTAGCGTTTGTAGAAAATAAAACTGGGTGTTTGCCGTTCACAACCTCAGCAGGACAGAGTCAGGCAGAAAAAGCAGTGCCATATCACTGAGCTAACACTGAGCTGTGCTTTTATAGACACGTTTGTTTATCAGTTTTTTTTGCCATAGTTACTGTATAGCACAGCTAACGCTAACTGGATAAGAATTCACTATTTGGCTAACGTTAACTATATTTCTGAACAATATTGGAATTATTATTTTTTAATTCTATGCTGTTCAATAGCTATATGTAGTAGCATTTGTACTTCATTTTATACCTAACATCTAGCTCTATGCTATGAGTAATATTTTATTAGCTTATTATTGTTAGATCTTAATGTTTTTATTTAACATCAAATAGCAATTTGTCTATTTTTGTCTCTAACAGATTGAAATTTATTTTTAAAATAAATGCTAAGATGTGTTCTAAAACGTTATTTCTGGATAACTATTTAGTTACCTGTTATGTAGTTATTTTGCTTTTGGCAAAATGAAACTGAGGTTTATCTTATATAATGTTACCTTGTTTATTGACTAGCTATTTTAGTGATGCTGTCATATTTTATTTTGATAAAAAAAAACTATTATTGTTATTTATCATTATATACTTGGACTACTTTTACCTACATTTTTGTTATTTATTTACTTATTTGCTCATTACATTAATATTTAATAACTAACCTTAATTTATAGTCACCTGTTTTGCTACTACTAATATAGGCCACTGCTTTTTTTTCTCAGATATTCTGACTCATCAGCCAAAGCCCCTTTACATCTGACTGTTATTACAGTTAAAGTCAACCGTACAGGGAACGTCCGTGTTGGCCCTGATGTGTTCGATCTGTACACGGTTGCCTTTAGAAAACATAATTAATGAGCTCTGATGACTCTGCCTTTTATTTTTAAAGCCCTCACACCTTCTTTCCTTTTAACAGGAATGCTTAAGAACCCTTTTCTAACCCCCACCCTCTAAACCCCACATGGTCTTAATCGTGGAATTGATGGATTTGTGCTGCAGCGACTGTCGGCTAGTCCTTCCTCTCTCTGTGTACACACACACACAGACCTACGGACGCACTCCTTCCTTCTCCCTCTCTCTCCCTCTCTCTCTCTCTCTCTCTCTCTCTACCTTCACTGCTGCTCCTCTCCTGTGCCCAGCGCTGCTCCACAGCATCAGTCTGCGTGCTCCGCCAGTCGGTAGCACCTTGGAAACATCTCCCTCATCTGTCTCCACCGTCCCTCCCTCTCCTCCCTCGTCTGCCACCTCAGCCCAGGTCTCCTCCTGCATCCTTTATCCACCATTCATGCCTTCCTGGGATGAGTGAGTGAGCCGTTTGCTACAGAAGAGGGGAGACAAAGAAGAAAACCATAAAGACAGAGTAAGAGAGAGAGCAGGGATCTAGGTGATCGTCAGCATGCAGGCCGGTGCAGAAGTGACCAAGAAGGAGAGCTCCTGGAGCGGCTGGAGAGGCCAGGGTACTGACGTCTTTACTGTGCTGACATGTGTGAGTGCTGTGGCTGTGAGAGACGGACTGTTGTTTCTGCATGCAGGATATTTAGCACCGCATCCGGATGTTATGTTCACTAAACCACTCTTCAGTGTGTGTGTGTGTGTGTGTGTGCATTGAATGTGCTTCTATTTTTGCACCTTAATATGATGGTATTTGTCAGAAAAAGCAGAGAGCTTTGTCTCCCTGCACCTCCTTTTACACAGACACGCCCTGACGACAGACCTTTCCTGGTGCGTCTGTGTCTGTGTCTGTGTCTGTGACAGAGCAGCTGCTGCTGGGCCGCCTCAGTCATTACATGTGAAACAGACTCATCAGGATTTGTCTGTCAGAAATGTGACATCGTTGACGTTGTTGTAGCCGCGCTCAGGCGCACATTTTTTAATGGCGTATGCTCTGCTTTTGTGTGAAGAGGCAGTCACAGCATCTTGACGGCACTGACAGACTATCTCCATGGTAACCAGGCCACACCCATTCCAATTACATCAGCACTGTCTCTCCGGCTGCCATGGCACCTTGCAGAGACCAGGCCGTGGAGCAGCGTCCCTCCCTCTGTCTGTGTTCCCTGTTTCTGTCCGTTTGTTAGAACACGGTGTATGGCAGACGCTGTGCTGTTTGAATCCAGACAGTGTTTTTTTAATACCTTTTATTTCGTGTGTTAACATTGTAGGCTGTGTCGTATGAAATCTTGGCTGCAGCGGCTGAGACGTTTCATTTGCTCAGTCTTGTTCTGTAACTAAAGGCGTTTTTGTTTAGTCATTTTGGTTACACACACACACTGCTGACTCCCTGACACTGTTCTGTCCTCGTCATCAGCACGCAACGGAACGTTACGTAGTTGTCTCTAATGTGAGCTGTTGTTTTTGTACGTTACCTCAAATCCAGCTACAGCAACTCCCCGGTTATCAACTGTTCCCCAGTCGTCGAATATCGGTTCCAGATCAATATCAGGTCAGGAGGTTTGCATCACACATCGAACATACCAGAGTATAACCTCAAAGTGTCATCAAAGATCATATTTTAAAATGTTTAAAATGTAAAAATTTAAAAAAAAGGCAGTGACACAGGTTGCTGTTGGTAAAGTGAGACACACTGACAGGAAGTTACTACATTTACAAAATTAATTTAAATATATTATAACAAATCAATAACAAATAAAAATCAATATTTTTATTTAAATGTAACCGTAAGATCTTTTATTTACCATTTGTATTTTTGTATTTAATATTTAGATTAAGATTCAACCCTTTAAGTTTAACTATTATCAAAAACAGTTTTGTATGTTTCTTCAACAAAAAGCACGACAGATTCTACGACTCCTTGAATCCAGATTATAACTAAAAACCCACTGAGGTCCATTAGCACGTTCCAGCTAATCACTGGTTTGAGGCCTAGATGTCTGTAGTGATTTAATGAGGTCAGGCTAAACTAGTTAAACTACAGGAGAGTCGGGGGATTCACACTGTTGTCACTGCTGCTCATCATGTGCTCTGGTTTTTGCCGATCATAACTGAACATCATTAAGACTCTAAGATTATATGTAAATAAGATGATTTCACGTTGCCATAATCAGTTTAACTAAAAAAAAACTTTTAATACCAGAAGAAAGAAGAACTATTTTAGCTCCACATGACTAAAAGAAAAGATTTCACAGAATCCTTCAGGTCATTTTGGATTCACTAGATTTTGACAGAATCTCTGGTAAAAACTGTGAGCAGTGTGATGGCTGCTGCCACCTACAGGGGAGGAATGAAAGCTCAGGTTTGTGATTTATTGAGTCTGTTTGACCTTCTAACAGCTCCATCAATAAAGTACATTAATGTGTCAGGCAGAATTAAACCAGATCAGGGGCTGACACAGACTTCAGAGTCACCTGATCACCTTGAAGTCTCCCGTTATTTCAAGTCCCAAATCTCCACACCAGGGGTGCAAGAAAATATTGATAAGGTGAAATATTGCGATATTTCAGTTTTACAATATTGTATCGATATTCTACAGCACTGTATTGATATACTTTATTAACAATTAACATGCAAATATTCACGTTTTTTTTTTTTTGTTGCATTTAAACTCTTGACCACTAGTTGATTGTACTGGGACTGCATATATTTAACACTTTCAGTCAAACTATTTTACTTTGTCCTGCAATTTTATTTTTTCTCTCTATCGATTATAAATGTAGAAGAAGTTGTTTAAAAACTCAATATATTGTTGTGCCTGTGGTATTGCACTTATCGCTAAGACTCTTGCCAATACACACCTCTACTGCACACACACACAGAAACAGACTAACCACATGTTTGGTGAACGAAGGCCTCATCACCAGATGAACAGTTCAGTTCAGATCAGAACATTAGCAACAGAAATATGACATATTTCTGGGCCTGTAGACGATCGGGGCAACACACTTCAAGTCAGGAGAGAAACAGAACTTCTTTTCTAGGGTTAGGGCTGTTGGTGTCTAATAGACTGAGACACGTGTTTCAACATTTCACAGAACATTTCCTAAGTGTAAAGTCTATCTAGAAAGACAGGTCAGAGGTCAGAGAAGAACAACCAGACTAATAAACAGAACTAAGATATAAAGAAGAAAAAAAATCTCTGAATGACCAACACGTCAACCTTGAAGCTGAGAAGGTCAAATGTCAAACGATTGGATCAATCCTGCCATAAATAACCTCCACAAAATAAAAAGAAGCAAAATAATAATGTCACACCGAGCTCATGTTCTCTCCCTGTATATTTGAATGACAGCCACGGTCCACTGATCTCAGGTCAGTTCCAGCATCTTATTTACTCTGTTCTCAGTGACCGTCGCTCTGACACCAAAACCCCGGTCCAGCCTGGCACTGGAACGAGGTTCTAGATGACACAGCTGGAGGTGGTGGTTAGTGTGTGAACAATGGAGCCAGACTTAGTGAAGGGAGTGGCTGCTCTGTGTGTGTGTGTGTGTGTGTGTGTGTGTGTGTGTGTGTGTAGAGACAAATTATGTGTCACTGATTCCCCAGATTCAGGACATTAAAATTGAATCTCTCCCTGTTTTCCCAAAGGAACTGTGTTCACCCCCCCCCCCCCCCCCGCCCACCCCCCCCCTCCCCGAAAATGGAGCACAGTAACTATGGCAACTGCATCAGGCAGGTGCTAGGCAGCTATCCGCCACCAAAGTGTTTCAGTGGAATAGGAAAATCTGCGCTGCCTCCTGTGGCTGTGTGGGGTATTGTGTGCAGCAGCTGGTGTGCCATGAAACCAACACAAAACACAAGGTGTCTGATTTAATTTTCTATTTTTGACAAAATGTCCTGATTAGTGCAGCATCAGCAGAGTTGTGTTACAGCCGAGTAGAACAGGGCCGAGCGAGAGAGGGAGAGAGAGAGGGAGAGACAGACAGAGGAGGAGGAGGAGGAGTGTTCAGATGTGTGTTAGTGCATTTGTGTGGTTTTTTTTTTTTTTTTTGGCAACCGCACCCACATAAAAACACACACGCAGGCTCACACAGACGCTCCCCCTCCCTCCCTGTCCTCGCTCCCTCAGTGCCATGTTCTGATTGGTTTGGCGTAGCTCTGACCCCGCCCCTGCTGTATGGAGGCTACTCCCCCTCCACTGCTCTCCTTTTGTCCATGGATAAAGCAGCTGCTTCTTTCCCTGTTCAGCCATGGGAGCCGCAGGTCAGTACACACTTCTACTAAAGCTAAAACCACAGCAGACACCGTCACCGGTGTGTGTGTGTGTGTGTGTGTGTGTGTGTGTTGTCACTGCTGCTGATGCTGCTGTGTGTGTGTCTGAGAGAGAGAGACAGAGAGAGACAGAGAGAGAGAGCATCTCCAGTCAGATGAGTTGCCACATGCACAGTTGGCGTGAACCCTGACTGCTGTCTGATGAATGAACAGCTGCTGCTGCACGTTGTAGTGAATGACTGGTCTTTTTACATTGTGGCGTTGGGAGGTCGGGGGGAGAGAGGGGGTGATGTAGAAGACAAGAGTCAGGTGATCCAGAAAAGCTAAGGTTCACACTGACTGATCCGCCGCCACATCTGCTCACAGTCACAGTCACTGCTGTGTAACCAGGTCCAGTCCCAGTTTTTGGCATCCACGGATGTCTCTTAGTGGAGAGTAAAGATGGCCGTCATCACTATGCTGCTCACAGCTCCACGGCTAAAATTAGAGCAGGCAGGCGGGCGGACGCCTCAGAGAGGAAGAGTAAGTCACCCCAGAGACCACAGCAGTCAATCTCTCTCTGCTTGATGAGAACAAAGCTTCACATTAACCCTGACCAGACCTGCTGTCAGGAGCAACAGATGGACGGGTCCTGCTGCGGCAGCTTCTCACTCATCCTACAGTGGTAGGAAGTCTGGAAGAAGACCACCGGACTGGACATGACCTCCGAGGAGATGAATGGGTTGTTGTTCTTCAGGAAGAGAACCGAACCCACAAAAGTTAATCACTCCCATATCCTTGATTCACTGTGGGGATGGTGTTCTTTGGGTTATATGGCTCTCCTTTCCCTTTTATAAACATTGGAAACATTGTCTCTTCTCATCCCAGGTTTCTTGATCTTTGACCTCACAGTCCAGTCCTGGACACAGCTGTCTTTTATTGGTTCCCTCCTTGAATTTCTGAAATATGTTTTTCTTATCTCCGTCCATCGTTAACGTTCAATCCCAGGGTACATGCTTTAACGTAACGCGAACACCTCATCAGTTCTGCTCTGATCCTTTTATGACAGGCAGGAGCAACAGAGTCATGTTTGGTTTTTTAACCAAGTGGAGCAGCAGCGGTGGAGCAGCAGCGGTGGAGCAGCAGCAGCTGACAGTTCTCATGGAAACAGAGCCCACAGAGGTGGTCGGTGTCAGTCTCCACAGCTGGAACGTTACACTGGGCTAATCCTCACTCATTACAACTCCAGCTTTGACGTATGGGTTCAACCAGACAGAAGAAAGGACAGAATTTTCTCCATCAAATTCTCTGTTCTAGTGAAGTACCAAAGTGACGCAGCGTCGCCGTCCTTCCTCACTGACCCCACAGCTGGCTCCGGGACAGGTCACTCTGAACCTTTATCTCAGAAGTGCTGATTACCTCTGCCGCTGGCCGCCTGCATTAGATCAATCATTAATGTCCAGCCTGTGTACCTGCTGTCTGACCTGACACACGCCGTGTGTTTGTTTGTTCTGTATGTGACCAAAGCTGCTGCTGCTGCTGATAACTGCACACTGTACTGGACAGCCACGAAAACTGCGTTCGACCTCGTTTCTTTCATGACCTGCTGCTGACGAAAGAATCGAGAACCTTCTCTCTTGCTTACTTTTATCTTACTTACTTCCTTCTCTGCAGGGGGCGCTGTGACAGAACACATATTTTGAGATTCATCAGTTACAGTAGTCAGTTTTTGCAGCTAGGCTAAGCAAACCCAGTTAACTTCTTCTAGCTTGATTTTTCTGATCAGCAGCTCTCTGTCATTTGGGTCGCAATACTGCCACCTAATGACTGTATCAGACATTTGCCAAGTGAAAGTGTCCATAATAATATTAATAACAATCATAATAATTTGAACACACTGGGAAAACTGTTGCTTTAACAGCAAATCTAATGCAACAGGCTGCCCCCTGGAGGCACTAAGCAGGTGGTTCCACTGGGGCTCAAACCCAGGACCTCCTGTCTCTAAGATGTGTAAACAGGTTGCGTTCTTGTGCTTATGATCTGAGGATTGCTGGTTTGAATCCCATCATCAGCAAGGCAAAAAAAAATCCTAAGTGCTAATGAAATATAGAGGACAAATCTTGTCTTTCAGCTTCTTCTTCTTCTTCTTCTTCTTGTCTTTCAACTTCTTCTTCTTCTTCCTACTTTGAAAACTGGGGCTAATCTCACATTTCCACAGCTCCGTGTGATCTAAAGAGACACTGCGTTATGAAGCTGGGTTAGAACAGCATCACGTGACAGCCACAGATCTCCGAGGACGTCGGCCTGTGAACAGCTTCCGGTTTTTGACCCAGATGTGTAGCAGCAGTCTCACCCAGGATTCAAATTTAAATAGGAGGACAGCGAGAGTCAGGTTATGATGGCGCTCAGTCCTCACCCCGTTTGTCTCCTTTGTCCTTCTGACCCACCATTCAGCGATTGACCTGCTCTACTGGAGGAATGTGAAACAGTCTGGAGCCGTGTTCAGCAGCGTGCTGCTGCTGCTCTTCTCTCTGACCCAGTTCAGTGTCGTCAGCGTGGGAGCCTACCTGGCCCTGGCTGCCCTCTCTGCCACCATCAGCTTCAGGATCTACAAGTCTGTGCTGCAGGCCGTGCAGAAGACCGATGAGGGACATCCTTTCAAGTGAGTGGAACAGAAAGGTCAGTGATTCGTTGGTGGTTTACCATGGGGGTCTCTGCATGGCTCTGTGCTGTCTGTTGTCCTCAGGTCCTACCTGGAGATGGAGATCTCTCTGTCCCAGGACCAGATCAGTAAATACGCCGACAAAATCCTGCTCTACACCAACACCTGCATGAAGGAGCTCCGCCGGCTGTTCCTGGTCCAGGATCTGGTCGATTCCTTGAAGGTTTGCTTCACACACTCATCTCCACACGCTCTTGTTATTTCGCTGTGATCAATCACACAGGCTGGTTTATTACAAGAACGTGTGTGTGTGTGTGTGTGTGTGTGTGTGTGTTCCAGTTTGCTGTGCTGATGTGGCTGCTGACCTACGTGGGAGCTATCTTCAACGGCCTGACGCTGCTCATTCTAGGTGAGCTCATCCTGACTTCAGAGTCAAATACTCACAAACAAAATGTACTAAATAATACTCCGATGACGTGTTCTCCGAGCTAACGTACTGTGATTTCCTCTGTTGCTCTTCCTCTTGTGCTTCACACAGCCGTGGTCTCCATGTTTACCATGCCCGTGGTCTATGAGAAACATCAGGTACGAAACACAGCAACTTCACTCCAACAACAACCAGGTCAAACCTGCTTCGGTTTTAGTTAAAAAATACTGACATCTGGTTTTCATCCAATCAACAGGCACAGATTGATCAATACGTGGGATTAATACGGACCCAGGTCAACTCGGTGGTAGGAAAGTGAGTGTTTGTTCATGACTGTGTTGAACCAAACACACACACACACACAACATACTGAGCCTTTCAAAATATTATCAAATGTATCTGTCTATATATATATATACATATATATATATATATATATTTACTGTATGTAATATGTTAGAGGTCAGTAGTAAAAGCTTGGGGACCTGGTTTAGCCTAGAAATTAGAAATTAGACCACTTATATGAATGACGGCTAAATACTTGGCTAAATTAATTGTTTGTTTGTTTTTTTGTTTGTTTGTTTTCTTTTTTCACAGGATCCAGGCGAAGATTCCTGGAGCTAAGAGGAAGGAGGAGTAGAGCAGCGCCCCCAGCTGTCAACCTGGCGATATTGGCACCTTGGTGTTTCTCTA
>NC_024307.1:6726976-6744513 GCF_000523025.1 Cynoglossus semilaevis | reverse complement strand
AAAATGAATAAATGTACCTTGATGTAAAAACATCTCGCGTGTCTCTTGCCTTTGCAGTTCACATTAATGAGGCAGAAACGCTGCAGCTAAATCTGTAGCCATAAGAGTTTGAGTACAAGATGTTGAAGGAGCTAAAAATACGAGCTGAAGTATTCTGGCACAGACAGGGGTCTGGTGCAAAAGTGGAAGAGGAGTTACAAATTTAACCCGACTCCAGGCTCACAATGAGACAGTGTTTGAGTGAAGGAGGTTTGTTTGTTACTAACAATAACCGTGATGATCGGCCACTGAGCACAGATTGGTTTCCACTTAAAAAATGCCCAGAGACACCATTAAAAAAACTGTTGCCAAAACAACAATAAACTATTACATACGTCAAGTAGGTCAACAACGTAGTCATGTTGTCTTTGTCCAACTACAGAAAACTAAACAAAACAAAAACAAAATTACTAAAAATATCAACACTAGTGACAGGCAACGTGAGGCTGTTTCTGTACAATTTAGTAATTATGAAAGTACAGTATATATATATATAATAGTATGTGTACAGAAGGGTTGAACAGTATGAGTTATACAGACTGAGAGGTTTTTGTTGCTTTGTACTTGTAAGAACATTTTGAGCCATTTTAACTATAAATCCACTCCAACTGATTTCTACAATCAGTTAATGCCGTTTTATTTTACTTTTTCTAACCAGTGATTCAATTATTCAGGGCTGAAATGTGTCCTTTACTTGTTGATCACAATAATGAAGTATGAATGGAAGTTAACCCTCAGTGTTAAAGAAACAAAATGAAGGAGAATATTTTGAATAACCATCAGAAAATCCACAAAGATTCCAGATCTGTGCTCCACAGAACCACAGTTACGTTTAATCTGAAAAGAACATCAACACAGGTCAGAACTGTTGTTTCAACAGTACAAAGAGGTTCAGTAACACTGAAACGTAAACACACTGAAACATTTCACTTGACCGTTTTGGTCAAAAAGAAAGTCTGATTACAGGCTGACAGCTCTGTGTGAAGAAGAACTGAACATTAAATATGAACAAAGATCAGGCTTCAGTTCTGGTTCATCCTAAAATAAAGGTCACATACATGATTTCACAAGTAACAAAACTGTTGGTTTCACAACAGTTCAATCAACAACACTAAACTTAACAGTGATTTTTTTTTTAAGGGTTGAGTAATGTGATTGGATGCAGCTGGTAGACAGCTCCACCCATGTTTCTGCTGCTGGGCTCTGCCATCTCCATCCTGACAGAAGGGTCAACCTACAGCGGAATAATAAATAATAATAAAATACAACAGACTAAGAATGTGTTACAAAACTGGGAAATAAAAAGGGATGAAGGAACAGCGTGACCCACCTGGTTCCATTTCCCCCATTTCTCGTAGTAAATTGGAGCGATGTTTTTTCTTGGTGACGACTTGATGAAAAGACTACATTTCAAACAACAGAAGGTTGAATAATAAACGCCAACAATAAAACACCAAAAACAATAAATAAATAAACTAATAAATAAGTATGCTACATTTAAAGCCTCGGGCAAAGCAAAAGACGCCCCCCCACTGCCCTCTGGTGGCTGAATACCTTTCAGGGTTAACACATTTTTTATCATGGACATTGTGATTTTTTTTTCATTTTAGCTCGATCCAAACTGGCACGCTGCTTTTGTAGTTGTGCAATAAACCACTGAACAAAGTACTTGGTCATCTACCTTCTGACAGCAAGGCCTGCTGGGAGGTTGTCAGACAAGGGCACCAGTCACTGAGCTACTGCCTCTACTGTTACAGCAGGGTACAGCACTGCTGACTGGCATCAGTTTTCAAAGCTCCATACACTTTGACATTGGTCTGAACTTTTGATTTTTGTAGGTGTACACAAAGTGTGTGTGTGTGTGTGTGACCTTATCAGCTGCTCTCGACAGTCCTCCTGCAGACGGCTGATCTTGTTTGGTCCTAGGTGCAGAGTTCCACTGGGTCCTTCACACATCAGACGGTTGATGGCCACTCTCAGGGCATTTATCTGAGAGACAACACCCACAACAGAAAGATGAGACCAACATGAACCCTTTTATTTCAATGAGTTTCCAGAATTTATTTTAAGTCTGTTTGTTCAACCTGGTCTGTTTTCAGGTTCATGGACTGAGTCCAGAAATCTCCACATTAGAGCAGGAGGAGAAAATGTTGACATTTTAAAATTATTACTCAGACATTAGTCAAGGTTCAGTTACAGGAGGAATTTTTCCTTTTGACTCACCCAGGTTAGACTGGAGGTATGAACAAGTAATGCATATTGAAACACAAATTGTTTTGAACTTTTTTTTATCCCTCTTTGGTTAAAACTATGATATTAACACACCTGTCAAGGCAACACATGAGTCAAATATTTTCTCTTGTCAGACTGTACTGATATAACATTTTAATATAGCACTGGTGGAGTGTGATTTGTACTGATGATAACAGTCACTATTATTTTCAATGACTTCTGGAGACAGCTGTTACCTCTATGATGTCCTCCACGTCCAACATGACGTCAAACGTGAGCTCCATGTCATGGTCCGGCAGCATGGCCTCCTGTGAGTGAGCGTCCCAGCCCAGTCCACAGAGAGCACCGGTGTAGCAGGTCCCCTCCTCATTCATACTGAGAGGAAACGCACATCTTTATCTGACTGTGCTGGACTTCACAGGTGAAACCATAAAGTCTGGGAGTCCAACTCACCGCAGCTCCATGACAGGAGTGAAGAGCATGGTGAGGAGTGCAGGGAGTCCAGGAATGTCGGGCATGAGGGAGGTGTCTCTGAGGAGAAAATGTGAACCTGCGAAAGAAAGGCAGCTGCCGGAGCACGTTCAAAGAGCAGAGGGCTGGAAAAACAAAGAGCTCAAACCCAGGACAGCTGTTTTAACGCCATTACAAAAAGCAGAAAGGGAAATTGGGGATTAAATACGCCCCCTGTTGTAGGATGTAGTTAATGCAATAATGTTTTGGTTAACCTTCGTAGCCCATCAGTGAAAGAAGTCAGTGACACAATGTTGTGTTGCAACAATTTGGCTAAAGCTAAAGAATTCTCATGAGCACATTAAGGATCACTACATTTTTAACAGTACACATGATCATGTCTAGATGCCCGTGGCCTAGTGCAAACTACGGCCCGGGGGCCAGATGCAGCCCGTATAGCTTTTTGATTTGGCCCACCAAACTTTTCCAAATGATATATAGCTTTTTAATTCGGCCCACCAAACTTTTCCAAATGATATTATAATTTATTTTATATTAACATTATACTTCTACCTTCTACCTACCTTCTACCTGCAATACCCACGTTTCCCCAATAGATGGCGCTAAAAGCATTTTCGCCTTTATGCATGAGTTTTACATGTCATTTATCTTAGTTCACACTAACTAAGATAAATCTCTCTGCTCCTGACCCGGCCCCCCCGTTCAATTTTAGGACAATCGTGTATATATAAAAATCGTTCTGTACCCGTGGAGCTGACAGACACGGTCCCAGCCACCAACATCCTCTGATGTTTGTAGTGAAGATTTGGATTCAAGGCCAGGGAGTTGATGCTGTACTTGTCAACCATCACCGACCTGAACAACATCACAGACCAAAATAATGATAAAAAAAAGATCAATAATCTTAACGTGGTGCTGTGAAGTGATTTGAACCTCACTTGTAGCAGGCGTTCCGTCTCAGGCTGACCCTTATCTGGTAAGGGCTGGTAGGTCCAATCAGGTGAACCTGGGAGGCGGGAAAGAGGGAGAGAGGGAGAGAGAGAGAGAGAGAGGGTGAGAGAAAGAGAGAGCTATGTTATACATTGATACCAAATCTTTTTCTAAACGTCTTTGACTGATTTCTAAATTCCGTGGTTCAGATGGTCTCCTGCCTTTTTCACAGCATAAGATTGACCGTTCTTAGAAAAGTGAGCGATCAGATCGTCGATGAGGTTTTTCTCTGCTTGGTTGCGATCCTTCCAGTAGCCTTTGATGACACTGGGGACGTAGGTCCCTGCTTCTACCTTCTTGTACAGAGACATCAGGTCCTCGTGGTGTTGCTGCCAAAAGAACAAAACGTCTTGACTCAGAGGAAAAAAAACAAAACAAAAAAATCAACAACAGTTTGACAGATGTTGATGAAAGGAATTTACATCTGACCTGTTGTCATTGACTAAACTCAAATTAATTAAGCTCTCAGGGCTTCATCTGTATCGAGGTGAATGTATTGACTTATGTTTAAGGATAAATGTGCGACAACCATTAACAGAAGAAAGTCAAACGTTTTTTTTTTTTTGTTTGTTTTAAATTACGAGTGACGTTTCCATCAGAGAAGTCATTCTTTGTATAACTCTGCGTGCTGTTATTCACACCAGGTCACATCCTTGAGCTCCAATTATAAAGTGGGCACTTGATTGGTTAAAATTGATGTGTTGTAATTTCAAAGCTGTTGGAAACTCCGGGCCAACAACCTAAGCTTTAGTCACCTTTGACGCAAAACACTCTTCAACCTTTATGGCATGTCCTTCCTTCACCAGGAGGTCCACCACGCTGGTGTTGGTTGCTTTGGCGTTGATGAACAGATGAACGCGCATCACGTTGTGGAGAAACGAATAGAGCGACACCAAAAGCGTGTTTCCTTTCACCAAAGTGTGGAAGAAGTCACGGGCTTTGCTGCTCCACTGTTTACCCAGGATGATGGACTGAGTCGAGGGACGCATTCCACAAACCTGGAACTCATGAGCCTGGAAAACCATCAAGAACAATCGAGTGTTTCAAAGATTGAAAAGAGAAACTGATTTTTTAACTACACTTTCTACCATGAACGGCTGAGACAGGAAGTCAGACGGCAGCTCTCTGAGGCCGCTGCAGGAAACAACCTCTCTGTTACCAAAGTCCAGGAAGAACACCTGCAGAGAAACAGGAAACAATAAGGTGGCTAACACAACTGCTAACAGTCAATGTCAAAAAAAGTTTCCTGAGTGAGAAGAGTTTTTACAAACTGGTGATTGAGTCGCTTTAATTAACGTCAATGATTAGTCACTCGTCCACTTATGGGTTCTTAAGAAATTAAAAGATTATATTGTCAAATTAATTTCACCTTTAATTAGCATCCTACCAGCAGAGGGCGTACATTATTAAGGAACACCAACAGTTTTGTGAGTGTTGTGACTTCAGACTGACTTCCATAAAGGCAGTGATTCCTAAAAGTATTTCATGTGTTTCTAGTTTTTGGTTTTTGTCTGATGCTGAAATAATTCTCTTCTTTCTTCTTCTTTACACGAACATCGACCCCAATAATAATCAGAGCAACGCAGCCTTTATTATAGAAAAGAAAGTGTTTACCAGCTGCCTTTTTTTAATGCCGTTTTACTCTGATCTGAATTGTCCCACAGCTATATGTGTAAAAATACAAACATAACTACAGAGAATCCAGGTTCTATATTTCAGAACAGATGAATCAGTGTTTTCTATCCTTGTCAGAAAACTGCAGTATGAAGTGAGTATTTCAGTACCTCCACTGAACTGCCACGTGTGTGCAGTATCTTGGCACGGTAGTACAGGCTTTGATCACTGTTCTCAGAGTAAGGAGCCAAACACATCAGGTTTGGATACAGAGACACAGACAGTGGAGTCAGGGTGTGTCTGTTGATCTCAGCCGTCAGGACTCGCTGCTTCTCCAAACTGGCTTCATCTGACAGGAAGCCCCAGAAACGTCCCACCTCAATCACCTGGAACCCAGAGCAGAGAGTCATTACACATGTCAACATGTAGTATTCTCTGTAGTTCTCTACAGTATCTTTTTTTTTACCTCAGTGATGTTGACCACGAACAGCCGGTTGGGGGGCAGCTTTTCTGGATCAGTGCTGCTGTTCCTGGCTCGTACCAGGTCAATAGACTGGTTCTCAAAGTCTGCTGTTACTCTGTATGAAAATAACCATCAGCGGTTGATGAGTTCACTGTGTTCCTCCTACCATTAACTCCACTCTCAGTTGAAGTTATTTTATTACAGGCACAGAACTGCTCTACGGCTGTTTCAGTAAAAAAACTATATCCTATACTCTATCTGTTCTACTTACAAAAAACAATGTCTCCACATAGTCAGATGGGCATAAACACACACACAAAATCGGGAAACATGTCACGTCAAAAAAAGCAGACATAAATATCTACATTTTTAAAAAGATTTAAATATTTTTGCAACCACCACAAATATCACTGCTAATATATTTTACTACCCAAAAATACTTTTGAAGTCTTTGAACAAAGGCACTTTAGAAAATAGTGGTTTATATTTCATGTTAAAATTATGCAATATATGTAGATATAAATATAATTTGCAGAACATATTCTATAAGTTGCTAAAGCTGCACAATATTGAATCACAATGTACTTGGTGCAACAGTTGTAGTAAAACAATACCCTGCGTATTTCACCGGAGTAGAACTTCTGTTTCCTGCACACTTTTCTATCAGTTCTGTGGGGTAAACAGAGAGCTCCAGTCGAGACTTTTGTTGGGCCAGGAGGAGAGCCAGGGAAACTTCAGGCAGAACCCCCGAGTCCTGAGACGTCCTGTAGAACTCCACATAAGCTCTTGGAGTCAAAACAAACATGGAGGAAAAAACACTTTAATTCTGTTTTATAAAAAAGATGTTAAAAATCAACCAGGTATTTTTTTAATCTTTTTTTTACCTGGAACTGTCAAAGTAAATGTTTTTGACTTGTCCACACAAGCGGAACAGGGACTGCAGCTGCTTGTAGTACAGGAAACTGTAGGGAGGGAGGCTCCTCAACTGAACACCACAGTTACAGAAATCAAATGTAACATGTTCGTTCCATTCACATGTCATTTCAACTGAAGCCACTTCAAACAGTAAACTGTGACTGAGTTACCATCACTGTAGTTCTGGGGTCAAGGCAGATCAGTTCCTTACAGGCCAGTTCTTCATCTATTTCTCCCTGGATGAAGTAGTTGGGGTAATAGGCACCGGCGATCACCACCTGAGACAGGAATATTATATTACATTTTTGAAAAAAAAAGAATTTCTCAAGAGGTCAGTCGAGGGTCAGGGAGGGCACGGTGTTTCATGGTCACAAAAGACAAACATCAACTGTCCACACATTAGTCGACATCAGTGGAACGGTGTGATCTTCTAGCCGACAAACATCACCTGTCCACACATTAGTCGACATCAGTGGTTCTCTATCTTTTTATACCTGAGAAAAACACTGATCTCTCTGAGTACCACCATGATGACCAACCTTAGACTATAGCAGCAGAGGCCTTCACTGTTAGCTTCCACCACAGGAGAGACCTTTAAATGTTGTATTAATTGCACATAGTATGTTTCAGATTTATTCAACTGAAAATGTAAATGTAAAAATATGAATTTTCACCACGTACTACTAGAGAGTGCTCACGTACCACCGGTGGTACACGTACCACAGTTTGAGAACCGCTGGTCTACATCTTATTCTCTGTCTATGAGAACCAATTGTTTTCACATTCAACTGAATGTTGGGGGGTAACATGTACAACATTGTATGTTATCATGCATAGGAAGAACAATAGTTTTTCTGTATCAGGACGAGACATCCGTCAAACCTGAAGGATGAACTTCTGCCTGTGTGTGCTGGTGTAGTCTGACGGCTGACTGTCTTCTGGGACCAGCATGTTGAACTGGGCCACGCGCTTCTTCAGGTCTTCATACAGCTCAGCAACCTGAAGAGAGCAGGAGGGGAGTCACGAGTGTTTTCAACTTCTTAATTAAACTGTACTCTAATAAGTCTGTGTTTCTGATTGGCTCTGGCATTTTAACTAATAGACAGAACAGCTGAGGAATACATTTATGTGGCATCACTACGATTCAAACAGAAATAAAATCCACTTTGTTGACAAAATTACTATTAGCTAGAAAAATAAAACATATATTGTTAGGGTAGAATAATCAGTAAAGTCACGTGACCTCCTTAATCCTCCTGATCTGAATGAAATTCTCTTTCCCCCAGTCCAGCTCATCCTAAAAAGAAGCAAAGAACACGTTTGTTTATCTCGACCAATCTCTATTTAATGATACATTAAATTATTAAACCACTGTTCAAATACTTTCCTATGCTTGCAGATATTTGTCTATTTCCAAAGGTAACAGCAGTGCTAATATTTTGCTTTTAAAATTGAAAAGTTTTGTGTATATAAAACCTTTGGATGTCTCAGCTTTCCTTTGGTCTTCAAAGATTGCCACGCCTACAAGAAAAGACAACATGTCATTGTGTTCATTCACTATCAGCACTTTTTTTTTGTTTTGAATTTGACACAAATTACCCTGAAGGCATTGATGAAGGCTAGAGAATCACTCTGGGAACCACGAGCAAAGGACCACTTGCTCCTGGAATTAAAACGGTAGAAGAAAATCAATTACTGACGTCCCAGTCCAGGGGTCAGCAACCTCAGACAGTGACATTTTTAAGTAAGACTAATTAAAGAAATGCATCAAAGCAGTACAGTGACTTGCTGAACCACAAAGAACACAAAAGGCAATCAGAACGAACGAGCGAGCAGAAACTTGCTGAACCACAAAGAACACAAAATGCACGCTGCTATAGGCAGGCAATCAGAACGAACGAGCGAGCAGAAAATTTAGAACAAGGTCTCAATTTGACTTGTATTAAATTTTATATTCCAATCCTAGACATCAGTCCTGGATGTTGTTTTTTATGTCAATCAAAGTCAAGGTAATTTGATAATTTCACACACATTAAATATGATCTTGCAGGGAGCCAATAAGAAATAGGCTGGTGAGTCACAAGTGGGTCAGGAGCCACAGGTTGTACACCCCCGTCTACTGTAGTTCTATGCAAAAGCTTCACAGTTTATCAAACTGACCATGTTGACCTCTAATACTTCACTCAACACATCACCATAGTTCAGCACAGGTCATCTTTACTGACTCTAAAACCTAACAAAATCCTAAGTGTATCTATAGTTGAGGTGCAGATGTTTATGTGGGTGGAGCTACAGAGCTGTGTGTGACTGACCTGTGACCAGCCAGCTGCTGCATGGACGGTATGGCAAAGAAACTCTTCAGAGAGTTGGAGGCAGCTGAGAATACAGAAGGCATAAATACTGAGGGTTTGTTGTGACAGATTTACTGATCAGTCAACCTAAAGAACTTTTTTACATTCACATGCTGTAACTGTTCAAAAGACCTATGATGAGACACTCATCCAGACAGCCAAAGACATGGCCGAGGACAATCATCTTCCCCAGGTGCAGGTCCACAGGTAAGCGGGCCAGCACTCGACCCAAGAATGTCAGGTCGCCATCTTCATTCCCAGCTGTCCCTCCACATTTTGCAGACAGCGCTCCTATCTGCAGAACAGAGGAAGAAAAGAGAAGTGAAAACCATAAGGAATTTCACTCTCAGAGTCTTCTTTGACTTAAGAGTTTACTCCATGAATTTGTCATAATATATTGTTTACAGATACTGTATTAGTCAGTTCAGGGAGTGACCAGTCATTTTCACAATAGTTGAAAAATAAATGACCCTCCATGTTCAAAAAATCAAATATTAGGTCTAATATGTGTAACACAGCCGAGTTAACAGTTCACCAACACAGGTTCATACTGCATTTGATTTTTTTGTTTTTGTTTTTTCTCTGACCATTTTGAGTTGGAGCACAGTTCTCACGATGTCATAAATGTTAGGGGGTGAGAGAGCACTGGAGAGGAGGGATCGGGGGTCTCCCATGTCCAGCAACTTCACTTTGAGCACAATAGCAGCCAGGGGAGCCAGCTGAGAGGGAAGGATGACAACGTGGCAGAAATGTATTCTGGGTAAAATGGACAAAAATGTGAAACAAAAGAGAAAAAAACAAAACATGGTTTCACCAGCATCTCTGGGATCATATAGTCTGGGATGTCATTCTTCCAGAAGTCTTGAGTGACCAGACGGTAACAGTAGCCCTTAGAGACTCGCCCTGCCCTGCCTGACAGAGTGAGAAGTGGTGGGTAGACACACACACACACACACACACACACACACGGTGGTGAGGAGGTGTTTTTATTTTCACCTCTGCGCTGATTGCAGTTGGTTTTGGACGCCCAGGTGAGACGCAGAGACTGATAATTAGTGTCCGGGTCACAGACCATATGTCGGGCCATGCAAAAGTCAATGACTGTAATGACAACAAGACAAAGACACTGAAAAAAACATTTCATAATCATGTCTGTCAAAGTATATATATTATATAATTATATACCATATTTGACATCAGGAACCGTCACTGAACTCTCTGCGATGTTGGTGGAAAGAATGACCTGTGGAAGAAAAATATCGTCAGTGCAGCAGGTGTTGAGATCTGACTGAAAAAGGTGTAGAAGGTGTAGATGTTACCTTTCTGTATCCAGGGACGGGATCTAATGTTACCTTTCTGTATCCAGGGACGGGGAGCAGGAACACACCGTTCTGCTCCTCCTGGAGCACAGTAGAGTGGAGCGAGTACACCTGTAGTCTGTCGTGATAAAAGGTAGTACTCAATTATTGTCTGTCATCCCCTCCTTGAGGACAGAAATGTTTTCACGCACTGCCCACAACCCACACCTCCGTGAATGTAAATACTATTGAGAATCTAATACCATACTGTCTATATTTTTATCTGTACAAACCACTGTATGAGTTGCTGCCACCTAGTGACTGGAGGCTTGTTATGACTGAAGCATTATAGCAGTGGTACACTGATGTCCAGCATGTCATATTCCATTGGAAGACCCTCACCCGTGTGTGAGCAGTATTTGAGAAGTACTGCTCTGAGGACAGGGTGTCATTCCTTACATGACCTGCAGGTATTAACCTTTTTTTGTCCTTCATTGGCTCCACTGACTGGTTGAATATGCAGTAAAACTCACCTCTTGTGGACCAGTTTGGCCAAGGCCTCCTTCATGTAGTTTATCTCATACAGACCAGGGAGGAAAACCAGAACACTGCCCCTCTCTGGAGAAGTCACGCCACTGTGCTTATGAGCTTCTCTGCTAACATAAGAACAAAAGTCAGTATCAAACTGGATAAATGAGGTACTGCACTCTCTAGTGGTATGTGGAGAAAATTCATATTTTCACATTTACATTTTCAACTGAATAAATCTGAAACATATCATGCACAATTAATACAACATTTAAACACAAACATCTTTATGAACGTTTCTAAACATCTCCCCTGTGGTGGACGCTAACAGTGAAGGCCTCTGCTGCTGTATGCTACTGTTGGTCATCATGGTGGTACTCAGAGAGATCAGTGTTTTCTCAGGTGGTACAGAGTAGAAAAAGTTTGAAAACCACTGCCCTAGAGTATTCCGTACAGCATTTTATCATTGAACACATGATAACAATCTAGCATGAAAACCTTAAATTAGTTTGAGAAAAGAAAGATTCTGTTAACATCTCACATCGTTATCTTTACAGGCACTTTTAGCATTTTTAAAATTAAAATTAAAAACATTTACATTGAGTTGATGTAACAGTGTGATAGAATACACATATTAGATATATAGAGGCAGAGGAAATAGAAAAGCAGACAACAGTGTCAGGAGTCATTTCTTCAGGGAGAATTGTTGTTGTACCTGGAATCTCTTCCCTCTAACTCATCAAAGCTCTGGATCAGACTGAGGGCCAGATTATACAGCTCCCATGAGATACAAGGGTCGTCCAAGGTAAAGGTCACGGTCTGGTTAAGAAACATATCCATAACTTTAATATAAACATTCCTGTCTGACAATTTAAAGAACATCAACGTCATCGTCCTGTTACCTTGGACGGCAGCAGGTGCTGCAGGTCGTCCAGATAAAACTGCTCAACAGCGTACGGCGCACCCTCCACCTCGAACACATAAGCTGGGTTCATAGTGCCTCGCACTGGGGTGGCAAAGTACTCTGCAAACTGTTTGCAGTTAATGGTTGCAGACATCAGAATGATCTTGGGGGGTAAAAAAAAAAAAAAACCTTAGAAACAATGACTGAGAATATACAGAAGAATGAAGAAAAACTTTTGTTTAATATCAAGTCTCACTTTACCTTGACGAAACGAGAGTTAGAATGAAGGAGTTTTCTTAAAACCAATATGAGAAAGTCCAACTCCTCGGTGCGCTCGTGGACCTAGGGCACAGGAAGAGGTAGTTAATGGATACTTTACCCTTTAAGAGGACCTTTGCTGAGGAGTGGGATATGAAATAATAATAAAATGTGTCCAAGTCCAAATAACCTTCAATTCTAAAGTATTTGAATATGTTTTTCACAAAGCCAGTGTGGTGCAGAAATACTGATCCATTTCACCTCATCTATGAAGATGTGGGAGAACTCCGTGAGGCATTTCACAGAAACCACTTTTTGCAGAAGTACTCCGGTCGTCATGTAGATGAGGCGAGTGTGTTCAGTCGCCATTTTTTCCAATCCGACCTGAGGAAGAAATGGACCGGATTTTTTAATGAGATGGATTTTTGCTGTTAGACTTCTTAAGACTCAAATTGTTACGGATTTTTTAATGAGACACATTTTTGCCGTTAGACTTCTTAAGACTCAAATTGTTATCATATTAAAACTTTATGAATTTTACAGTTTGTTTGTGATACTTGTTTCCTACATTACCACACTAGAATCTTATAATACACATCATTACTCCAAAACAAAACTCCATGTTACAAACTTTGAAAAATCTTTAAAAATCTTAGCAATATCATTTCACACGAGTTTCCAGTTATAAGCACAGAAAGGCTCAAGACTGCCACTGTCATGACTGCTGGTGTTTGTAGAAACTACCAGTGACCAGGAGTAAGAGGTCTGTGTTTCTGGGTCTGTCCTCAGGGATCAATATGTGCTGCACTAAAACTAACAGTTTATGAAAACAAGACTCCAAGAATGACACTAACCTGATAGCCCACCAGACTACCCAGGGTGCACTTGCGCTGTGACGCGACCCATCTCGCAATGCTGGTGGCCCCGATTTTGCGCGGCTGAGTGACCACGATGTTGCACGGGGCATTTTTCTCACTGTAGTGGTCCAGTATGAACTGAGGCAGCTGAGTGGTCTTTCCACTGCCTGTGCATCCTCGGACGATCACCACAGAGTTGTGTTCTATGAAGGAAATCAGCTGGAAATGTGCCGGGACGACAAAGATAAAGTCCATTAGAGCCACTGTAACAAGTCATAGGATGGAAGAGGAGAATAATAAGAAGCAGAAGATGTATGTCGTAGGATAGAAGAGGAGAATAATAAGAAGCAGAAGAATGGGCTGAGCCTACGTTAGCTAGATCCAACAGCAAATACATTAAAAATATCTCCTAATCCACTGAAATGCACTTTAGCTGCTGTTTTATTCTTTATGTATTATTTTATATATTTTTTATTATTATTAATTTGCTTCCTCAATTTAATTTCTATATTATGTTGGGCAAAAAAGGCATTAAGTAATAATCAGGATTCCTTGTACTATTTATATTTTCTGAATAAACAACACAAACAAACACCATTTAGAATGCAATGAATTTAAAAAAATAAAATTAATGAAACTACATGGAAAAGAGTGTGAACTTATGTATGGATGAAACAAACCTGCTGTCTGTATTTGGTTATCGGCAGACTGGGATACTCATAACTACCAAGTGTAGGAGGCGCTGCACCTGGAGAAGGAGGATTTTTTACATGTCAAAAACACTGTGTCACAATAGACCAATAGTTCAAACTGATGGAGAAATAGAGCTGTGTCATTGATACTGTATGGAGTTTATGGTTCCTTCATGGTGCTGAATGTCTGCATTTCTGACTGAATGATAAATATGTTGGATTTGTGTTAATGTGAAATCAAAGACAGTTAAAATTTGTGGGGAAAGAAATACAGGAAAAAATATTTTAAAAAATTGTCCAACCACATAAATAATTGCATTTCACAAGAAAAAAATTGTATAATCAACCACATAAATAATTGCATTTCACAACCCAAAAATAAAAACCTTAATTTTTATAGCATGTATGCATTAAAATATAAACACATGAATACGTTTGCTAATCAAATTTGCTTAGAATACAATTTAAAATGTGTTACATTTATACGTGGCACAATTTAGAGTTCAATTTAAAAACATAATTTTATACAATATATCATTTATAAGAGGGTCGCTACTCAATCTTTCCTTCAGTTTAGAGGTCCCTGCTCTAAAAAGAAACATTCAGACCCCCCAGTTCTACATGTCTGTACAGTTACTGTCATTGAATAAAACTTAAAGGAGTTTAATACGCACCTGCTGCAGGTTCACATTTGTGGATTTTGTTTTCGTCAGATTTCACATCGTTTTCCTGAACCACAGATAGACTGAAAAACGAAGAAAACAAAACAGAGTATTAAGTGACTTGACTAACTATGACTTAACACACTGAACTGTACTGTCGGACCTGGTCACTATTCAAAATGCAAGAAGAGCAGCACCTAGTGGAGATAACAAGTATCACAGTTTGTCATAATCGCTAAATGACGCACTTTATTCACAATGCCTGGCATCGAAAAACAATATTTTCAGTAGATGGCAGAGGAGGATAAACATATTTGTACTTATTTAACATATTTCTTCAATACTGTAACCAAAACTACGGAGGCACTCGTTTATAGTATTCATGTATTTAGTTTATCTTAAGAATTCGCAAATAATTATTTAACCGAAAGCTTTCAATGTGTTATTTTTCCTGCGTTGTATTTGGCATTTAATGCTATAAATATAAAAACACGCTAAACTTAATTTAAATAATACTCCCACATTGTTTCATGACGTATGTTACAACCTTAATTGCGTTTAAAATTTGTTTTCGGTTGAACTTGCTAAAGCAACTGTGGTATTTTTGTATCGTTTCTCGTGTTTTATTATCTACGTTATATTGTTTCATTACTTACATCGTGCCACCTGCGCTAACGAGCACGAGTTAAGCTAACTAAAGTAGCAATTAGCAACTTACCCGCTCACTTCAGACGCTGCCTCGTCTACGTCTTTCTCGGTCGCCTCTTCCATCAGTTTAACTTTAGCAAACGTTGCTCCCGATGTGAACCAGTCAGAAATTTGAAATTTGTTTGTCTTCATCGCGTTAGTGTTTAACATCTTTTATAAAAGGTTAGACTGAAAAGTCTGTCGACGGCTTTCGGTCCGACAGGTGCGAATTTACTCACGACTCCCCCTGGCGGTAAATTAAAAATACTTGAATAATTATTGTAAAACTACATAATGAAACCATGGTGTTCCACTTTCCCCCGGGTTTCTTGCAGGTTTCACATTACATACAAGCCGAAGTTTAACCTTGTTAAATCAATAAACATACACTAGAAAGATTATTATTATATTTATTATTAAAGATGATTACCTTTTGGATTTTGTTTAAGTTTGTGCAAGGTCAAAGACTAAAATTGTCTGGCCTCCTGGTGATCACTCTTCACCCACGTTAGAATATAAAGCAGCTCATTACAAGAATATCAAATACCAAACTATTCTTTCTGCAAACTGAAACTGTCTTTCTTAATTTCCTTTTTTCTTCACCACACAAAAATTACAAGAAACACACCCACAGAATTGTACATGTAAAAATGACAGACAATACTATAATATACTATAATAATATACTATAATAAAAATATTTTAATCACAGTATTCTGGAGAATGAAAATGTCAGACACGGTTAGACAATAAATTGCTACCACAGCATAAGAAATGAGCACCAAAGAATGATGAACAAGTCAAATGTCCACTTTCACGTTGAGGTGTTTTTCAGCATCGTTTTCAACTGCCATTTTGTGTAAATGTATTGAGGTGTGGTTGATGAAAGACGAGCCAACGTTGTCACAAGAACAATAGAAACTAAATTTTTACACAGAAACTGTAAAATGTTTAAGATATGACCATATCACCTGTTAAAAAGACAGAAACAAAATCATTAATCAGATATTCTATATTTTAAAAAGAAGTGGGGAAAAAACCCCAAAAAACTCAGGAACTCCGTTACGTCTGGGAAGGTATAAAAGAGAAAATGTTTAAGATTAGGAATTTATGTCATATCTATCTGTGGGAATCCACTGCTGTTTTGCAACAAGCTCATCTCTGTACGGAGCTTTTCATTCTCCTGGAAAACAAAAGAAGTGTAACTAAGGTTAGACACAAAATAATAAGAGATTAAAAATAAAAAAATTAAATCATAGATTACCTCTTGAAGTCTGGTATTCTCTTTTTTTAGTTTCACCAAATATTCAATCCTCTGTTTGAGGTTCTTGTGTCCAACGAGTTTCCCGTTCTCCTCTGACAGCTTCACATTCTGCTTACGGAGAACGTCATTCTCCTACAAAAACAAAAAAAAAAAAACAGAATTAAACTCAAATCATATTAGCAGTAAATTCATAACATTATTTTCTCAGGGGTCACCAGAACCTTGTGACGTCAAAATGGGGACACAGGCCAAAAAAACAGGTTGACAACCACTGTGGTAAACCCTGGTTATCATCCAGTTGAAACTGATTTAAATACAAGTCTTACATGGAGCAGTTTCTCCTCATCCTGAACCCTCTGGGTCAGATCTCTCAGCTCTAAGCAGCGGTTCCTCAGCTCAGTGGTCAGCTCCTGGACACAGGTCTGAGACTGAGCCAACATGGACTCCTGGGTCTGCAGCCTGTGAAGAAAAAAAAACAAGTCACACAGACTTGATAAACATCTACCTACAGTGAAACATTCTCCTGAATGTTTGTCTTTAAAAAAACAAAAAAAAAAAAAACACAAAAAAAAAAAGACACTCACCTTTGTTGTGTATTGGTCAGTTTCTGACTGACCTTTGTTGTGTATTGGTCAGTTTCTGCAGTAGGTTATTCTGTTCACGGAGGTCACAAACACATATTTTACTTTAATCACTAAAAATATTAATTAAAAAACAAATGGAACTAAATAAAACTAAGATAAATACCTTCTCTGCTCGCTCCTCCTGCAGCTCGTTAAGGATTGTGTCCTTAATGGCATCGTTCAACTCCTCACTGAAAAATAAAATGATGCAATTATACATTTGGAAATGACCTTACAGTTACTCATACATACATATATATATTTAAGTAACTATGACACCTGTTGTAGATATAATAGGTAATAATACATATATATGTATATGCATATATATGTATGTGTATATATGTATATGTGTATGTATATACACATATACATACACATATACTGTATGTATATACGACCAAATAAAAAGAGCCCCACTTGTTCTTTCCATTCCCGCCCAGCGAGTTCTGTTTAGTGTAAAACTTGTCGAGCAGGGCTTGGATTTCCATGCGGACCATTTCCTTTTCCGTCAGCTGGGTCTGAGGAGAGAGGATCACACAGGAATTTAACTTTTTAGATGGTTTCCTGTCAGCCCCAAAACAAGTTATCAAACCTGCTAAAGCTCTGACTTTTAAACGATTATAGTTGAATATAAAAAAACTACACATCACCTTAAGCCTCTGGATCTCTTCGTTCTTTGCGGCTCT
>NC_024307.1:6709146-6726892 GCF_000523025.1 Cynoglossus semilaevis | reverse complement strand
CTTCAGGTTCCTGCTGATGCTGCCTGGAGTACGAGGAGTCTTCACAAACAGAGGGTCAAATGTTAAACCTCTTCCCAGAGGACTGCCCCGCAGTCGGCAGAGTCTCACTGTAATATCTCACCCGAGGCAGTGACTTCGGTGTGACCATATCCTCAACCAGAGGTCTGAAAGTTCCATTTCTGACAGTTTTCTCCACAGCGTCTTGTTGTTTTTGCAACTGGTGGAAAAGAAGAATTGAGGTGAATTTCTGTTTCTCCCCACTCAGCCTTTTTCTTCTCCAGTAAGAACCCTAAACGTTACCTTCTGTGTCAGTTTCTCTATGGTGACATCCTTCTGGGCTGCTTGCTCCTGTGATGCTCGGAGGAGACAGTTCTGCTCATCTAAGACCTTCGTCAGTCTCTCCACCTCCTCAGTGGCATAAGCCACCTCGTCCTGCAACACTTCCACCTAAAGGTAAAATGGCAAATCGTCTGTATTTATGTTGGGTTTTTCTAGTTCCAAGTAAAAGCATGTTACACTACATACCAACAGCAAAACAGCTACATATATTGTACCAAATCTGGAATCTAACCCACAACTCTCTGGGCGTGCACTACCTGATGAACCACAGCCATTTTGACCAAGAAGTTACCTCAATTCTGTTGGACACCTCCCTTCTCTCCAACATTTCTTTCAGGCCACAGATTTCTATCTTCATCTTAGAGTTTTGCTCCGTCACTTCCTCCGTCTCCAGGCAGGCATCATTACACTTGGCCTGGAAGAAAAATTGAGATGAAATTCAAGACATTCACTGACAGATTTAAAAAAAAAAAAACAGCATTAACCAAAGAAAGTACCGTGAGGTCTTTGATTTCTCCCGACAGGTGAGTGACCGTCTGGTTCAGCTCACTGCGGAGGTCTCTGGTCTGGTTCATCAAATCGAGGACAACGTCCTGTAGGGAGAAAACAGAAGTCCTTCAGGAGGGCCACAGACACACGGTGAAGTTTGGATTTTTTTAAATAGTCTTTAACTCAGACGTACCTTGTCCTGTTCAATCTTCTGCTCCAAACCTTTAACCGTTTCACTGCTGGACACAAGACTCTGTTCAAGCTCAAGGATCCTAGATGTCTTTGGAGAAAAACAAAAACCCAAAGCAACAATGTTCAGTTTTCAGTCCAACAGAGAACCTCCACCCTTCAGATGTGCTCCACTGCTCCTAGAACTGACCTGTTGTTGATGTTGTGCAGTCAGATCTGAGACTTGTTTCCTGAGTGTCGTGTTCTGCTCCACAGTTTCAATCAGTTCCCTGAGAACACATACAGTATGTAAACGACTCTACGCTAATAGAATCCTGTAGAATGTTCTATATCGTTGGTTCCCAACTTTGTTTTTGACCCCATTTTGGCAGAGTTCAAATTTCTGTCAACCCCAGAGACATGTTTTCTAATTTTTAGATCAAGTTTTTAATACTGCGTGGCAAATACAGAGTAGCCAGATTATTGCACAAAGTACTCAAAGGAACTCAAGCAGCTGTGCAGTCACATGATCGCAGCTGTCAATCAAGGTGCCTTAGCTCACATTAGATGCATTTTATTTGAACTCAATTCAAAGTGAAAGTGTTTAGCATTATGTGGTATTTTAATCATAATTTTAAAAAGAATAATAATTAGTTGAAAAAAAAATAGTTTCATCAGTAATTCTTTTTTTTAAATCAATTACTACACATTTCAGGCGACCCCAGTTGAATTCCACATGACCCCACATTGGGTCACAACCCCAAGGTTGAAAAACACTGTTTTATGTTCATATGAATTGTGGGGGAACTCACTTGGATGTACTCTCCTTGTTTTCCAACTGGGACATCAGGGAGCTGGTGTGTTCATGCTCGTTTTGTAAAGAGTTGTTCGCTTCCTGAATTAAAAAAAAAAAAAAAAAACAAAAAAATGAGGACAACTTGTAATTTTGGATAAAAATGTAAACATTGTTTAAGGTAAAAATCCTGACCATGAGCTGTGCTTTAAGTTGCTCAATCTCCTGCTCCCTGTTCTGCAGCTGCTGCCTGGACTGATCAGCCTCAAACTTGGTCTCAGCTTGAATCTGGTCAAATGAATCCTGCAGCATCCGATGCTGCTCCAGAAGCTGCTCCCACTCCAGTCTGGAATTAAATTAATAATTAACGTTGGAGCAGTTTCAATAAATCAAGGAATGTAAAAAGAAATATATTTAATGTAATCGGAAAATGAATGTTAAGAATCTTAATTTTTTTTAAATCATGTTAGGACAATTTTTTAAAAAAAAGCACATTACAGTTTAGGGAAACACATAGAGCAGCTTTTCTGGACGACCATGTAACAATCTAACAATGTTTATTAAGGTTCTGATTTGAAATGGAATCATAAATAAAGAGAATTCTGCTCAATGGTTTAGAACCCCGACTTACCGGACGTTGTCGAGTTGGACATTCAGACTGTTGGACAGCTGGCTCATCTCCTCCTGTTTGTCCTCAGCCTCTTTCATCTTGTTCTTCAGAGCCTCCAACTCTTTGTCTGAGGACTGCAGCACCAGACGGAGATCACGGATCTCGCTTCTCAGAACTGCCAGACAAAGACGAAGAAGTCATTACTGTAGCTTTTATTTCAACACTCAAAAGGAAAAACAAAGGTTCTGGAACATACCATCAGAGTTCTGCTTCTCAGACTCAAGACTCTGCTGCAGCTCGTCAATAGTTTGCTGGAGTTTGAGTTGATCTCTGTTTCTGTTTGTTTTCTCAGTAGAAAGTTGCTGCAAACATATTTCATGAGGAAGTGCTGGGAGTTAAAAGGCAGTTTTCTACATCCTCGCACTTTGAAATATGAGTTAGATGAACATGAATCACCTCATCCTTCTGCTCTGACTCCTGTGACATCACAGCCATCTGCTCTTCCAGTTTTGCGATTTGCTGCAGCAATTTGCTGTTCTTTATTTCTTCATCGTTCAGCTGTGACTGCACACGGCTCGACTGCTCCTGAGGAGGCGGAAAAAAGAAGTCACTGACAAAATTCTGACAAAAACAAACAAACAGAAAATGAACTTTTTTTAAAAAATATATACCTGTACTTGTCTGAGTTCCTCTGTTAGCGCCAACGGAAAAAAAAAAGTCACTGACAAAATTATGACCACAAAAAACTAAAAAAAATTATTAAATTTTATACCTGCACTTGTCTGAGTTCCTCTGTTAGCGCCACCTCGGTCATGTCTGAGGGGGGCTGCTCCTCCCAGATGTCATCTTCCTGTGCCTCTGCATCGTTCAGGTGTTCCGGGCTGGAGAGAGGAATGAGGCGGGAACGCAAGTGGTACGCTTTAGTGGGCGTGGTGAGAATCTGGTTGTAGGATTAAACAAATAAATAAATAAAAAATAGTATAGCATAGTTTTTCCTAACAAATTCAGTAATTGAATGATGACATCACCATACCTTTATAGTTTCAACATGAATTCTGTTCAGCTCGGAGACCTCCTGTTTTTTGTACGTATTTGTGGCTTCCAAAATATTTTCCAAATGCTTGTTGGACTTTTCCAAGTATCGTTTTTCAGACTCCAATTGAGAAATCTGCTTACTAAAACACAAAGCACCATTAAAAAAATAAATAAAAACTTCATAAAAGTCTACCAATATAGGACAAAACAAACATTGGTACTGCCAATATAGGACAAAACAAACATTGGTAAAATAATAAAATAATCATGAGGACTTCCTCTGAGTCAGTGATAAAGAAAATAAAATAAAAACAGGTTTATCTTCAGCGTATCCAGGCCATTCATAGACAGCACATTAAAAATAGTCATTGACTTTTCACCAAAAGTCTATAGGAAAATATTGTTGTTGTTGCTGTGATTTTAATTGTGTCAGGATCGTTTAACACACAAACGTTCTGATGTTTAGTTCTAGATAAATAACATTAAATAAAAATGGGGCTGAAGCTGTTCTCGTTTAATGCCTTTCTTACTTGGTGATTTCTTTGTACTCCTCAAAAGCCTGCAGAGCACCGGTGAGGTCAGACTGTTTCTGAAGCAGCTGAGCTTTGAGCTTCTCTACTGCAGCCATGGAAACACTCTCAGCTGAACCACTCGATAAGGAGGCTCCCTGACCTGTGGAGAAGACGAGAACGTGAGAAGATACTGACACCAACAATGAGTTTACTCAACGTTTTTCCATTCTCCCGACTCTTACTCTCTGACTCCATGGCCTCCTTAAAGGCCTCCTCCAGCTCTGCAGCGACTTCAGCCAGAACGTCTTCAGCTTTCACCACTGACTCCAGAGAACGCAGGTGACGGTTCTCTTGTCGGAGGCTGAAGTTCTCTGCAGCGTACCGAGTCATCTTCGGATGATGTTCAACCTGAAGGACAACAGAGTGTTTTAGACACAAATTGGTGTCAGTTATTTTTTTTAACTGTTTATCTGAAACAGAAGTTGCAAAATGTTGTTCACTTTCTTTATAAACGAAATAATTTGACTGTCAGAACGTGACACAAGATTTGTCTCGGCCCAGTAATGTTCACGCTCTGAGTTAATGTTAAAGATTAAAAGGCAGTTTTAAACACCTGATCTCTCAAGATCTTATTCTCGTCTTTCAGCTGCTCCATCAGAGCCTGAGACTCGTTGTTGTTGTCGTTCGACACCAGGTTCTGTCCTGCCTTCAGTTTTGCCTCAAGGCGAGAGATGTGTTCTTCTCGAAACCTGACAATCATTCGGCTGGAATGGATGAACTTGTCTTTTTGCTTCCAAGCCTCCTCCAGCTGAGCCACCTTCTGAAGCAGAATCTGGACAAAGTCGAACAGAACTTTAAGTTTCTGGAGCCAAGTTTTTTTTTCCTGACATTGATGTGACCTCATTGTTAAGTTGAAGCAACACCATATGTCTCACCTTCTTCTCTTCTCCTCGTTTTCTCCACAGACGAATGGCTGAAATAAACTTTGTTTTGTACGACAGGTCGAGTTGATTCTCCGCTGGCAGGACTAGAGGAGTGAAAGGACAGTAAACATTTGTTAAAATCTGCAAAACTGATGTTCAAATTTTGTACGTTTTCACATGTCTAAATATTTTAATTTAAATGAATTTACTGAATGTTGCTTCAGGTCCTCCTGGGGCCACGTCTCTCCCATAATCCATTGCCTGGGAGGCTAGCACCAGGGCCAGCTGCTCTTTGAGCTTCTTCACCTCAGCCTGTAACTGCCTCACATTTCCCTGTGTATCTTCATTGATGACGGCCTGAAAAGAAAATGACACAATGACATGGGAAAATGTTTTTCTCTAAATTTTGCTGGTTTATAGGGAAAAAAAAATTTTTTCTCTAAATTTTGCTGGTTTATAGTAAAGTTTTAACCTGTTTTTAAAACAACAAATACCTTATTTTTGATCAGTTTTGCTCTCTGTGCGAACTGCAGGGTTGACAGTGTTTCTCCAAAACACTTTGAACCAGGATGGACGTTGGCTATGATAAAAGTCTTGGCATTTCCACCAAGAGAATCCTGAAATAACATTCATAAAACTGCTGACATTTATGTCACAACATGTATTTTGAATTTATATTGACCTTCAAATTGTACAAAACATTATTAATAAAAAAAAACAAAAAACAATGCAGAATCTAAACTCCACAATTTATTCATAATATGTAAACAGCAGCAACATGTATTTTGAATTTATATTGACCTTAGTCTTTGTAGTCTATTTATTTTAGGTGACTACAATATGTATTCATTTTATTTGTAAGCATTTTTAATTTTAAAAGTATTTGTCAATTCCAAACATATGAACTTAGTCTTTGTAATGTCTATTTATTTTAGGTGACTACAATATGTATTTATTTTATTTGTAAGCATTTGCAAGTATTTGTCAATTCCAAACATATGAAATATCGCTTTATATTTGTCATTTAATGAAATTATATTTTACTAACATTTGTTTAATATTTTAATGGTTGACTTATTACAGAAATAATTTGATTTTTTTTATCTTGTTTTTGTTTTGTCAGTTTCTCACCCTCAACAGAAACGTGAGTTTAGAATCTCTGTAACAGATGTGTCGGTTCTTCCCGTTGGACACATCCACCAATGCCATGATCACCTGACCCAGACACATGAGGGAGCGGTTGATGCTGCTGGCCTCCTGAAAGAGGAGCAACACAGAAAAAATACATGCTAACAGCAACAGGAGTGTTAAATAGAGTTCATCAACGGAGAAAAGCCTGAAGCTTCACCTTGAGTCTGGAGCCTTCTGTGTGCGTGTCTTTCTGTCTCTCAGATCCTGCCAGGTCCACCAGGTTCAGTTGAGACATTCGGATGTTCACCACTTCATTGATGGATTCTTTGGACTCCAAAGTCATGGTGAACACGGCGTGAGATCTAGAAGATTCACGGTTCATGGAGGTGGAGGCTACTCGTCGGTTACGCCAGCCCATAGACAGCACCTTCAGGGGGGTTTGGATCAATGGCGTAAACATTGACCTTTTTTGTTATTATTTACTTTACAGAAATGCCAAATTTAAAACACAGACATTATAAAGTGTTTCATCACTTATAAAGGAATACAGACCTGGTAAGCCTCAGCAGCTGAGGTGACAAACTTCTCCACCGCTCCCTCAACAAACACACCCTTTTTAATGTTCTCCCTCAAGAACAGAGAGGCGGAGGCTGTGTCCAGAAGGTCATATATCTGTTCATTGTAGATCTCAATAAAGGAACACTTACAGAGGAAGCTTTTGGAATGAGGAGACTTTAGAGAAAGACAGAAAGAAAATTTTAAAAAATGAATAATTCAGGAAGAAAATTAGTGATAGAAAATACTTGTTATGACGATATGTCGCAGCTCACCCTCTCTATTTCTCTGTTGATGAGAAAAAACAGGTATTCAAAACTTCGGGGTATAACCCCCCGGAGTTCATCTGTGAAGTTGTCCAACTCAGATGGTCCTGTTGAGACAGATTAAAGATTCAGAGGAACCTTGTTTAATCCCTGTGTTTAGAGTTAGTGATGCTTAATATACGAATAAAGGAAGTGATTTCTCACCCAGCATTGTAAATGTTTTCCCTGAGCCGGTTTGTCCACTGCAATATAAAAAAAACAAAATTAGGAGAAAAAAAAAACAACTATACATCTAAACACATTATCTAAACACAGTGCTTGTGCAATAGCATATTTTCCCAGTTAGAGTTAAAAAGGCCACCTACTAGGCAAAAATGGTACCATTGTATCCATTCATGCAAGACTCGACAATATTCTTGGCCACACTGGAGAACACAGAGTCCTGTTAGTGAAGGGAAGAGACAGAAACTTCAGATTATTGGATCACTTCAGATACTTTAACCAGAGCAGCGGGAAAGTTGACAATATCTCCATGTTCCCACCTGAGTTGTGTCCATATCAGCCACATAGTCATAGGTAAAAGTTCTGGGCTCTGGCTTTGCCAGCAGACGGATGGTGTTTGGGGAGGTGACTTTGAGGCACAGACCTTGATCTCCATCCGTGGTCAGTCCTGTGCCCTGGGTCAGGGGTCGCACTCTGACGAAAACCTTTATGGAGTCACTGTCACCGCTGCAATGTCAGAAAATAATTTAAGAATGTCTAAAAAATTTAGACCATTGCAAAAAAGACATCAGAAACAGGTTTATGGAATTTTAAATGTCTCAATATTTTTATTTCTAAAAGAACAGAAATGCAATTGTGTATTTTGCGTTTTTTGTTTAGTTCGTTCTACAGAATCCAACTACTTGTTGTGAACAAAGACAACATTGAACTTTACTCTTTTTATGCTGCGGAACCATAAAACATAAACATAACATCTTGCTCTGCTATGGCAGTGTGTCCGCTCACGTCTCCTGTACGCAGTTAGCTTCTGCTAAGTACTGTACTGTTCATGAATGACATAAACCAAAATATTAAAAGTTCAAAACAATTTACCTGGAAGCTAGAATGGTGGAATCGCCCAATCCTGTGCGGACAAAAACAACACAGACGTTTTCAGCATTAAAGAGCAGGAAAATGATCTCCACACACAGGCATCGTTAACGTTGTCAAATATTAAACTAAACGTCCAATGCAGTCGAATGAAAACGACACCAGTGTTTCGTGCTATACCTTTTCCACCCGGATTCATGTCTGACACCAAATAATTTCCGATATGTAATAAAAAATATTTTAAAGCAAAACGATGACGAAGACGGTCCGCACTGTTTACATCCTTCGAAATTGGCGGGCAGGGAACTGTGGGAATACTTCTTCTTCTTTTATTGGATTATCGAAGAAATCGGTGCATACTGCCATCTAAAGGCGGATAGGATTATGCATGTACCTCACGTCCAGCATTAAATAAAAACAGAGGGGTCTTTTGTGTTTTTCTGTCTGTATCTACAAGAACGTTTTAGAAATGTGTATGACTTTACAACACTTATTGCATCCATACATCGTATAATTGATTTTAATGAAAAACTGAAACTGGTTTTATTTTTAAAAAATACATGGGCATCTATATTTATGATTTTACTTATTACTTACTTTTAAATATGTGAAGGTTCGGTGTTAAGGGTGGTCGGTAAAAAATGTTTTTTTAAATGTTTAAACATATAAATTATTCGTATTAGGCTGAGAAAAACCTTTTCCGTAATCAACGGAGTCTGCACGCAGCTGCAGATTAGTTCTCAGTTGTGATTGGCTAAAGAAACAGGAAAAGCGTTTGCTTTGAATATTACCCGGGATCTCATTGGTCGGTTTTCAGACTTTAAAAATACAAACGGTTGTCATACTAAGAGAAGAGAAGGAGGTTTTCAGAAGTTTATTTGTTGCCCGAAACGGACCCTGTTGCAATCGGCTAACGGAGTCTTTGACCTTCAGGTAGGTGAAAAGCAGTAACTAGTAATACAAAAATGTTCTCATTCGTTAAGAAGTGTATTTAATCTGATAATTGCCCTTAGACATTTCAAAAACACGAAGTTAGTAAATCAGCTGCCTTTCAGCCAGATCGCTAGCTTAGCTTTAGTAGCGCATGTAGAAATAAAACTGCAACCAAACATTGTCAACCCAGTTATAATGTGGTTCACATGAGGACTATGCGATACTATTGTTGAATAGTGTCGTCTATATAAGTATGGTTTTAGTGTTCAGGTCACGGCCATGTTTTAAGATTTTAACACAACGTTCCGGTTGGCAATGCTACAGATTTTGTCCCTAGGACAAGTTACATTTTATGCTAGCTTAGAGAGATAACTGAAGATTGGTTGTTACTTGAGGTAAAACTAGACATAACGAACTGTAATAGATCTAAGGGCGTCAGGAGCTATAAGAATTCGGTAATGTCAAAATTGAGCATTGAATGATTTTTGCCTGTTTAACACTACATTGCTTAAACGTGCTGTTGCCCTGTTCCCTGTGTGTAGTTACTGGTTGCTGCAGTTCAAACATCACCGTGGACTCAGTCTGAGGGGTCAGATTATCACTAACAAACAGAGGCAGCATTGTTCCATTGTTTATTCTGTTGTTATAGCTAAACAGTTACACAATGCTCCTGCGTAAATGATCTTAAAACTTAAAAACACAATTTTTGATTATTATAATACTTTTTTTTTTTACACTAAACCACACTAAAGAAACATCAATACATACATTTACACTAAAACACACTAAAGAAACATCAATACATACATTTGCACTTGCAAAAATCCAATGGAATAAAGGGAGATAAACCCTTATGTTTCTGTAAGATAATGGGAAAAGGAGATTAATTTAAAAAATCTGTAAAACAATGACAAAGTTATACTGGCAAAACATACAATATTAATTATAAATTCAAGATAAAGCTGCAATGGTAGTTTTTAAAAATGTCAACCCTTCAGTTCTGCCCTGAGGTAAGAAAGGAAACGACATGAAGCCTTAGTCATGTGCTGTGACCTCATTATTTAAACACATGCTTTAGCAGATCAAACAATGGTGTAGTGTTGTCTCTATCCAACAAAGCAGATAGCCTGAATCAAAACAGTACATTTTTGATACTCCTTTAAAACCAATTACAGAATAAAAAATTACCAGAACTTAGATGTGGACTTTGTCTGACTAATAACTGTTATATTTCAAAAGTAATTTCAACTTCAGTGCGCTCTGGTGGAGAGATTAAGGCATTGCAACAGTGTTGGTGCCAAACATTTGGTCACGCTGCACTCTGACTTACAACACTTCACCACTCAGGTCTTATCAGTTTGTGCAGCTTTTCACACTGACGCCACCCTCAGGGTTGAGTTGACCCTTAATGCCAATTCTCAGTTATGTTTTTTTTTTAACAGAATGAGTTCTGTTGAAGTGAACGACGAGAACCGTGGCGTTTGCCCTGGAGGAAAACAACACAACAGCACAAGTAACGACATCTTTGTCCTGGATCAGCCCACTGGGAGGCCGTCAATCCTGCGGCAGACTGAGAACCTGCCCAGTAAAGCCTTGCCAAAAGGAGTGAAGGTATTAAAACTGTTGCATTTGATTTTTAGACAATTTAGACAGGGAGGATGCAGAGTGAGCCATTGTGTTTTGAGATTTGCATTTGATTTGACTCCAAGTCCAGGATTCAAATCTTTTTGTGGGCCTCAAATCTTTACTGTTGAGACTCAGGTCCTGGGTCGGTTCTTCTCTGCCACAAATAGCCAAGTGACTCTGGTTTTATTTTCCATCTGAAAAAGAGAGAATCTGATTCTTCTTCTGAATTGTTGGTGTTTCTACATTTCTTTTTTTAAATCCTTCAGCAGATTAACTCACACTTTTCAAACTGTTTGTGTTTAGGTCTGTTTTCAAACTCCGAGACGAGATCCTGTGACGAAGAGAATCGTGTCTCCCAGCAAGTCGACAAAGATGAGCAGTGTTGAGGAGTGCACCAAAGCACTGGAGTCTTTAAATCTGGACAAAACACAGTGAGTCACACAAAAACATGCACTTGTTTATGTTGTCGTAAAACTTGATTAATAAAGACAAAAATAATCTACCTCTATTGTAGTGTTTCACCACCAGATGTCCCTGTTCAGTCTGATGAGCAAAAAACAGGTATTTTAAAGTTTCTCTCTATGAAATATAATAAACATAACATTAATACGTCAATCAAAAGGTGAGAACCTGATTGACAGTTGTCATGTCTTCCACAGAAGTGTCCACATATCCTGATGACGATATGCCGATACAAAGCAAAGGTGGCTATGAGCTGGACTTTGACAACCTAGACTCTATAAATCCTTTTCAGTGCTCCAACAAGATGGTTCTGTCATCGGTCGAGTTCGCTGCCAAAAACCCTCCTTCAGATCAAAGTCAGCCTCAAAACACAGAGCCAGAAGATGTTGTGGAGAAACCCACCAAGACGGAAACTGCCCTGGATGAGACGCTTCCACTCACGCCGTCTGTGGAGAATTCGCTGGCGGACATGTCAGCTAACGTCAGCTCCACAGAGAGCAGCGTGGTCACCGTGACTCCAGTCGCAGCAGTTGAGGAACAGGATTCGCGCAGCGCCACGCCTGACGTACAAGAACCTGTTCAGACATCTCTGAATGCTGAGCAGGACAAGGCGTCAGGCAGCGTCATCGATGAAGCTCCGCTCCCTGCCAAAGGTTCTTATAACTTTGATTTCGACAACCTCGATGACATAAACCCCTTCCAGACTAAAAGCTCTAAAATCCAGAACTCGCCTGTTCTGGATAGAAAGCTGCCCGACGACAATCGACCTCAAGTGGAGCCACAGGTTGATGAAAGTAAACCAGCAGAAGAACTGGAGGTCCCTGAAGTGGTCCAAAAACACGAGGTGAAGCCCGTCGCTGCTGTGAAGCCGATATCCACCAACGTGGACGAAACTCCAGCTGCTGAATCCCAGCCACACGTTGCCTCGGCCAAGGAAGGCCCAATCAAACTGGAGTTCAATTTTGATGACGGAAAGGAGGTCAAATCGAAACGACCACCCAAGAAGTTTGGCAAGAGGCCGTCCTCTGTGAAATCTAAAGAAGGGACTTCAGCACCGGAAGTCAAACCTAAGAATGAAACCACAGCGAAGCCTGACGCCCCGTCAGCAGAGGACGTTCCAGTCCCTAAAGGCTCTTATTCCTTTGACTTTGACAAACTGGACGACCCCAACTTCAATCCATTTGGCAGCAATGCAAACATGAACAACTCTCCCCAGTGCAGCAACAACGCCAGCTCCGTGCTCAAAGAACCTGCCATTCCAGAGTCAACAGAGGAGGCAGTGGAGAAGGAAGCTGCTCCACCAACACAGTATGTTTTTGTTTTTTCCCTCTCCTATTATCTGTCTTAAGACAACAAATAAATTGACTGTTTTTCCACTGTATTTTTCTGCAGCATTGAAGAAACTGTCACAGCTGCTGTGTCCAGCCCTGCGGTCCCTGACACAGACCTGGGATCTGTGCCGAGTTGTCCCCAGCTCTCTCTGCCAGATGAACCAGAGCAGAAACCAGAGCAGAAACCAGAGGAACCCATGTTAGATTTCACAGGGGACTTTGTTCCTGGAACAATGTGTAAGTTTTCTTTGTCTGCATCTACTCTCATCAGCTAAACTAGAAAGTCAATCAATATTTGAGACTCACACGTATTTTCTAGAAAGTCGATCAATATTTGAGACTCACACGTATTTTCATGTTAAATAGTGCTTGAAATGATATTTTGAGCATTTACAGAAGCCAAAAGTGTATTGTGAAAAAATGTGTTTGCAGCAGAAAACCTGGCTCAGTTGGACAAATGTTTTTTTTTCTAACGTACAGCGATAATGGAGTCGATTTATTTATATTGCTTTTGAAACCTGACTGTGATCTAAGACATCTGATGTTGACACGAACCTTGTCTTCATTTGTAGTCATGACCAATGATTTTGATGGACAAATCGATTACCTTGAGCAGTTTGGATCCAGTGGTGTAAGTATTTGCTCCATAACTCCTACATTTTCATCTTATTCATTCAGAGACCTCTAATCATCATTTTTGACCTCTCAAAGTTTAAAGACTCAGCACTAAGGAAACAGTCCCTGTACCTTAAATTCGACCCACTCCTCAGAGAGAGTCCAAGGAAATGTGCGCCCCCTGCTGATGCTCGCACCCAGGTTCCTCGTCCCGCTACTCTGGCTTCACGGTAACACTTCCTCCTGTTTCTACTTACTGTGATTGCTGCTGCCGTCACTACATGTTAGAGTTGAAATTGTTCTGCTATCCACATCATGCACACAAAAGTACAATTCTTCCTGACACGTAACCACATGCACCGTGTCACTCCTCCAAAACAGACTCGAAGCTGCACAGCTGCCAGTGAAGGCAGCAGCAAATGAACCACAAATCTCTGATTTCAAGCTGATTGATGTTGCCACACCGGTAAGTCTCCCCTGTCACTGCACCACTGACTCCATCTGCCGCCATCCAGCTCCATTTTCTAACTTGATTTTTGGAACTTTGTCAACCAGTCTCCAATCCTGCAGAGCCTGGTCCCCCCTTTCCCACAACCCACAAACACAGAAGACGCAATCATCGAAGTGTTGAAGTACAGTCAGAAAGACATGGACGAAGCCATGGACAAAGTCCGTGCTGAGGTCGGTTACATGTTTGTTTGTTTGTTTTTTGTCCTTCCCTCTGGAATTGTAAACAACAATGGCGGCTCCGCTGAATTTACATACAGAGTAACTTTGGTTCTATCTCAGTGTCTCAGGGCTTCACTGACACCATGGCTGAATATTAATTGTCCAAATAAGTCATGTGGGAAAAAGTTGTTTTTTAAATGAGTAAAATGATATATTTTTCTGTAATAGGGAAAGGAAAAACGAATATTAATTGTCCAAAGAAGTCATGTGGGGAAAAAGTTGTTTTTTTTTAAATGAGTAAAATGATCTATTTTTCTGTAATAGGGAAAGGAAAAAGAGGAGCAGTGGGAGGCAAAGTATAAAACCCTAGTTGACTCAAGTCAAGAAATGAGGTCAGTCCATTTTCTATTTTTTTTTTTTTTAAACACGGTATTTAATATTATCTTAAAAAATAATTTTTATTTTCTTCTATGCAGAAAAGCAATTGCAGAATTGCAACTCGAACTTGCAAAAAATATGGGTAAGTAAAGGAGTTTTTTTTTTTTTTTTTTTTTTTGTACCAGGTATAAAACTTGTCCTATAATTTTCTTTTTGTGAACTCCACAGCTTTTCAGGAGAAAGAAAAAGAGTTGGCCGAGATGAGGCTCAACGAGGCACTGCTGGAGAGAGACCAAACAGCCAGTGACCTGAACTCGATGGAGAGATCTTTCTCTGAGCTTTTCAAGAGACTGGAGAAGTACAAGGAGGTCATCGAGGGCTACAAGAAGGTGAGAAAACCACAAGGAAATGTCACCGTGAGAGAACATAATGGCTCATATTTACACATTCCCAGTCTACTGTTCTTTGATTCTCGTTGCTTCTGTGCCATTTCCTTAGAATCAAGAGACCCTTAAAGCTTGTGCTCAGGACCACCTGGCCAGGATCAAGAAGGAGGAGCAGCGCTACCAGACCCTGAAAACCCACGCCGAGGAGAAAATTCAGCAGTAAGAAAAATCAGACTCTGCCGTGTATTCAGTTAATCCACAGCATCTGCAGTGGCTCACAATAACATTCTTCAATTCTCAGCGCAAATGCAGAAATTGCAGAGGTGCGCTCCAAGTACAAGTCGGAGGTATCTGCCCTACAAGCACATCTGCGGCGGGAGCAACTGAAGGTGCAGTCGATGGAGAAGAGTCTGGACCAGAAGGTGAGCGAACATGTTCAGACCATCTATTAGACAACTCTGAGAATGTTCAAAACCGTTCAACTGATCACAGCTGTACTTTATTTCTTCCCCTACAGGATAAAGAGATTGACGGTCTGACCAAACTCTGTGACGAACTCATCACTAAAGTCCAGAGCGGCTGAGCTCATGTACATACTGTTTCTATGACTTTCCCCTCTTTTCTCTTTGTTGTGCGTCATCATTTCAATGTATAAAATACATGTAAAGAGTTTAATAAAATGAGATTTTTAGATGTAATCTGCAGTATTTTTTTTTTCCTGACACGTTCTCACCTAAGGGAGGCGCTACAAACACACTTCAAAAACCCTTCATAAAGAGACGATTGCGCTGGTTTGACATTGATGGTCAAATCTTGTACCTTTGTCGAAATGTCCACAGAAACAAACTGATTGATTTAGATTTGGAGAACACTGTTTGTAAATCTTGTACCTTTGTCAAAATGTCCACAGAAACAAACTGACTGATTTAGATTTGGAGAACACTGTTTGTCTACGACTTGTATAAAACACTCTCTAGATACAAAGCAATACAATAGGACAACCTACAGCAGTGTGGTCATAGCAGAGTGGCTAAATGTAGCACGGGTTTCATCTGTGAAATTACTTTTCTAAACGTTAGAGCTAACCCCCCATTTTGGAATAAAGCGAACTTAAAACCATTAACTCTCACCAAATGTGATTCCACAATTAAGCCAATTAAGACAGAAGTTTTGTAATGAATACTTACAAGAGTAACGTCTTCAAACTTAGCCTTAGCCAAACTAATTGGCTAACCACTCGTCTCTTCATCAATAAGTCTGACCAGCCGTTCTGCAACTAATATGTTGCAATACCGCCACCTGCTGGATCAATACTTCAGGAAGGACATTCGACTTGTGCCACTAAGAGCAGAAAAGAAACAAAATGAATACAGAGGCCAGATAAACATTCTAAATCACAATTTTGTTTCTCGTTTACATTTTTTCAGATTTTGTCGAATTTCATTTCAGCCCCTAGGTGGCAGCATTTCGTCTTTGTAGCTCCTCATGCGCGCTTTGGTTTAAGTCCAGTGGTTAAATTTAAGCTCCGAGTGAGAACACTGACCTCTCTGTCTGCAGCCACGGCTCATCCAGCAGTGTTTCCAACAAAACAAACGCTCACCTGATACAACGCTCCTCTTCTCTCCTGACCAATGGCAGGTCCTGTCACATCACTCCCAGGGCAGGACAATGAGCTGCTAAACAGAGAAAGGAAATCCTACCTAGGTTGTGGAGGTGCAGGGTTGAGTCAGCTGGACATTGGGTGTATTCTTGCAGTGTCCATCACTCATCTCTGTGGAGCTGCTCTTGTCTCTGCAGCATCTATTCCCTCATTCATCCCTCTGTGGGCCCACTGGCTGACCTCTGTGTCACCCTGAGCGGACACTTCAGGCGACTCAAAGGGAGAAAGCTGACCTGTCTGGACCCTGTTCCTCAGAACAGAAGCTGTCAGTGAAGATGTTCACCAGCACTTTCACGCTTTGTTCTCCTTGTACAGGCTTTCAAGAACATTCACAGACGAGGTTACATGAAAACAAAAACATGTAACACGTACGTTTCAGGTCATTTAATCAAACTACCAAATCAGATGATGTCAGTTTTGGAGCCTGAACAGAGTACATCATACAAGATTGTCAAATACAACCAATTACATACAGAAATGTCTAATTACTGCCAGGAACTACATGTGAATAGACGGGATTACAAAGTACTCGAAATATACTAAAGACAACGGCATATTTTTTAATAACTTTACACAGATATGTAAAACAACTTTCTCTGAAAAATAAACTTTTGATACTTTTTTCTTATCAAAATAAATTAAATACTCAGGCCTCACTTTGAATACAAACGACTACAGCTTCATATACTGTGGGTGGGGGGGGTGTGGTCACAGCAGCACACTGGTCCTCTGCTGGTCAACGCGCTACTGTCTCCAACTGAAGTCGAACTAAGGAGGAAGAAAACAGTTGAACACAAAAACTTCTCGGCTCGTTCGTTCCTCGCAGTCTCAGGCAATGTTGGCACGCCGTCGCACCGGCTCGGATTAAAACGGTGTCAGTTTTAATCACGGTACAGAATCGAGGGATGGAAACAGGTAGAAGATAGTGGTCAGCAATCCAAACATTATTCATCTTAACAAAACGAACCAAAGGACTACCTGAGTAGGAGCAATAAAACCAGCCCTTTGTAGATCATTGTCTTTTCTGCCACACCTTTAAAGGGAGGCCGGGGGGGAGGAGAGGGGGGGACGCTGCATTGAAGGAAGACCTTTAGGTCGACCTGTAGAAGTTGCAGTTCAAATCAAACCCTCAAGATCTCCGTGTCCTTTTTCTGTACAGCAAGGATGAACAGGTTTTAGTGGTGTGATCGTTTGAAGGTTTGTTGTTTTTAAAGCACCATATGTGGAAAACAGGCTACAAAAACACATGGTGTGTGTGTGTGTGTGTGTGACTGGCCACTGATTATTTTCACAGATGCTAATTCTCCCAACAATGTCACATCAGGAGCAGTGTCTTTTTTTTCTCTCTTTGGTGAGAGTCATGGCAGGCGTTTGACTCTCAACCTCTCAGTCTACACATCCGTTTTTGAGGCTAACACTGAAAGTGGATGTGCTGGTGCTGATGCACTTTCCCGTCCACGTGGGAGTGGGTGTGCGTGTGAATGTCCGTGTAGATTTTGGGGTAGATTTTTGGAGGAAGTGTGGGTCCTCCCTGACTGAGGAGGAGCTGCTGCTGTGCCAGGTACTCCTCATAGTTCATGGAGCCCACGCAGTCTTTCTCCGGACTCGAGGACGAGGCCGCGCATCCTCTCTCCCGCTCCCGATACGGCAACCGGTGGGAGCTGTGCAGCACCTGCGTCGATGCTGCTGCTCCTGCAGGAGCGCTGGGGGGAGGACAGTGTTTTCTGCTCTGACAGAACCACAGCAGCACCGTGCCAAAGATGAACACGATTC
>NC_024307.1:6698565-6709115 GCF_000523025.1 Cynoglossus semilaevis | reverse complement strand
GGAGGCTGAAGAGAAGATGGGGGTGATGGGGGGCTTGGTGTCTGCAGAAAAAAAACAAAAAAAAAAAAACGTAGAAGAGTTTAACATTCACTTCAGTCTGAATAATTCCCATCCCATAATAATAACTGTACAACACTCCATCATTGTGTGTCCTGCAGTAGTCACTGGCTCCAGAATTCACTGGAATAAAACCTGACATGTGTTCAGGTCTGGTCAGTGTTGCCTGCAGCCCTGCTTTGTTTATTGTCCAAATGTTTTCTTTTTTCGTTTTCCTTCGACAAAAATGTCCTGTTCTGCTGCAGCACCAGAAAGGAGCCTTAATGGAGTAATGAGTGTAGTGAACGTGCCAATAATAACTTCAGCTCACTTTTTCAACCACTACTGATTGAGGACACAGCAAACTTACTACGTTAACTTTAACGTAGAAATATTTTAATTTGAAATATCATCACAGATACATGACTCTGATTCATTTGCACAGGTCACAAGTGGGGTTTTTTTAAATTTTTTTTTACCTGACCTCATCAACCAATTTTTTATTTTTTTTTACCTGACCTCATCAACCAATCGTACAGTCTCTGGCTGCTGGTGTTGTGAACAGTAAAATAACACCGCGGCCCAGTGTTGTCTGTGAGACGGAGCGTGATCCACCACTGATCCTCACCTGGCAGCACAGTCAGGAAGGCGCTGCGAAAGCTGTAGCCCATGGTGTTGGCGCCGAGGCAGATGTACATGCCGGCGTCTTCCTCTTTGGCGCGGGTGATGAGCAGCTTGTTCAAGTAGGAGCCGTCGGGCCGGGACCACACCTCACCCGTGGGCAGCACCACAAACCGGTGATCGCCCACCTCGATGGTGGAGTTGTAACGGCTCTCCTCGTTAGTCTCCACCCGTTTCAGCCACTGAATGACGGGCTTGACGTCGCTCCTCACTTTGCACTGGAATGAGGTGGTGCCGCCGTAGTCCACGGTGGTGTTGACTGGGTGGGTGCCCGTCAAAACTGGCTTAGAGTTTGTCCTCTCTGCACAGACACAAAGAGGGGAAACTGTTAACACACACACACACAGACACACACACACAGACCAACAGGCATCGTTGACATGACAGCCTGAACACAAGAACCTAAGAGGAGTCTTAGCTGTCTGTGCCGCTGTTAGCCTGAGGCTTAGAGAACATAATTGACAGAGAGAGAGAAACACCACATGTAACACAAGAAGTATGTGTGATTAGTTTCCTCTCCTTCTTTGCTCCTGGTTGTACAGCACATGTTTCTCATGGGAAGGAGGAGGGGGGTCTGGCAGACAGCTGGGCCTTAATCAGCTCCAGATTGGGTGGAGGGCCGAACAACTCTTTCTATCCCCCTCTCTCTCTCTCTCTCTCCAATACGCCTGTATCTCTACAGTTGTCAAGACGTTGGTTGTTACTAGCTGTTCATTTACCCTAAACTTCACCAACGCCCTGATCTGAACATTCATACAGCACATTAACTATCAAAGTCAAGCCCACTTTCAACAAAGTGTTTCTCAACAAAATAGTTATTTGTGTGGTGTAAACAGACAGCACGTGGCACCTCTCCCTCCCCTGCAGGGGGTGCTGTGAATGGAGTTGTATTAGCCTGCTCAATGGTTTCAATTCGGTGTAAATGTTGTAATATATACGTAATATGAAGATTTTTTTTAAAAGACTAAAAATTATTTCTGGTTCATTTTATAGAGTGAAATTCTCAATAATGTCATATAACTATAGTTGTTACTGTAACTGTAACCTCCTCACATGACACAGGAGTAATGTGGCCACTTTATAATCTGCTCAGTGCCTGCAGCGTTGCACCTCCTGACAGAAAGGCTTCACATAAATGTCAATAAAAGACCATTTAAACACACACTCGAGGCCAAGGTTTGAGGCAAAAATAAAAATAAAATCGGGCTCAAAAACGCTGCGGTCGTGAAGATGACACGTTTATATCCTGCTGTTTTAGCCTTAACCCTTTAAAAATTCATCAAGTTTTAAGAATCCCTAAAATGTCCCCCTGAACCTGATAAAAACAAGTACACACACACACTCATACACACTCCAGCTGGCATTCTGAATGTGCTTCCCATATACCTGATTACACAAGAATATTCATCATGGCTACGAGTAAGTCCCGCTGATCACAATCAGACGTGGAGGGGAGACAGATCACAGAGAGCGTTTCACTTCTTCCTCTGTTGAACCCAGACCAACTATTAAGTTGATTAAACTATTTTTCTTTTCCTGCGGCCGTGAGCGAAACAGCATAAAACACGATGCACACAAACGCCGTAATCACCTCGATTCACCCGCTGTGTTTCCAGGTGTTTGTTATGAGAGACACTCACGTATGACTTCAACTTTGTACGTGGCGTTGATCTCCCCGGCGCGGTTGGACACCCTGCAGGTGTACCTCCCGCTGTGCTCCGGCATCAGGTTCTTCAAGCTCAGCGTCCACTTCTTCTGGCGACCCTGGCCCACCTCCTGCTCCGTCAGCGGCCTGTCGTCCTTCAGCCACACGATGTCCGGCCGAGGGTTTCCACCGGCTGTGCACTTGAGCCGCACCGAGCTGCCGACGGGACGAGCGATCACTCTCTTCCTCATCTTAGCGGGCTGGGTGAAGCGTGGGGGAACTTGAAGGTGAAGAAAGAAAAAAAAAAACAATCAATCGTTCCTTATTAATAAGCAAGTATTTTAGTTTTCATCTAAAATTTGATATCATTTCAAATGCCCTTATGTACTTGTACAGATCTAAAGTTTAAATGTCCAGCTCATCATCATCATCATCATCATCAAACTTATGTACTTGTAAAGATCTAAAGTTTAAAAGTCCAGCTCATCATCATCTGACTTTTTTTTGTTCAACAAAGCAAGAACAACTGAACTGAATGGACGTCTAACTTGTTGCTGACTTTTTAGACTCAGGTTCTAATTGTTCAACAAAGCAACAACAACTGAACTGAATGGACGTCTAACTGTGAAAACAGAACTTCGAGATGTTCAATCAGCTACAACAAAGTGCATGTGATTAGGGTTAAAAAAAATGTGAGCAGTATCATCACTGTCTGATTCACCTCTTCTGCTTGGTAATGGGAAAATAGCCACACGGGATTCTTACCAAATCTGTCATCAGCTGGTCCAGGTACGGCTTTATCAGACGCTGAGTCATCTTAAAAAAAAAAAAAGGAGTATTTTAATTGGGGTCAGACAGAGTGTGAGCTGCAACGCTGCTAAAAATCACTGTCAATCAGAGAGGCCATTAAAACGGTCCTAATTACTAATGACTAATTCTGTGCAGTATTATGTTTTTTTGGGCCTTAAAAGCTCATAGCAGCAGTCATCTGTGAGGGGTCCACCCCTGGACAGACCCTCAGTCCATCACATGTCTCAGAGCAGACCTGGGCAAACTAAGACCCAGTTTGGCTTTTTATTCTGACCCACCAAACTATGATTTGTCCAAATCATATTATTAATGTATGTAGCAATTATACTTTATCCTGCAATACCCACATTTCTCCTATAGATGGTGTAGAAAGGGCTAAATTCATTTCAGCATATTAGCCTTTATGCAAGACTTTTTACATGTCATTTATTGTAGTTCACAAAAACACCAAAGTTTTGTCCACGTCTGGTTTTAGTGTTCAACTGACCTGCAGGCCCGAAAGGATGGGAATTGAACCCATGAAATTGTGACCCTAATGTTTAGTACAGCGATCTTAGAACGTCTGCCACCGTGTGGCCCTTGGTGGATTATGATGAACTCAGAATGTTTACATGCAGCACCACTGCTAACAGTGTATTGGTTTATTCATAGTAACATTTCTAAAACGACTACATTCCTTCAAAAACAGCTCCAGATCAAAACCACAGAGATATAAAAGGGAACGTCTGTCAACTCTAAGAGCCTTTTTTTAAACCTCTCCTTACGATCCTGTTCCTAATTTCAGACAGGATCGGAGTCACAGCCTCTCGATGGCAGCGGCCCAGCAGCAGGCAGTCGCCACAGTGTGTTGGCGGCTCCTTTTGAGTAAATCTGGCGTCCGTAGACGGGCTTCTCTGAATGGGCTGCACGGGCACAAATGCTGCTCGCATTTGGATGTAACATGATCAGTTTCAATAAGCCCGGTTCCAGGAGACAGCTGCGGAGTTTATGTCACCGACTGACATCATGCAGCGGCGCTAAGACGGGGCTTAGAGCAAATCTAATGAGTGAAGCGTCAGTTGGCGCTCCAGATTGACTCTTCGACATCAGCATTGATGAATTCACTGACTAGATCGGGTTCCGTGCCAATGTGTGCCACCAGGAGTGGGGAGACGTTATGCTGATGATTAATGCAGAGAGACTGCTGGGAAAATGATTAATATGACACCACTGACTGGTCCCTTCTCATTGGATGCTGGCGTCCAGTTACTGCGTGGAATATCAAACAAATGAACAGTAACAAAGTGAGAGTAAAACTCTGCTGACTCAGTTTTTTATTAACAATCCAGAAAAAAAAGAGCCAAACTCGCAGCCAGCTTTTCAACCTTCCGTGTCTTGCTCTTATTTCTGGTTCGGTCCAGTCTGAGGTCGGATCTCTCCTGATGATGTTTGGCACAGTTGATTCCCTCTCGTGGTTTGATTGGGTCAGGTAAAGAGACCAGATGTGACTTCTAACCCCCTCGATCTGCCTCCCTGTGAGTCCCCCCAAAACGCTCACAGCTCTCTTGGGTTCTCTGGGTACAAACCCTCCATTGTTTGTCCCCTGCAGCACCAAGCCCAGCCATGATGTCATGGCTATTTGGAGGGCTTTAACTGGCCAACTATAATAACCCATTCCTTTAAAAACAGCCTCCACTGAAAGAAATATTTCTCTGTTGCTCACTGGAGCTCTTTACATTCCTCCTGGTTCCTGAACCTCCCAATCCAAACAGAACATGCTCCCACACTGCCAGCGTTTTCTTTTTGACTTTTTTTTTTTCACCTCTGAATCTATTTCCTGCCCACTTTTTGGCAATTCCCGGGAACAATGGCACCTTTCATACATCTGTTCTGTCCAAAGTCAATTTCTTTCTTTACATGTTGCCTCACCAGGCAGCAGACATCGGCAAATCTGAACATCTCGTAGCAGCAATATGCACCGTTGTGATTCCGAGGACAAAATATTACACACAGAGGAAACGGAGACAGGGCCTCTGGACACTGAGGGGCCACTTCCTGTGTGTTGGGAAGTCAGCAAAAATTTGCAACTTATTATGCAATCGTTGATCAAACAAAGGCCATTATAGTTTACCTACTGTATGAAATTAGAGGTTGATTATGCAAACGGAAATTCAATTGCAGGGGTCGGGATTCAAGGTCACGCTGATGCCAAGTGAAACCATACAGTTGTTTAAAATGCAATCACCGCGCTTCCGTACGAGTCTCACTACAGTGTTTATGGTCTGACGACGTCCCCTCCCACTTCATTCACAAATCAGACCCCGGGAAACAAGTCACTACACTGTCTATCCACTGCAGTGCCAGCTGACCCACAGGGAACAGGCTGATTATTTAGGGGTCGCAATGAGCTCCAGATGTTGTTGGGGACACTGTAATGTCCAGGGAAAGTTTTTTGAATCACACTCTGGAACTCTCCAGACAGCTACCACATGCAGTCAGTCAAACAAAAAGGGGAGTTTATCCAACTGTCAGTCTGACGTTGACTCTGCTGTCAAAGCTGTGGTGCTGCAGCCAACGTCCTTGGAGAAACGCTAACCCAAAGCTGTGGTGCTGCAGCCAACGTCCCTCACCCTGGACTAATGACTTCTGCCGGTCCTGCTACAGACGTATGAAAATCCTCTCCTGTAAAAGTTAATATGACAATCCCGTATTAATGCAAACGTGAAGCCTGCTGCAGCACCAGCAGCTGGGGACTCCATGTCCTGGTCTGTCCTGGTGCGGTGCTGGGAGCTGAAGGGGCCAGTTGTCAGGAGACCACCCCAAACACGGCCCAAACAACCAGCTGGAGGGATTGAGAAGGCGCCATGTTGCACTGACTGACCAGATTCTTCAGATAACTCATGGGAGGACAGGCTGTCCGCTGGCAGATGGGAACAAGGCTCCAGCCCTCCACCTCCCCTCTCACCCCACCCCCCCCTGAACACAACTCCTGCTCCGTGTCTTTGTTATGTCTTCATCCAACACTTTTTTTTGTTCCCCGTCTTTCGCTGCTGTGTCCGAGGCCAAGTTTATAACGTTACACACACACTGTTTGTCCTGGGACTTGAACAGCTGCCAGGATCAGGTCGACCCCCGTTTCTAAAAAGCTTCTCTGCGAGTTGACTCCAGTTGTATTTTGTACTTTTTTTTTTTTTCACTCTGTGATCCATTTGAAATAATAAACTGCTCTGATGGATACACAGTATGTAAAGTGATCCTGCTGCCACCGCTCATTTACTTCAGGAAAAACAAACTCCGTTCTCTGATCTCGGAGCAGGACTCCAGGACTCCTCGACTCCTGGACTCCAGGTCTCCGGGACCCCGGGACCCCAGGCCCCCTGGACTCCAGGACTCCAGGACTCCAGGACTCCAGGACTCCAGGACTCCAGGACTCCTCGACTCCTGGACTCCAGGACTCCATGACTCCAGGACTCCAGGACTCCTCGACTCCTGGACTCCAGGTCTCCGGGACCCCGGGACCCCAGGCCCCCTGGACTCCAGGACCCCTGGACTCCAGGACCCCTGGACTCCAGGACTCCATGACTCCAGGACTCCAGGACTCCTCGACTCCTGGACTCCAGGACTCCATGACTCCAGGACTCCAGGACTCCTCGACTCCTGGACTCCAGGCCTCCTGGACTCCAGGACTCCAGGACTCCTCGACTCCTGGACTCCAGGCCTCCTGGACTCCTGGACTCCTGGCAGGTTAATTACATCCAAGTACAGCAACAATTAGCTGATTCAACATCAGTGGAGAGTGTGGTTCATCGTGTAAGTATGGCTCACAATCAGGCCCTTATAATATTTGTGGCAAAAAAAGCACTTCAAGCCCTCCACCCCCCACCTCCCCCCCACACACACACACACACACTCACACACTCAATTGAACAATTATCTGTGTAAACACATGAAGCTGTGATGACCTGCTGGCGTCGAAAGGATGATGGACAAGAGAGCAGAAAGAGGAGGGGAGACAGGGGGGGGGGGGGGGGGGGGGGGGGGGGGGCAGTCACGCCACCAGCAGATCACAAGTGGTAAATGGAACAAACTCGATCAGGATTAAAATGTGGCCAAAAAAATGTCTACGTAGCTGCGTACAGGGGAAAATAAAACACAGACACAAATCTCACAGAAATATGCTCCGAGCCACTCACTTCCTGTTGTTGTTTTGTCCCCCCCTCCCGTGACTCCAGCAGTCAGGATGAACTGGTCTCCTCGAGGCTCAGACTGTCTTCAGTCCAGTCTCACCCAGTCGTACCACAGCAGAATGTCCACTAATAAAACCATCAGTCATAGAAAGACACGTACGTACGTGTGTGTGTGTGTGTGTGTACACGTGTGTGTGTGTGTGTGTGTGTGTGTCTTGTTTGGACTTCATTTATCCTAATCATTGCTCTTCATCTTCCAACTTTAAATGAACATTTAAATTCATAATGGAGACCATGTGCGAGCTGAGAATTAGTTTGTGCTGCAGAAACAAATACTTTGTTTTTAAAAAACTAATCCGTCACATGTGTTCAAGAACAGGGAGATCAGGAGAACTATTACAGCCCCACTGTTTCCACTAGTTGTGCCTGATGGTGATTATTCTGCTGCCTCAATGCAGCCAAAACTACTTTGTATTAGTTTATATAAAATAAAAAGTGGAGTCGGGGGTTCTCAGCACACAACACTTCATGTTTGCTCTTTCCAATACATTTGAACAATTAGCTTTTCTTCAGGCTAATAGCTAACCCACTGAATCTGACCACAAGGGTATCTGTACTTTCCTTAAGACTAAAGTATCCAACAGAAAAACCGCTGTCGAGTACGAGGCAAGAATTTTCCTCCATGTTCACCAACAAAGGAAGTCGACCGCGGTGACAACGAGACCGCGATCATTCATCTTCATCTTTAAACCTAAAGCCTAAAATATCAATACAAATGCAATGCAACTTGGACCTGTTGTTCACCAGACACCAGTGTCTGTCATTGTTGAGGATCAGAACAAAAAGTAGGAGTCATTGTTGAGGATCAGAACAAAAAGTGAACGTTTTCCCCAGGTAACAGGATGGACATCATCAAACTGGAGCAGAACTGGTCAGAACCAGAATCAAAACTGAGATGAGAGGTCCACTAGTGGTAGACGTGTCCTCGCTTTGATTATTTTCATAAATCAATGCCCTAATTTCTTTTTTCTTTTTTTGTTTTTCGCAATATTCCATTTTTGTTGATGCATTTGGTTTGCTTTGAATTCTGAGTCTGGATACGAGGTTAAGGTTTCTTCAAACTTAGTTTAGATTTCCTGTCAGTAAAGAACAGCCCTTCATTTTTACAGTAGGAAATAATTGAAGACCCAGAGAATCCCATCATAGCACTAAAACAAAATGACAGTGTTGGCCCAGCCCTGACCAGATTGATTCTGAATAGATTCTATTTTAAATCCACCACGTCTGACTCTACTGTATAGCACCAGCGTGGAATGAACCTTGACATTAAAGCTGGCACGCTGCCTCAGTCGCAGGCCTTTCATTTTAGCACAATCAGCAGACACCCCCTCTCTTTGAACTCAATGACAACTTCATATTGAGGGTGGCTAAAATAAACCTCCGTCACATCAGCCAGCTTTATTACAACGGGCGCTGTTTTTCTGAAGTGTTTTCCACATCTGTGTGATTATGGCTCTTCTTCTGAAGCGCAGCTGTCAGAGAGCAGGCAGTGACTCCTCCTCTGAGGAGAGAGCCTGCAGACTCTGGCCCTAATTAGGCATCTTTGAGTAATTAGACTAAACACAGCCTTCACGCTCCACTCTGCTCATTCATCACGGCCCCGGCGCTCGTGCGGAGGAAATGCACTGTACGCAGGAGCACAAACACGCAGCGAACTCGGTCAGACTGTGTGATTGATTCTGTGGCTCCCGTTCACGGACTCCGAGGAGTCTGAAGGGAAGACGAAGCAGCGCTACGACACGGAATGTGTTTCTTATTGTGGAGCTGCGGTTCTGCTGCCGCCGCAGAGCGAAGCCTCAGAGAAAGGAAGAGCCTGAGATCTGGTTGATTCACAGAGGATAAAGTGGTATGAAACAATATCCCATCCCGCTGTTGACTTTGGGCACACAGAGGTAGGGGCTGTAACAGATGCAACAGATGAGAGGACCAAGGAATAATCCCTCAAAATCCACTTGTTTAAAAGCCTGACCTCTGGGACCAGGACGGCCTTTTAGAATATGAGCTACGGTGGGATTTGTGACTGCAAGCAAATCTTACAAACGTAGCCATGAAAAAAACACTTAGACGATGTGGTCGGAGTGAACCAATCAGCTCTGACCACTTGGAACAACGTCTGGTTTTGAATTCAACGCAGGCAACTTCACATTTTTCCGTAGATTCTGAAATGATGTGAAGCAGTTTTACGACAGTCAACAATCAAATGAGGCACTCACCGATAACAATGAGGGTGTAGTTGATGTTGACGCTGCCGAAGCCGTTGGTGGCTTTGCAGATGTATGTGCCCGTGTCGTCCGCCTCCACCTCCTTGATCTTCAAGCCACTGCGAAGGATACGGAATCGTATCCAGCCACTGTGGATGTTGCGTCCATCCTTGGTCCACATTATCAGGGGCGGAGGGTCTCCATCTACTGGACACGGCAGTTTAATGGCACTTCCGAGTCGCGCCGACTGTCTGTGAACGACCTTGTCCGATACCCGTGGAGGTCCTGCAGAAAAACAGACACAGTAACAGTTTATTTGCCTGATTTGATCAAGTCATCTCTGGAATTTCACCAAATGATTTTTGGAAAATGTTTATGGTAATGTTGTGGTTTAGTACGTTTTTTAAAACATCAGGCTGCCAATGAGGAGACGCCTTAAATAAATGTACATTTGTCATTATGACATGCAGTAATATATAACTGTAGTCAAGTGGCAGAATACACATGGAGCATGAATAATATGGATAATTCAGTTAAATTCACTTTATGTAAACTACATTTCCAAAAGAAAACACTAACGCGTTCATTTGTCAATTTGTCATCATTTCTCTCATGACAAATTTGTCAATTTGTCATCATTTCTCTCATTGATCAATCATGTTGGGGCCAGATTGTAATAATTGGACAGGCTCTGCACTCAGAGGGTAAAGAGTTCTGGATCTGCTTCTGCGTGGCGTGCAAGAGATCAAAGGCGTGAGGGGGCGGATCCCAGTGAGGCGGACAGCGGCCTGTTCAGTCCCCGCTCGTAATTGGCTGGGGTCTGCTTCCTCAGATCTGGTGAAGTGAAGCGGCCGAAACACCCTCTGATGGTGTTAGGAGGCCTGCATCGCTGCTCGCACAGCACCAGGCCTTAACTACCCCCCCACCACACACCCTCCCACCCCCACCCCC
>NC_024307.1:6692841-6698419 GCF_000523025.1 Cynoglossus semilaevis | reverse complement strand
AACCAAACTCCCTATAGCTGTAAGTCACAGCCCTGAAAAGTACACAGAGCCCAGTCTGTGCCTCAGAACAAATGGCTGCTCTGGTAGCAGTAAAAACAATGGGGAGGGTAAGTACACATGGCCTCTGCCCACACACACACATACACACACACACACACACACACACACACACAGACCGTCACATTCCACCGGTCCATTTCACACTTATGGTAAACAACAGGTTCATTATAGTGAGGAGGCTGCGGCGGAGGAGGCGACACAGGTACGTCCATCTGCTCCTGTCACCCGTCACTCCACCAACAGACGGAACCCAGCTGCACACACACACACACACACACACACACACACACACACACACACACACACAGACGGTGCTCTGGGACTCAGATAGCTCTCCAGTTCAGGGCCCGTTCTGAACCTACACGAACACAAACACAGTCATGGTTTTTCTTCCTCTCCCGTCGATGACCTTTTCTTCCCGCTCCAGCGGGAAATTGGAAGTGTCACTGTTTATGTCTGTGGAAAAGAAAAAGGCAACTGCAGTGTTTTTGGCTGTTGTCAACCGGCCCATTTCTCACTTCTTCTGAAAAAGAAAGCAGAACAGGGGCCCTCACTGTTTCTACTCGGCAGAGTCTGATTCAGGAGCGCGGCCGTCGGCTTACCGCTGCTCCACTTCACGTGTACAAGGTTGATCCTCAAAGACTGAGCCGCCCTGTAAAAACATAAACATGTTCCTGAACAAATCATGGGCAAATGAGCTTTTAGTTATCTGCCCGGACCGAGGGTCCCTCCAGCCAATCAGCAACTGGTTTGTTCTGGATTCATGGAAAAGGCACTCGCGTTCTAAACCAGGTCTGACTCAGGTCAAAGGTTGAGTTGAAGCAAAGTGTCAAAACAGGCTTACGGCTCACGTCGGTGTCGAGCAACAGTTTTTTTTGGGGTTTTTTAACACTTGAATTCAACACCAAGTCAGTGCAGCCATTTGAACCCTGTGGGGATCGTCGCCCACTTAAAGTCTGAATATCTGTTACATCGTTCACTAACTCAGAGTTAGTAGGACTACAAGTCACAGCTGATGTGGACAAAAAGTCTTGAACAAAGCAACAGACGTCTGCAAGTCGATATCGACAGATTGAACAGCATCGTTTAAATGTAACATGAATATTTGAACGGCCAATAAAGTGCTTTTATTTATTTACACTTCTGCGTAATGTTGGGCTGTATTTTATAATTTATCTGATATTTAGACACATTGTCTTTAGTCTCATTTATAGAAATGGTTGGATATATTTACAAACACCATTTGATGATGGAACTAAATAAAAATTAATTAATTAATTAATTGGAAAGACAAAGTTTGTTTGGTCACAGTATGGGATTGACAGTTCTAAAAATACATTTTTTTAAAAATAAATAATATTAAAAAAAAATATTTAGGTTTTTTCCCCTCTGCAACTAAATAAAAATTGATTAATTAATAAATTGGAAGGACAAAGTTTGTTTGGTCACAGAATGGGATTGACAGTTCTAAAAATAATTTTTTTTTTAAATATTCTAAAAAATATTTAGGTTTTTTCCCCTCTGTAATATTAAAATATTTCAGAATGTGCTTTTTAACCTGAAAATCAATTCTCTTTTTTTTTGTCAGAAAGCCCACATTTGATTCTTAATTCAAATTTTGCTCTGGACATCTTCAGCTACCGATGTTTTCAAAGATTCAAATCCTGAGAAGATTCTTCAAGTTTCTTCAAAGACAAGGAATGTACAACTACCGATTTCCTCCCTCCATCTGCTGAAAAAAAAAAAAGGAAAAACCCTTTTGAAGTTCCTCTGCAAAACAACACATGAAGAGGTGCTGAAATCAAGGACGTCATCTGAATAACCTAATAAGTGTTTGTGCTGTGAGCATGACCGCTATCCTGTCTTCAGGAGAGACTCTCCTCCTCCTCCTCCTCCTCCTCCTCCTGCTCTTTCTTCTTCTCCTTCTCCCCCTGATCCTCTCTCAAGGACAGGTTCTTTCGAACCTTGGAATTGCAAGCTCTCAAAACACAGAGACCCTCTGTGGCCACTGAGAAAAATGGGGATTATCTGCTTGATCGCAAGACTCACAGTTTAAGATGTGTGAAAAGTGACATGTAACCCTGTCATACTTCTACTGTAGCTGCTCTGTTTTTTGTTTTTTTTGCTCCAGACTTCCCCAGTCACTGAACTTAACTTTACGGCCAACAGACGCTGTGATGAATGGCAATCTGTCAGACTTTCTGACAAAGTACTTTACAGTGTTTACACACATTGTTAGGATTGTTAGCTGCTGCGCAAATGGAAAAATGATACACGGCACCATATGGGCTTCCCTGTGCTGCAGCGGCGGCCCGGTGCTACCTATTATAGTCGAGCTCTGTGCGTGAATGGAATCTTTCATGGCACAGGAAAAGGAGGAGGAGGAGGAGGAGGAAGAGGAGGAGAAGGAGGCCTGGCGACTCTCAGAATTAGCTGTGTTTTTCTTTGCTCAATTTGGTGATGGATTATTTTAAGAGGCAGGGGCACGTTCACCCAGAGGCGTTCTTCAAATTCAGACTAAATATAGCCGTTTTTGCAAATCTCTCCGTGAGCAAGGTAACAATGTGTCGGTGCAACGCTCAGGCAGCCGTGCAGAGCTGTACGTTTGGAAACGTCGGGAGGTTAATGAAAAAGAAACACAGGCACAGGGGGTTCAAACGTTGCAGGGATTGAGCAACGAACAGATGTGCTGGCACCTCGTTCCTCATTTATTTCACTCTTTTTGTAAAACACCTGTGGATTTGTTGAAAGTGTTCACCAGCTTTTTTTCCCCCCTGCCATTCAAAGTGTTTTGTTATTTCTCGAGTCTTTGCAAACACGTCAATAAAAGGCTGACTCAACTGCTGACAGCACATCCAATGGTGAACACCTGGGAACTAAACCAACCACAAGAAGAACAACGTGATAACGCACGCAACACCGGCCGCCTAGTACGGGACACAGTAACTCCCACGGCACTGTAAACATTTTCTATTAAAGAGGATTTGGGCGTTAATCTTCCACCAACTGCAGGAATTTCTTGTACATCAAAAGGCCTTTGGACTGTAGTGATTCATGACTTAGATAAACACGGATCCTGGTGAATATGCAGTATTTATATAAAGGTTATAAAATAAAAAAAAACAGAGAGAGGAGACTGAAGCTGGAGGAGGCTCCCTCCTACTCAGCAGAGCGTGCAGCAGCAGACAGTGACAGGTCGAACGAAGCCTGTGCTGCAGAGAGAGATCTAAACTCTAAGGTGTTCCTTTGGAGCTCTCCTGTATCACTGGGGTGTAAGAAAATATCGTTACACTGACATATCGCGATATTTCGTTTCACGATACTGTATCGATATTCTACAGCACTGCCGTATTACTGTATTTGAGACTTTGAGTCAAACAATGTTTATCCAAGAAAGACATTTCGATGCCCATGGATTGTGATATGTATCTGATTTCCAGACTCTTGCCAACACACACCCTTTTTACACACAAAATTAATAATACATGGTGTAAGAGATCAAAGAAAACAAGAAGAAGAAAAAAGGAATGATACAAAAAAATACATAAAAGTTAAAAAAAAAAAACCTCCATCCAGAGCTGGTGACTTCACATGAGAACAGGAGGCTGAGGTTGAGGCTGACGTTGCAGCTCGGGGAGTGTGTGAAAGGCCAGAGCTTCTGTGCACAGCTATACATTTCACAAGCAGAGATAAAAATCAGCATAACACAGAGAAAGAGAGAGAGAAAGGGAAAGCCACCTTGGCAATTCAAGAAAGGAGGAAAAGTGAGGTGTGTGTGTGTGTGTGTTGGGGGGGGGGTACTGACAGAGTGAACGGGGTGACGGTAGGACCTGTTCTGACAGCAGCCGGGCCGCGCGGGGTGAAAAAAACATCGTCTTTTCTTACAGTTCTCGACGTCCAGCGCGGCCACTTCACCGGCTGCAGTAATCAATACCCGCCATTTTCTCCTCTCTACTTTCCAATCAATAGATAAGAGCCGGGTAAGACCAGGCGGGACAATGGCTCTTTCTTCATCACCATCTGATGTTGGACTGAATAACAACTTCTTTGGTGGTGGGAATAGTACAGGAGGAGCTATTGGGTGACACAGGGGAGCAGAGAAACAGCAGGAGAGGCCGGAATAAAAAGAATGGGGTAAAGAGGGTAAGATGCTGCACTCCACCTATCTGATTAAAGAGAGAGAGAGAGAGAGAGGGTCAGTGAAACAACAGGCCGGCCTGTTTACATCTGCTTCCTACCATAATGGCTCCAGAACAACGGGATCCTGATGAGGACTCATCAAAAGAACGGGAATGGAGACGGAGAGAGAGAGAGAAATTACTTCAGTGTCATAAAGCTTCTGGAAACATCTTCATCACGCGGCCCACTCCTCACGGGGGCCCACTGTGGAGCCTTTGAACTCTAAGCTGCTATATTTTATTAAAGCTGACTGCCTTCACCTGGGCCCGGCTGCCTCTGTCGGTGGGGGGGGGGGGGGGGGGACTGGAGAATGTGTGTGTGTGAACTGCATCATCCAAAATATAAAAAAAGTCTTATACATACTGTTAATATTTCAAACTGTTTCTGCTAATGTGGCTTAAACAGTGGAACATCAGTAGTTTGATCAGGTCTTTCATCCTTCGTTGATCGACCACAAAGACTAATCTTCATCATTCGTCATTTTTTTAAAATAATATTTAAGATAAGTTCAGCAAAAACACAAATAACTAAAAGTTCTTACTAGATTTTCAGTTAGTTCATGAACTCTGGTGTAAATCCAGTTTTAAGATGTGGCTTCTTACAGTCTGACTCAGGGCTGGGGTCACACACACACACACACACACACACTAACTCATTTCCAAGGAGATTTCCTACAGTACATACTTTATTGATACTCTGATTAAGTGAAAGGTCTCTTTTATATCAGGTCTAAAACTTTCCGCAGGGCATCTGAACTTTTCCAGACTTCCACAAACGTGGAAAAGTATGGAGTCCAACTTATGGAAAGTCCTCAACCTGGATTAATGGAGGCCTTTCATATTGTGTTTATGGAATGGCTGTTTTTGTCTTATTACTGAACACTACACACACACGTCGCAGTGGAACAGTTCATGGACTCCTTTTCCACCGTGTTTCCTGTTCAAACCCAACACACACACATTTATTTTGTGAGCAAATATTGCTTTCAGAGTGTTTCTTCAAAGAGCAAACGTCCAGGAGCAGCAGTAAATGATGTGTTGTCTTCTATTTCGTTTTAAGAATTTGCTCTGATTACAATGGACTGGTGAAGTGTCCAGGGTGAACCCCGCTGCAGTGACCCCTACGACCTCGAGAGGGAGTTAGCAGTAGATACTGGATTGATGATCACACGTGTATTGAGACGTGTGGAAGTAAAATTAAAATCAGAATGGAGACTGTGTTCATTTCAAGTCAATACAATTTAAATGTTGCTGCTCTGGAAATTGATTATTTCTCCAAAGCCCAAAGAGTGAAGTTGAATTTGAACGTAGTTTACAGAGCAATAATTACAACCCTACAG
>NC_024307.1:6672124-6692815 GCF_000523025.1 Cynoglossus semilaevis | reverse complement strand
TAAGAAGACGGCTAGTTTCCTTTTACTTTGTGTATTTATACATGGTTTAATACTAATGCAATGCAAACAAAAAAACAAAAAAAAACATTATATACCATGGATAAACTGCCACTAACTAAAAACAACAAAAAACAAACATTTTCTTAAATATACCATGGATAAACTGCCACTAACTCAGTGGAACGACTGTGGATTTCAGAGTCAGTCTTTCACTGGTCTTGTCCTGTCACACAGAGCACACAGTGAGTGGCACTCTAGTCGCTTTATCTCACTCCATTAGGCTCAGGCCTGGTGAGCACACAGGGGCCGACTGTGTGCTTAGGGCCACTTATCAGGGAAGAGGCACCGGGAGGAAGACTGAGGGAGAGAGAGAGAGAGAGAGAGAGAGAGGGGAAAAGACCAGAGGGACAGAGACGTTGATGGAGGAAGACAGAGCAGAGGAGGGAACAGGAGAAGACCGGGCCAATGGAAGGAGAGCGGCACAGCGAGGGTTAAAGAGTGGATGTAAAGAGTGGCGGGGAGCGGAGGCTAAGATGGCAGCGGGGCCTCCTTTAACACGCAGCTCCAGAGGAGAGCAGAGCCGCATGGGGGAGTGAAGGAGGATTAGGTGGGCCCAGGCGGCAGGAACCAGGAATCCCAACAATCTCACACCCCACTCCCTGGCCCAGACTCAGCCTGGGACATATGACCCACTCCGACAGTCCTTTCTCTCTGCAGCACAGAGCAGGGCACCTGTTTATTACTGTCTGTCTAATATGTTTGGAGATAGACCAAGCACTTGGCACCGAGCGGGTTGTTGTGTGAATACTCACACTTGTTTGGCTGCTGCGGAACGGTTATTTTGGATCTGTGTTTTGTCTTTCTTTTTTTTTAATCGCATCTCGCGAGTGCACACAACCAAGCCGTGTTTAGACAATAAAATGTCTCATTACTGACAAACACCTGCCTGGACTTTAGAGATGAAAGGCCAGGACTTAGTCTGACTGTTAAACAGTGCGCTGCTCTCTTTGATCAGACTGTGCTCTTATTAAGTCTCCTGATATCTGCTGCAATCTACCTGACTGTATTTGTTACTGTCTCTTCTTTCACACAAAAAGGTTGGTGGGTTTTGGAATTCAAATGAGGACAAAGGTGTCTGGTACTCAGTTCTGGCTGATATCCTGTCTGACTGAGGGCAGTGTGTGGTGTCTATTGGCTCAATACAACTGTTTCATGTCCGATGTCAGACCAATACCTTCTTTTGTCCTCCAGCATCACGCAGGCTGCCATTGCTGAGACATAAGTGTCTCTGTTAAGGACATGTCGCGCAAAGTTAAGTTGAGTATTTAGGCTGAGGTATCGGATTGGACGAACTTTAGTTATTTTTTTCGATAATAATAAACCGTGAAGTTTTGACCATTATCGTGCCAAAACCAATCCTGAGTAACATATGCTAATTTTTGAAAACTTCTGACAATACGGCACCAGCCTTGAACACTATATATTTACAATGACTCAGTGACCAATGCTGCACGGAGAGTGTGTTGCTACACAGTCAACTGTAGACAGTTTCCCCTACACCCCATTATGTAATCTGTGTTTCTGATATTTCATGGTCTTCATCAGTCAACAGTGAGGTGCATCCTGACACTCCCTGAACGCCTCCCCCTCAACCTTCCCGCATTCCACTGTGGGAAAAAAAAGAACTACCTCCTACCTGCTCAATGTGAACCACTGACAGAGATGAAGTATTATCGTTTGGAGCTGAACCAGATACAGATGTTCATTAAGAGAAGTCACGTTAAAGTCACGTTAGTCAAGTTGTTCGGCGCTGACCTGATGTCGCGGTGACAGCACAGACGACCAACAGAGGGGGTTATGAGCACATTCAGTCATTTTGAGACAGACATGCTGTCATCAGCAGAACTCTGAATAAGTCCCATCTGTGTCACAGTGATGATGATGATGGTGATGAAGATACCCGAGTCTGGCGCTGAGTGCACCTCGAGGAACCCTACACCAGCCTTAGTCTACACGGCAGTCTGCGGACCAGCCAGTCACCATGACACTGGGAAGCGCTTTACACCAGCGCCTTTGTCAACAAGGTCTTTTCAGGAGGGGGCAAACGACAGACTGTGATGTAGCAGGAGTGTTTAGGCAGAAAGGAGCGATTCAGTGAGGGGCAGGTGGGTGGGAGAGGAGTGGCTGAAGAAAAGAGAAAGGCGGGTGAGACAGAGGCGAGACAGAGAGGGTAAGAAAGGAGGGGAGGCAGCAAGAAGAGTCAGGCTGAGGGACAGAGAACCTGCCAGTGCTCTCTCTGACAGCAACAAAGACTTTTGACAATCCAGGAATATTGTCTGAAATCAATCTGTCAACGTGGAGTTGTTGAGTCTGTCATTAGGACTTGGTCCTCGCCCTTTCACGGTGACAATTTGTTCAGTGCTTTCCCACTTCAACCCTGGTACTCACACAGCACAAAGGTCACTGCCCTCTCTCCTCATCTGTCTGCCAGTCTGACTGTCTCTCACCGACGATGAACCGTCCTCACAGAACTGTGACGGCGCTTTGATTACGCTGATATGTACAAAAGACCAAGGGTGATTCCTAGATATGCCACCAACTCCTGTTACATCACTGACTGGTCAGAGAGATGAACATGATCTCGTGTCTATAGTCCTGTTCTTTTCCAACAATGTCCGTCTGCTTGTTTTATCCATTGTTTATTTTTATTTGCCACTTTTTTCACCATCTGTGCTCACTACAGTAGCACCACAGAGAGGCACAGATATGTTATTTGCCACAGCCAAGAAATAAAACCAGCAATGAAAAGTTAGGAAATATAAAATATAAAACACTGATAAAACAGATCAACATGTTTTCCAGATACGTTTCTGATTCTGAAAAATGAGATATCAGTGAAGGTTGGATCTGATTTTTGAGTTTGGCAACTGCTCAACCTTTCACAGTCCATGAGTCCATGAGCAATATCAGCAACGTTTTCAATTTGTATCAAACTGTTTTGTTGTGCTATTCAGTTTAGAAACTTATCAAATGTAGCTAGAGGAGACAGAAAGTTTCTGTCTACCTTGGACCAAAAGACCTTGAGTTTCTCTATGGACTCACTGTGACAGAGTGAGTTACTGTCACATAGTCTTAAGATAACATAGATTGTGACCAGTGAGTATTTTATTACATGAGTCTTTTAGTGGAGGGAAAATATCCGTTTTTCCTGCTGTCCTCACTGGTATCTACAGTCCAGTCGTTTCCAGCCTTGGAAATGTCACCACTAGTTTCTATAAGCAGACTTCAAACCATTTCTCTGACTTTGCTGTTCATAAAAATGATGCACATGTTTATGTGTATTAAGGGAGAGACAAAAAAACTCAGAAAACAAGTGTCCAGGAACATATGGAGACACATTTCCGTGCCAGGTGGGGACAGACTTAGAGCAGTGATCAGATTCTCCAGGACAGATGCTACGACCAGGTCTGAAAAAAAGGGCTGAAGTCGTCAAGTTTAATCCTCCGGGGACCAGAAAAAACCTGGAACAGATTTCATGGAAATCCATCCAATACCAATGAAGATATGGTTCTCAAAACTACAAAGATCACCCTCATGGTGGCAGCAGAGTAAATGTCAAAGGGTCAAACAAACCCTTGACTATATCTTTTCCTGGAATTCCAATAAGGACAATTTAGTTGAACTGTTGATCCACCAAACAAACCAGCTTTATTATTTTCCGAGTGCAGAGTGAGAGTCAGTCTGGTCTGTGCCACATTTAAACAGAAAGGACTGGTGCCCGTGGGTGCCTCTAACCCTCATGTGGGGGCAGCCCCGAAGCTCAAACTCAAGTCTCAGTGCATGTGGAAATCAAATCAGTTTCACTCCATGATGTAGTGAAATCCCAGATTGGGATTGCAGTAGTCCTGCAATAAAATATGACCCATTAAACCTTTTTGCTCCTGAAATGGATTTTCCTCTCTTGTCCCATTCCACTCTTCAAGTCAAAATGGGGACACATTTTTCCTTTCATTACAGAAATAACAGGTCCCCTGAATAAAAAAATAAATAAAATCGGGGCCTCTTTGCCTCCTCGCTCCTGCTTCAAACTCAGAGACTTTTGCTTGTGCTGCCAGAAACAGGAGCAAAGAAATTCCAACTCGACCAACAACCTAAAAAAATCCTATTTTCACAATACCTACGAGTCAACTGCCTATAGGCCAAGACTCTTTCTCTCAATGGGAACAATGTACTGAGAATTTCTGGAGTTGCTCAAAAGAATCTCTAATGAAAAACAAAGTGGAAGTGAAAAAGCCACAAAGCCATGTGGGGTCTCATTGAAGCTCACTGGAGGTGAACTGAAAGGAGGGACGGGGGACGGGGACGGGTGGACGGGGGGTGTGTCGAGAGCAGCAAAGGCCTCATTCACAGTGTGTTATCCTGTCATTGCATTATTCTATAGTATGTGTTTGTCGGTGTATGTGTGTGCCACATATGCATGTAGGTCTGAATGAAAAACATAAAGAGTGGTGTGTGATTGTCAGTGTATGTGTGTGTCACATATGCATATAGGTCTGAATGAAAAACATAAAGAGTGAGAGAGAGAGAGAGAACACCACAGTGTTCATTTGTTCATTTCTGGTTCTGTATTAAAACAGAAACAATGAAAGACTTGACGGTGAAGAACCTTGTCCTAAAATGACACATCACCGCTGCCTGATGCAGGTTTGTCTATTCTGATGTGTCAGAGCGAACCTTTAGCCGTGAACACTAAAGCACGCTGTGGCATGTACAGTAAACAAGCACATAGAATAAGATGGGACAGATGATATTTCTGCACGTTAACACAGCCTTTGTTCACTAACATCACAATGTCATCTGCCGGACTCGTCCAAACCTGTTTGGACTGGAGAAACATCGAGACGTCTGCCATCACGTGAATACAGTAGATACACTATATCTTTGTGAAACACCCAAAATGTCATTAGAGTTATTAAAGGCATATGTGTTGTGTGGTACGATGAAGGGTTGGCACGTTTCACCTCAGGTTTGAATTTCCTTTGAAACAATGTAGCAGAAGGTAAAACTGAAGGGTATGAATCACCTCAGGACGTCTGTCCTCCTGGGTGAACCTGAACCAAACATGTGCACACTGTTCACTCGTCTTACTGTAAGTGACCCCATGCCCCCCCAAATATGACCCCAAAGCATCTGAACAGTGTAGATCTAAAATAAAAATAAAAAAGATCTAACGAACAATCTTCTTTCCTCGGACAAAAATGTACCAAACCCTAACTAGAAAGTTGTGAGGTTTCTTTGACAACGACGAAAACGTACAGATGTTTTAGTTTAGCTAATGAAAACTGGATGAAAAAAACTGGTAGAGACAAAGTGACTGATAATGTCATGAAAGCCAATCAGAGCCTTGTTCGCTGACAAGAAGGCGGGACATCAAAATCATCATAGTAGTATAAAAAGTAAAAATCAGTATGAAGGCGGGAAAAGAATACTGAAATTTCGTGACCAACAGACTGGTATATTTTTGGTGGAAAACCACATTAATTAACTAATCAGCATTAAGGAGTCATTGCTAGAAGAACACGATGGAGAAGCAGGAAAAACAAAAGAAAAAGCTGTTGCTCTAGGCGACAGGTCAAATCTACAACAATATTTCTGACTTCCTACTTGTTTTCTGTTGAATTTCACTGTGTGACTTGACTGAATGAACAGCTGCAGAGCACAGAATGAAACACTAGTGAGGTAGGAGGGTTGTGGGTCTCCCCTTTCTCCCCCTTCCATTCTCCCTCTTTTGCTTTTCAAAAGACGAAAGAAAACAGTCACGTTGGAGGAACGGAGGAGGCTGTGAAAAAGGGGTTGCACAAAGCAAACACGTCCAACTGTGGGGCTGAGGTGTTATTGTAAGGTCACTTGTAAGGTTCCAGCCAGGCAGTCCCTCACCACCAACAACAGGCTCGCTTCCAGTGGCTCAGTCCACACTCTCTCTGTCCAGGGATGAAACATGGCAGCCTCAGTGTGTGGTGTCTAACGTCGGAGGAATCTCCAAAAAGCTGTCAATTAGCAGTAATCCCGTATTAATATGTCTGCTGCGCTACAAAGGGTGAGGAAGGAGGAGACGTGTTGGTTACTGTCTGAATGGGAAGAACACAACACCTGTATTTTGGACTTTTGTAAACAGCTCAGTGGGTTTGGTAAAAAGTTAACAGGACTAAAAGGAATTCTATTCAACGCTGCCTGAGTCAGCCAGCAGGAAGTGAGTGTGTGGTCTGAAAACACTCCCTTTGCCCAAACAAACTAATCAGCATGGTATACACACAGACCTTCATACGATTCAGTGGGGTTTTCTAAGCACATGGGAGGTACGCTGATAGGAGCGTTAGCATACAGCTGACAGTGACAAACAGGGAGCGGGGACAATACCTTGTTGAAATTCCACATGAACGCTAATTGAAGAGGCCATTAAAGTCACTCAAATGAGGGGAGTGTTGCTCACAGGGGGGGTTATACGACCCTGCTAAAACAAACACCAACTGACCTCCATCATGACTACTTATCACAGCTACGGCCCTGTCCTTTCTTTCCCTTGTGAGGGGTGAAGTCTGACACATTCCACTCTGCCAATGTTTCCTCCAGGACTGACGGGGTCAGTGGTACGTGCTGATAGATTGGGAACACGGAGTGTTGCGGTTGTGGTTACACTATTTCCGTGATAGAAACAGAGGGATCATAGAAGGGGAATATTATTTCCACCTGGTTCCAGAGAGGGAGATGGAGGTGGAGCAGGAAAAGTGGTTGGTGCACCTCTGAGGTTTTTTTCAAATTGCCCTGCGCTGCTTGGACGTCTCGTTATAACGACTTTTCTCAAGGTAATTTCAGCCCAGTTAATAAAACACACACACACACACATGCTTCAGCACGGCAGAGCACTCATTCAATCTCGTAACTTCTTCTCACGCACCTCTAAATAGCAGTGCCTTTAGTAAAGCTCGTCCCCTCGGTGTGTGCTGCGAGCGCTGAGGGACGAGGAGTGTTTAAAATAAATGCCTGTTGCCCTGTCCAACCTGGTGGACCACCGCCTGTAATAATCCACCCATTGTTCTCCACCAATGGACCCAGACTCTGTAAATAGGGTCTACGGCGAGCTGAGAAAGGCTGGGTGGGAGTAAAGGTCAGCTCATGCCTTGTTTTAACGACAGCCCATTAACTTAACTCACTTCCTTCAACTTTACACTGGTAATAAAGCGGAGGAAACGCACGGAGACGCAGAGAAAAGGAAATGTAAGAAAGGTGGTAGTCAGTGCTGGTTGTCTGGTTGGGGGTGATGGAGGTAGACTTCACTGGACGTCCACCTCCGCACAACCAACAGAAACGCTAACACAAAATGTCATGTTTCCAAAAATCTTAACGGAGAATTAAAGTGTGAGTTGAGCAAGGATTGTAAAACGTGTGTTGCCTGCAGTGAGGAGCAGCTTTTTCAGCACTGCTCCCCCACAAACTGCTCACAAACCTCGCCTGTGTTCCAGAAACACCTTTTTACTATTCAGTATCCAGTTTAAAAAAAATAACAGGAGTTCGAAGCCTTTGGTTACTGAGAAACTAGCCTCATTATGGTCGAAGGAAATTCTGTCTTGGTGCCAAATGGCCTTGTGAATTTAAGAGCTCTTGGCACAGCATTTATCTCATAGTACCTTCTTGTTATGAAGCCATGATGTAATTTTGCTATAAAAAAGTATTTTTTTTCCTTATTTCCCAAATAGAGTTGCAAAGTTGTTTGCATCCTCTGAACCTCACCAGACGCTCCATGTGCTTAAAAACAGGCCGACGTGTACGCACACACGTGAATGTATATGTGCACAAACGCTCATTTCATGCTTTCAATTAGGCGACATGCTTACGGGTGTAGGCCAGATGACTGTTCGCCAGTTGTGGCGCATTTAACGGGGGCACCTGGTGCCTGGATGTTTCTCCCAGGGTGCATTTCTGCAAATCCATATGTCCAGGCGGCTGCATTCCTCAGTTAGTGGAGCCCGGCAGTCCCCGAGCCTGTCACCACATTAGAGTCTGTGCTGGGACACATCACTGAGCACCTCCTCCAGCTGCTGGGGGTGGCACGGCACCAAAGGGGAAGGAAAGAAGTCACTGGGTTTGGAGGAAGTGTAGGGGTTAGGCTGGGGGGGCTAAAGAAATCATTCTTGCCTGGTGAGTCGCAAATCTGAGTGAGGGGAGAGTTGGGGGGCGGGAGGGCGGCTGTGTGTAATACGAGGGCTGGGGGTCCCTGGTCAGATGTCGCCTGATGATTGACAGCGACAGGCTTAGATTGAGTTCACCCAAACATGTTGTGTTTCTCACATACATTGTCTGAAGCGTTTGGACAGTAAAGTCACACTCAGTTCAAAGGCAGCGTGTCCTTTAAAATTCAATTAACATTTGTCGAAGATGTCATCATACGTTGTTAACTTTTACGGGGACGATTTTACGGCCTCTCTGGCCCCGCGCTTAACTATAAAAACACAACGTTTTGAGTCCAACCTCGCTCCCGTCTGCGTTTCACAGCGACTCTGGTTGAACTGTAACACGGGACTGACTGTATCTCTGCTGCTGCTGCTCCAGACACTGTCAGATATCATTCATAACCATCTCACTCAGAGCCAGCTGCCAGCTACTACAACTGTTAACGTGTTCAACAGCCTGCGCGCCTGCAACCAATTTACAGCAAAATTATGAACAACAGTCAGTGAATTCTTCCGCTTTGTCTGACACAGAATCAGTTAAGAAGCCACCGCTGAACATCAAGCCATCGGATTCCCTCTTGGCTCTCTCCTTCGCTGACATCTGTTAATCTGTAAACATACAAAATTGCTTGTCTGATCTTATTTAGCCTTCACGTCTTGTTTACTTTGGTAAGGCATGGCTGCCATGCTGTGAAAGAGGCATTGTCCCCAGACCTGGAGATTTAATCTTTGCCTCTAAACTGACGCCAACCCCCTCGCCGCCCCTCCCCCCTCTGCCCTCCCACCAACATCACCATAACCCTGCGTCCTTTACCTAAATCTGCCATAGACTCCAGCAGGTAGACAGTGCGCCGATCAGACGCTGGAGCACAGAGAGCGCAGTTGGAGGAACGGTGTTTTCCAGTGAAAGCTCTTCCGGGGAAATCTGTTTTTCAGATTTCTCTTATTAATGTTGCAGTGAAGTCTCAAATTTTGGCTTCAGCCCTTAATGCACGCTGCTGGAATGCATCAGACATGGTTCAATAGTCAATGGCTGTAGATGAAATCATAGGAATTGTCCTGACAGTTACTTACAATCCCGTTGAGTAGTCCACTGTGAGATGACTAAAAAAAAGGCAAAGTATTGACACTGGCACCTTAAACAGTGCAGTCAGTTGTGGTGAGGCTGAGGTCTTCCACTCTACACTCACTGTTTGGGTCAGGAACACACATATGCGTGCTCACACACTGCACACACACACACACACACACACACACTTAAACAGTGGTGTGAGGCAGCCTCTTGGCCAGCCCCGGGAGAGCTGGACTCTTACGCTGACTTGTGTTCTTTCACCTTGGGAAGCTGAAGGATGATGTTTGTTTAGTTTAGCTGAAGTCAATGAGAGCACACACACACACACACACACATTCAGGCTGGACTGAAAGCAACACAAACTGTGGCCAGGGGTAGTCCTGCCCTCGCTGGCTTCTCTGCTCACTGTTGACTTTGGGCTCTGTTTAGACTTTTTTATGTTTTACTTTTCCATCTCCTTCTCAGTGAGAAACCTTAAAGAGTCAACTGAGACTCCCTTCATGCGCACGAGAAACCAGCAAGTCAACGTGACTCGAGCTATGAAAGCAGTGTCACCTTCCAGGTTCAAAAACATTAGGGAGGAAAGAAAGAAAGAAAGAAAGAAAGAAAGAAAGAAAGAAACTCTGAGCCGCTCTCACCTCTGGCGCAGTCTGACAGTAAGACGGCCTCGAAGAGGAACAGCACAATCTTCAGGACGTCCATGCTGTCCAAAGACAACTTCATGTTCCTGTAATCTGAAAGACACATGGTCATAGTGACACAGTGTAACATAAAGCACAAAGCTGGACCAGAGCTGTGGCTGAGGGGAGTGTGTGAGGTTCAGGGGGGGAGGAACGGGGGAGAAAAACGTTCTGGTCCGAGCCATTTATAGACGTTTTAATAAACTGATCAAAAAAACGTGAAGGTGTTATATAATAACACCAAGGGACGAGCAAAGCAAAAGTCGGTAAAAGACATTAACACATAGTAATGGTGAAATACTTTTAAACAATATTTTAATGCCAGTTTAAGGTAAATAGTATTTTCATTTTTTCCGGATGTTGATAGTTTGTTTCTGTTATTTTATTGTGAGGTAACAAAGATGTTTGACATAACAACAGCTCTTTGTGATAATAGAATACTGTAGTCATATCAAACACAGCAACAGGTTCTCAGGTGTAGGCATCTGTAATCTTGAAATTAAATGTATAAAAAGAAGATTTATCGAAGTGAAACGAAAATTATAGTTCGTTCCAATTCCATTCCATTAAATGTTTACATTGTTTCACAATCTAGGAAACGTCATCTCGATTTTAAAGTTAGACATTTTGGTCAACATACTGAATTTTCTGTAGCTTTGGGATTTTAACTCACACTATCCATCCATCAATCCAACATATTATGAGTGAGGACTTCTTTATAAAAAAAATCAAATTTACAAAACAAAATTTAAAACCTATATTTTACACAGGTTGAATTAACATCAATATTTTTATTTTAAATATGAAGTATTCCTTATCAATTCAAGTTAATTTTATTTGTATAGTTTATAGTAATTCAAATAAAGTCACTTTTTATACTACGTTTGAATTAAAATGATCTCTTTAGCTGCTGTAGTGAAAAAACAAAACAAAAAACAGAGTCAATATTATCATATCATATTGAGTTTATATTTATTTATATAAAGTTCAATCAAGGTCCCAGCTGTGGAGTTTATCAACCACGAGGTAAAATTAGGGTTTTATTGACGTTAGCATAGCACGGTAACGTTATATCGGCTAAAAGTTCAAGCAGCCTATCACGGCTAACTGTACATTCAACGGTCAACTTTTAACCCCGGTATTTTCCTACTGTACCGTTTCTCTGACTCGCCCGTTGACTCCTGGAAAACTTCGCGCGCTCAATACGTTTTGAAATAAAAACACAACAAAACAAGTGTCATTTGAAGTGTGTCGGTTGTCGGTACCGTACCTGGACGGTGGGTGAACCAGGTCAGGCTTGTCGTAGCCTCTCGGCAGAAACGCTTCCAGTTTGTGAAGTCCGTGTTGAGTCCATGAATCAGGAGTGACAGTGTTGGACTGTTCACCCACACAGCACCGCTACACGCCGGCCAGCCACGGAGAACAGCCACGGCAAAGACCAACGCGTCCACGAACCACAATCAAAGTGACATTGACTACAGCACAGAGGAAAAATAAAGACCTTCCAGAAGTTCCAGACTCTTTTAGTCCTCAGCGTCCAGGGAGGACCGACTTTCTCGGTGTGCGCGCACACACACACACTCACACACACTCGGTCACACGCACACTCACTTACTCACTCACTTACTCACTAACTCACTCTCTCACATCGCTGAGGTTTGTTGTCCGTCCCTGCGCTGCAGCTGCTGGCCAATCAGAGGCCAGGAAGGCCGCACGCGCTCACACGCCGAGACACTCACGCGCAGCAGCTTCATCACACTGAGGCTCTGTCACTTTTTCTGTCTGTGCCTGTTTTCTGTGTCTGATTCAGACGGTCTGTCAGCTGCTCTCCGTCTGTGTTTGTTTTTAGTTGTGTTTCCGTCTGTCTTTTTGCACATCTATAGGTTTGTTTGTATGTCTTAATGTTTTAAGGACATGTCTGTCTCTGTTCCCTCAGAGCAGGGGTGTCAAACATACGGCCCGTGGGCCGAACCCGGTCAGCTAGGAGGTTCAATCAATCAAGTTTAGGAAAAGTAGGAAAAAATGCACCAACAATTCATGTTGGTGATGTTTTGACAAATTATATTTCATTAAATATTAATATTCTTGTAGTTATTTGAAGTAAAACAAAGATTAGAAACATGGACTGATTGTTACCTATAGATAATTACATTCTGATTGTACTGGTCCACTGGTGCGGCCCACTTGACATCTAATCCGGGCCATATTTGGACCCTGAACCAGAATGAGTTTGACTGTCTTTTCTGTTTGTCTGTATGGTTAGGAATGTCTGTTGTCTCTCTTTTTCTTGTCAGTCTCCACGTGAGTTTGTATCGTTTGTCTGTCTTTTTGTTTTGTGTGTGTTTCCCTGGCTGTCAGTCATCCTGTCTGTCTGTGGGTCGGTCTGTTTCAAGTTATTGTCAGTCTTTTTTTTTATCTTTCTGTCTGTCCGTGTTATTCCCTCTGTCTGTTCCTGCCTGTCAGTTTTTCTATCTGTTTGTTCTCTCTTCTCTCCGTCTGTTCCCATGTCACAGGTTCTATCCATCGTTCGTTCAGTCATTCTGGTTGTCTCGCCCTCTCTACAGCTACTTTCTGCCTGTCTTTCTGTTTGGGTTGTCTGTCTCTCTTTCTCTGTCCGTTCTTCTTCAGACTCTGTTTAACTTTTTTCCTTTTTTTCTCCGTCTTTCTCTCTGATCCCCTTTGAACCAGGATGAAGAATCTGCACTGACTTTTGAAAAAAACGAGGGAAATAGTATTTCCTCTCATCAAATGAAATGAACCAATTTAAAGGTCCAGTGTGTGACATTTACAGTGGTTTATTGGCAGAAATTACATTTTCTGCCCTGATGTGTATGTGTTTGTGTGAGTTAAAAAAAATGTAAATAAAAATGAATTTTTAGCCTCACAATGAAGTTTCTACAGTAGGTGGCGCAGTAAAAGCCATTCGTGTACAGAACAACATTTTTTATTGTCATTTTACACTTGCAGTGGAACTCTGTGAGATGCTTGTAGGTTCCAAGTGTTTGTCAAAATGATTGACAGCTGGACTAATAGATTTTTAGGGCTTACATCTGGGCGTGAATCGTGTTTCCAAACGTACATGGATTCTCACACCACGCTTTAGTATCTATTGTTGTGGTTTACAGGGCGATGGCAGCGTCCACTGAATACATACCGCCGGCCGCGGCCAGAGCATGGGTCACTTTGACACTGGACGTTCACAGGCACACAGTTGAACAACAGTCAGAGCTGCTTTCAGGGCTTTTCCTTGGGAGGCAGGGTGAGCTGAGGATTCCTCCATCTGTTGTGAGGAGCAGTTAAAAGGAGCCCAGAGAGTCGCACACGGGAACAGCTGCTTAAAGTTTGCAGCTCTCTCTCTCTCTCTCTCTTTCTTTTCCGCTCTCTAGGTGTTACCTCAGCTCCCTGTTGTCTCCCCTCCGTGGATTGTTACAGGGAACGAAAATGGAATCAGGGTCACAAGTTTCAAATTTTACTGCCACGTAAATGGAGCACGGAACTGAACGAATGTGTTCCATCGGAGTGTCTGAACGATCCCGGGTCCGGCTGAGTCCTGAGGCCACGATTTGTTTTACTTTTAGTGTATCATTTATTTGTGTTTATTATTTTATATTTATATATTTCAGTAGTTCTCACATTGAACAATCATCACTAAGACCAACAGGACAAACACTCACATACAGATACAGTATATGAAGTAGAGAATCCAATGCTAATAACATTATTAGCCTAGTTTTAAGCCAAAGCCACGATGACAACAACTGGTACTGAAACCTCACCCCTGCACATACAGAGGTGCTCCGTCCTCGTACACGTCCACCTCTGCCCACTCTGGTCTGAGCTGCTCCATACTGGAAGAGTTTCCCCATGATTCCAACTCTCATTTTCAAGATGTGCAGTTTGGAGCCATGACTGCAGTGTTTCATAATATTCAGTTTTAAAAAAACAAAAAAACAAAAACAAACAAAAAAACATTAGATTCCTCATATACCACTGGAGGGAGCCCAAGTACAACCAGCGATACGTGTAACACAGTTTGAGAACCAGTCGTCTATTGTAAAGATGCTGAAATCTTAAAAAGAAAATACAAGTGAAAAACATGTGTCCCAAAAGTTAAGGCAGAGATTTAAAAACAAAAAGTGGTTTGCGGTCCCCGAGTGGTTCAAGAACTAGTGATTTCAATTTCTTGCCAGCACCATGTAAATGGTCATGAATGTAATTTGACTGATTCATTTAAAAACTTTTTTTTTTGCAATTTAAAAAAAATAGATCAATAAGCTTACATTTTCAACTCTAACACTAATGAATGCATTTTGTTGCTTATGCTTATGAAACGTATTGTAAAATATCATGGTTAGAATTTACAGAAATTACATGATGAGTTCAGCACTCAGCATGTGAGCTGTATGACCACAGTTCAACACTCAGCATGTGAGCTGTATGACCACAGCATAAGCATGTGCTGCCACCTTGTGGACTGCAGACTGGCTGCCGATTAGAAAACGCGAGTTCTGTAAACACGGTCAGCGAGTTGTAGTAACTGTTACAGTACGAGCAGAGTAACACGAGTTTTATCAAATCTGAAATCTAACGGTGAGTTAAAACTGTCCACTTTATTTCAGTAGTTTGCAGTGAAGACACAGAGACATTCAGTCTGGTTTTAATCAGGAAAAGTAATTTATTTCAATATACATTGCATTTAAAACTATATAACATTATTTATGTGTCGAGTATTTTACACAGCTCTTATCAGAGAAATAAACAGCAAATTTACAAAATAAGACCAAGCTCTGAAATAATGATAGGATTTTCTGCCCTTTGATTATGATAATGATTCCATGTCTTTTTTTTTTTTACATAAAGCACTTATAGCTTATCATTTTGTCTTTATAAACAAACCAAAACATATAACATCATTTTTCAAACTTAGTTCATGTGATGGAAATAAGCTTTATCCAAGTGTGGTTTCTGAGGATGTGATGCCTGAGGAGCCTGCTTTAAGTCAGAGCAGAACTTTTAACGTGAAGTAAAAGTGTTTAATCCTAAGTCCATGGAAGAAACCGTTCATCTGTTCAACACAATGGAAGCAGAGTGAAGAGCAAAAAGGGAAATCATTCGTAAATATTATCATTCTGTGAACCAAACATCAGCGTCAGCCTGACAATCAACAGGAAGAACTGGGTGGAAACAAAGATCAACACAATTTTTTTCTCTCCAAAAATGGGCTCAAAGTACACTGTTTTGGTAGAAAAACCGTCTCGAATTGTGCAGAATCACTGCGGTCAGCTGTAATGTTTGACCAGAAATAAGTTGGAAGGAGGGAAAACCAGTGTCTTGGAGACCGTGGGCCAGGAAATCACAACATGTTTGTACTTCTTTTTTTTTTTTTTCAAATCAAGATACGCCACTGAGCCAAGAGAGTTCAACTCTCCACTAGGGGGCCTCATAGCGATAAATGTTTAGAATCCTATTATCCATCGGGTGTGCAGCAGAGTTTGTGGGGAAAATTAAACATGCCATAATGCAAGTGTGAAAGCAGAGGGCGCTGCCCGTTGCGGTCAGTTGTGTTGGGAGTGGACTCCGTTTAAACATTCACTGATAATAAAACCTGGAGGAATTTCAATATAAAAGTGTTAGCTGTAACTCGTTACCTTAATGGGACTGGCAGCCTGGTCAAGTGTGGACATCAGTTTCAGACTCCTCTGTGTATCTGCTGCCAGAATGACCCTTATTTACATGGTGACGTTGACTTACATTCTTTTGATAAATCCAAGTCCCGAGGGAGTCCCTGGCACAAACGTACTGTAGGAAGCTCGCTAAAGCGTAGGAAAATAAGTCACAAGTCTTTTCATTTACACTTAAAGTAACATCAAACAAAGTGGTTTGTTCTGTTCTGTTTTTTTTTCTTTTGTATTTCAAGCTGCTACGCCACATTCTTGCCCAACTCCAGTCAAAACCTGCTACTGCCCCTTCGTAAACCTTCTGTTTCTGCAACCTTAATCACACAAGCATTTTTGAGTGATTGATGTCGGCTGGGCACAGAAGTCATGTCTGTGGTTCCGACTGAGGCACCGGTGTTTCTCATCTTCAGTCTGTGACTCTTGGGTCTTGGTGCTCTGTCAACCTCAATGGCCCAGACTCTGGCAGCGTGGCACTCGCCTTGTACACAACCCCTAGATTTGTCTGTTGCATACGTCCATGCTGCAGCGGGCTGTGTGCTTTTTTTATTTTATTTCTGTGATAATTTGAATAATCAGATGCCAGCTTTGTCACTGTAAAAGGGCGTGACATGGAACATGTAGCAGTGTGTGCACACCCTGACCGGCTTCACCTGACCGTAGCGGGGCAAAGGTGCAGAGTGGGAGGAGCAGCGAGAGCAGAAGATCTGAAACGACAAAGTACAAAACAACGTGTGAGTCATGGGCCGCCGGCTCGGAGCCATCTGTTTCCACAACAGTAACTTCAGCGGCGGCTCTCCTGCCAACTGGACTGCTTCACAGAGGAAAAGCTCGCTCGTACCTTCCCACAGCTCCTGCAGTGATGCTTCCTGCGGATGACAGTGAACGGAGCCTTGCAGGCAATGCAGGAGTTACAGGCTTCATCGGGGACCCAGTCAGGAGGATCTGCACGGCGCCAACGAGACACAGTTAACACAGAGAGAAAAAAAAGAATGGGCTAACATTCACAGTGCACTCCTGAGCGTGTTTTGATGACCTTCAAACTGGCCGTCCCGTGCTTTGGCCGCCAGCTCGGATGAAGAAATGCTTTCCTGACAGAGAGCACAGTCCTCCAGCACGGCACTGCGCAGGACAGGAGCTGCTACGACCACAGAGCAAGAAACACATCACACATCCCAACTCAATTAGAACAAATTATTCTTCAGAAGGGAAATAATCAAACATTAAGTTTTTTTTCCTTCTGTTATAAATATTTACTCAAATAAGGCAAATTTTTATTCTGAGGAATCAAGGATGACGGCTGTGTCCCCGTACCTTTCCTTTGATTATCATCGTCTCCCTCTTCAGTTTTAGTTGCCATGACTTCAAACAGAGTCTTGAGAATGCTGCGAAGGTCACTGGCATAGTTGGTCTGCAGCTGATCCGCAACACCTGCAGCACACGACGGAAATTAGATGGAGAGACAAAAGAGACAGAGAAGTCAGAGAGAGAGAGACAGAGAGAGAGAGAGAAAGTATTTACCTGATATACAAACAAAGAGACGGTGGATAAGGTCACTGCTGCTGTGGAAACGTGATCTGATCTTGTTCCTGTTGGCCACCTTGGCGTCTTCCAGAGCCAGCTGGATCTCTTGATGGTCCAGGTCTTCTAAAGAGCTGGGAGTCAGGCTGCTCACGGGGCTAGACGAGACGAGACGAGACGACGAGAGACGTCGTGAGACGTCGGGAGACGTCGGGGGTGGATCACAGAGAGAAATGATCGGAAAATGTTGAATAACGTTAAAGCGCAGAGATGATAGACTGTACGTCTCTACAGGTGTCACGGCTGCTTACTCACATACACAGAAATCTGAGACGCAGTATATGGAAGTATATGGAACATCCTCTACAGCCGCACCACAATCCACTACGTTACTTTATGTTTTCACAAAGATCTTACGTTGTCAATTACAATTTTCTGACCTTCATTTAAAGGCAACATTTTTTGTCGTTTGCAAATCAGATTAAAGGGTAAGCGTTAGCTGCCACCAACGTCAGTCGTCACTGTTGTCCTTTGTTTATCCCATAATGGGGAGGTTCACAGTGTGAGTCTTTGTAATCCACACACACTTCCATTAAGTATGCGATTCCTCTGGGGAATCGAACCCAGGGCCTCCTATGTGTAAGGCAGATGTGTAACATAGGCGTGATAACTGTTTCACTATGGAACTACCAAACCGATGGTGCAGCTGTCAATCAGACATATTGTCTACTCATCTTTATTATTATTTTCTCTAACTAATATCTACCAATAATCTTCACTGAAGAAGAACTGGCTGACGTGGCCATAGACATGAGGAATAAAGACATACAGATGGAAGTACGCATGTGTATTTCTCCCTTCACTAGTTAAACTAACAGAGCGGTTAAACTATAATGAAACACTGCTTTATCACGACAAAGGAAATGAATGAACCCTGACTGAACACCGTGAGAGACACTGTATTTGATGTCAAGATATTTTTGAGGTTGAAATGTTTCCCGACACTGAGTTGAAAGACGGCAGAGACACATGATTATTCGGACACTGTTCCAGAGTCATGAGTTACCTGGGAGTGTATGAACTGCTCGACAGACTACATGAAGTGACCGACACACTTTCACAGTCACTTCCTGACACAGAGCTGAGGGGAGAGGTCTGAGAACTAAAAACAACCAAATGAAAAGTAAAAACAAATTAAAAAAAAAAGAGGCGTAACAAAAACACAGCTTAGAAGCGTAAAATTCGTAAATAACAAAATGACAAAGCGACACATGACAAAACCAATGTGGAACAATCAATGACAGCAAATTATTCATTTAAACAAAGTGTGGATCAAATATGGAAACGTTAAAGTTGGAACGAAACATTTAAAAGGAAACAAGAAAGCTGCAAAATGAACCAATGGGAAATTAAGAGATAGCAGATGTCGCCCCCTTGTGGGGAAGGGGGGTATTGTAGTGCTAGGTAACTAAAACATTCGTAAGATAGACTTATCTGAACACCACACACCTGGACCTCCTCCTGGTCTCCTCTTTGGCGTCCCTTTTTTCTTTAGCTCCTGACTTGTCTTTCTCGTTCTCCTTGACCTTCTGACCTCCACTGGCTTGCCTTTTTATTCCAGTCCTTTGCTGTTGGTTGGCGAGGGAGGATCCATCTCCTCTACCAGAGCTACTGTCCTGAGCAGGATTCCCGGGCCCAGGAGCAAAGACCAGGCACTTCTCACAGAGCTGAGAGTTCGAGTCCTCTTCTGGTGGCTCTGCGGAGCTGTGGGACGACGGCGGCGTCACACGGGTGAGCTCTCCCTTACCGTGGGGCTCGTGGCCTCGCGGGGGAAATCGACAAGCGGAGGACTGAATGACAGCGCTGGTCGTTTTGGAGAACTTGTCCAACCCCAGGGCGAGACCTAAGCCCAGTCCATTGGTCTCAGCTGGGACGGGATCATCGTGGCCGTCCTCACAGCTCCCGCAGCAAACACACGAGTTAAGAAGGCAGTGAGTGGCCACCAGGGGGCTGCAGGGCTCAGCCTCAGAGGGAGCTGGACGTGGCAGCAGCAGTTTGTCCACCGCCAGCTCGGTCAAGCTGGGGGAGCGAGGGTTGAAGATGACGGTGGCCGATAACTTCATACCACCCATACGGTGGGCAATGACCTCGGCCGTTTCAGTGGCGGTTCCTTCTAAAGCCGTGTCCCAACCATTGGTGTAAGGCAGAGGTTCTGCACCGGGAGCAGCAGTGCATGTTGGGAGCTTCACGTGATGACAGAGTGGGTTTTGACCACGCGGCTGTGTGCACGGCTGATCCGACGGGTTCTCAGAGTACCAGCCGTTTCGTACAGAGTCCGAGCGAGGTTCTAGCCTACGCTGCACGGGCCGAGCAGAACCAGTTCCTTTGACAGAAGAGTCGACCAATCCACAGGCCTCTCTTGATATGCTGGTGACGTGGTCTCCTGCTGCATCGAGATCCTCCATGAAAAATACCCTGTCCTCCTCCTCTGTGGTGTTGCCCGTCCTCCCCCGGCCCACTAAAAGCCTGCGTGGAGACGTGTCGGTGCTGGAGGCCCCACTGGAGCCTCCTGTCCCTCTGCAGCGAGCCGGGGACTGACCCTGACTGGGAGGAGACAGCAGTGTGGACATCTCATCTCCTACAAGATATACCATCATATTGAGCTGCTCCAGCTCCTCCTCGTCGTACTGCATGGAGCAGGCCAGCTCCGCCTCCTCCGCCTCCTCACATAACAAGCCCTGTTCCCTTTCCTCTTCTCCCCCCTGGGTCTCCACCTCCTCCCAGCCTTTTCCCACCTCTGCCAGCTCCTCCTCGTCTTGACTGGGACAGACATCCAGAGCCAAATTCTCTTGCTCCCCCTCGATCTCTCCCTCGGAGGTGTCATCGGTGTAACTGCAGGATGACTGATTTTCTTGGACCGGCTCTGGGGCTCCGTTTGTAGCCAGGCCAGGGCCTGTGGACAACTCTCCGTCCTGAGAGATGCACAAGTTCTTCTCCAGTGTCATCAGCTCGTCCTCCGTCAACGTCTGCAGCAGATCTCTGCAAAATGAATGTAGCTTTTAATACAGGGAGAAAAAAAAAATCTTTAATGTTTAATATTCTTGGACTGTTACCTGATTTTCTTCAATAAAGTGCGGAAAGGCCGGAAGAGCTCCGACATGTCTTCTGACTTGCGGTGAAGGTTTAGAGGCCCTTCTGAATACACAACCAGGCCACTAAAATACACATAAAACCTGTAGGCAACCAGCAAACAAGGGAGAGAGAGGATGAAGCAGGGGACGAGCAGCACTTACCAAACAATGGCCAGTCGGGGAATTGTAAACATGAGTGCAGGTTCGTAGTCATCGATCATGTCCTGAGTGAGATAGCCCAGTTTCAGGGCCCTGAAAAACAAGGAGCGAATAATAAAAATAACCCATCCACAAAAACTGCTGCGATTCTGCGTTTCTTCAACACGAAGACTCTGGTCAAGGCTGCGTGTATTCACCTCTCCACCGTTTCACAGAAGAGCACGA
>NC_024307.1:6670259-6672085 GCF_000523025.1 Cynoglossus semilaevis | reverse complement strand
GGCACCATGGCTGACACATAACTGACAAACAAAGACAAGCAAAAAGTAGTAAAGACTCAAAATGACTTGGTGGGCCACATTTGCCCCCCGGGGCCTTATGTTTGACACACGTGCTCTAAGCGTTCTTTAAAGTTGCTGCCGGAAATGAATAAGGTGTTTTTAAAAACTTGTTTCCAATTTACCTGAGCTCAAACTTGTGTTTTTAAAAACAGCTTGTTTCCAATTTACCTGAGCTCAAACTCAGCAAAAAGGCTGTCGAAATGCCGCAATGCATCCTTCATACGATCTGTGTACAGGTTGAGGTCTCTGAGGGCCTGGTCCCGGGTGATGTTCCGAACCTCCTCCAGGCTGCGGGTGAGGTCCTTAGCCAAAGGTCTCATGGCGATGCTCTCTATCTCCCTGTTCATGATGATGGAGCCAGCAGCCAAACACTGAGGAGAACAGGAGGAGACGAGGACCAGGCGTGAATAAAAGGTGTCCACCGCAGCTCAGGAGAAACTTCTGAAAAGTATACTCTGGCATGAGGTCGTAAACAATCAAAGGTGGTTCCATGGTGTGGTTGTTAGAACATCTGCCGTGCTAATGGAGAGTCCTTGGTTCAATTCTCCTCCTCAATCATATCTGTATTTTTGTATTTAAATATGATCTGTCAGTGTTTCAAACCAACAGGTCATTCAGACTCTGATACTGACAGAATAAAGTCTGAAAGATGTTTTATTTTGAAAATTGAATGATTCTTCAACGATGGCGTGGTATAACCAGTCCGCAGTAACGGCCGATATCGTCGATACAAATGGGTTTAGAAACAGCTGATCTACAGGGTCACACCATGCTGGTACAGAAGACTTAAAAAAGTAGCAAGAAAAAAAGAGAGGTGAAAAAGAAACAAATATAAAATGGCTGAATCAGCTGGAAACATTACAACTGTAAAACTGACATGTCGACATGTTTGGAACTCCAACTCCTGAAGTTGTTTTTCCTGAGATTGAAACAGGGGGGAATACTTCACCTCAGCTCCAAACCACAGCTGCCCTGCCAGGTTGTCATGACGAATCTCCTCAGGGAACTTGACAGAGAAGTCCCTGTTGGCCCGATCGTTGGGAATGCATTCATCCATGATCTGATTGATAATGTTCAACACATTGTCCTGCAGGAAGAAAAAAAACAAGACTAAGAAAACTGGAATTAACACAGAAACCTGTTTGGGGAAATAATACTGTTAGCAACGACTCCCCGGTGGTCACTTTGACTGGAGTAAGAACACAGTTGGACAACTGCATGACAACCACTGCTGGCCTCAATAAAAAAATATTAAACAAAGCTCATGATTCCAGCTGTGGAAATGCACCGCAGTAAACGGTGAGAGTTAAATCAAGACGTATGTGCTGCTGACATGTACAACAGCCACAACAATGACTTTCAATAATCCTCTCACTCAACCGTGGCTGCACTCTGCACTGTAATCTTGTCACAACACTGCGTCTTTCTCTGCTCGCCCCGAGGAGGAAGATTAAAAAGCTTTGAGAGCGAGAGCTTAACCACTGATTCCTTCAAGGCTGTGTTTTGTGAATGCGTCCCTACTGTCTGTGGAACCTTCACCTCCACCGCTGCTTCCACTCCTTCAACACTCCGTATTTTAACACTCATTTCCCACGTCTCCCCGTGTTCTACCGTCGAGCTCCATTTTTGTCCATGCCTGGCGCTCATGCTCCAGCAGGCCGCGCAGCAACAACAGCGGTGCCAACATAATGTTAGCAGCATGCCAGCAGCCCCCACAGAGAGCCATAAATAGGAGCCGATAGCTGTAGTGGCAGGTTCAAGTGTGA
>NC_024307.1:6668212-6670056 GCF_000523025.1 Cynoglossus semilaevis | reverse complement strand
CCAAAACCTCCAGGGCTGAAGGCACAGCACTGAAGAGAGCATCAAGGTGCTGAGAGCTGGATGAAAAAACTTGAAGTGAAGTAACAAACCAGAAAGTGAGAGTAAGTAGAGATAACTAACCATAAAGGGAAAATATTTCAGTTTTGACTTTTAAGAATAACCAAAGGATTAGATTTGTTGAGAATTCTTTTTTTCCCAGTTTATGGCAGTAATACAACACACAGGCTGCCAGATGTCAATAAAAACCATAGTAAAGTAAAGTGGGTGTAAAAGGGTGAAAAAAAATCACATTAAAAAACTGACTCTTTGAATTTATAGTTCCTCAAATAAAACCTTGTTTTACACCAAACTGTAGAGAAATGTATTCCTAGAGGTTTTGCAATCTTACACTGGCCTGTCATTTAAAAAAAAAGATATGAAAGTATAAAGATGCTAATAAATAAAAAAATCTGTTTCCTCAGGGGAAGTCTCTCCAAGGCTAAATACACACTTGTTTTTGTCAAAGAAAAAAAAAAACAATCCATTGTCAAAAGTGTTATTTGCAAAAGACACATTTAAGCAAAGTGTGTTCTAGAGTCATTACAGGAAACAAATAAAGGCGACTAAATAAAAAATCTGTTTCCTCAGGGGAAGTCTCCCGCAGATCCAGACTCAGAGGGGGCAGCCACCTGCTTCGATCGATAGTAAAGGGTGGGAAATGTCAAAGGTGAGAGAAAAGAGTGAAAAAAACTCTCAGATTCTCTTACAGCTTCTACGAACCAGCATGTGGAATAACGTTTTTTAAACAATCACAACAAACAGTCAACAAACAAATCAGCGAGAAGAGAAAATAATGGAAACGAAAACAGAACAGCTGGGGTTTGAGCAATGACCTTATTAAGAGACAGTCCCTGAGTGTCTTGGCAGTGGGTGGGGGGGGCTAAGGCACCACAGGCCACATGACCACCTCTGGCTTTCTCAGCACGGTGCAGCCTGGCACCCATCACTCATGGTTTGCATCACCTTTAAGCTCCTCTCATCCTTGACCTTATCAATATCCTAAATGAAAAACCTCTATCATTACATTTGGATTTAAAAAAAATTTTAAAAAAATTCTACAGCTTTTCCACTCAACACCACAGCAGTGATTTATGAATTCTATTGGAGTCTGGAGTCAGAGCAGTAGATGGAATTAAACCCAGTCATCCTACAATCAAAACTCTCATTTAGGTCAGAGCTACAGTTCATAAACTCTTTTCTCTGAGGAAGCCACTCTTAGCACCATATGATTAGCCACGTGACCCACTGCCTGTGTTGTAATCCACCCATTTACTGCACAGATTCAACACTACTGTACTATTAATACAAGAACCCGTCCATGCAGTGTTTGGTAAACCAACATTCATATCGCCGCACTTGCATCCAGTAAGTGGTGATAATGGTGTTGGCTATTTTTAGACTGCACTTAGAATCAAAGGTCACGTCAGCCCAGTCTGTGAATGGAAGTGATCAAAGATGAAGAACACACAGATTACTGACCGAAGCAGCTGACTGGTGTAGAACTGAAAGAAATCTGTTCAAAATGAACTGACTGACATGAACAGAAAAGACTCAGAGTCAGATTAAAAAAAAAAAAGGGTTGGTGGAGTGCAGCACCAGTGTGACATGAGAAATTAGGAAGCGTTGGCAAACGTGTCACTGCCCACCATCCTTCCACTTATTGTTTTTCTAATACAGTCAACGTACATGCTGTTATGAACAAACACTGCAGGAGCTTTAATAACATCTCAACACCCAGCCTGGTGTTTATGTGTTATTAATCATTTATATGAATAATTCATCACGAATCAAGGCACACGTGAAAC
>NC_024307.1:6624458-6667687 GCF_000523025.1 Cynoglossus semilaevis | reverse complement strand
TCATAATATATGCAACGTCGCACCACCACAAGAACAGAACTCCGACGTTAGTCGACAACCCCCCGTGCGTGTGTGTGTGTGTGTGTACACCGACCCCCCGTGCGTGTGTGTGTGTACACCAAGGCTTCGTTTAAAAGCAGTAGAAAACAACGAGTGTGTTTTCTCAGCACTGACCTGACAGGATCTGAACTGGTTGACCAGGAGGGTACACCTCTGAGGGTCCTTCCTGCCGTCCAGACTGTCCAGTTCAGTGGCCACTTGGTTCAGCTCTTCATCAGCGTAGTAGAACTGGGCCAGGAGCTGCGGGTCTGTCCTCTGCACAGAAACAACACAAAGCACAGGAACGTCATTCCTGACACGGAGGAACCGAGCAGGGACCTAAAGAACAACACGTACTGTAAAAGCAAAGGAGGTTTAAGCTGTGGACAGAGGCGACCAGAGATTACAGGGTGATCTGAGTAGGACAGTGACTTGGACAAAATATTATTTTCTATTAAAATGTGTATATTATAAAATTCAAAATACAGCAGGTTATCTCTTAGACTGGCAAACATATTCATTTAAAACGTCTGGTAACAGAGCTCTGTGCTTTTTACGGTGGAAGAATTTGTTAGTTCTCCTGCCCTAAAGACAGAAGATCACACAGTTGCTAGTTTAATTCCCAGTCTTTCTCAATAACGTTTGCACGTTCTACCTGTATGAGTGGGGGTTTTACCCAGAACAGCGGTCTTCCTTTGAAAACCAACTTGTAATTTAATAATTAATTTCTTTTGCCCAACAATAATAGCATTTAAAGAAAAGTGTAACAGTATTTTCAATAAAGTTCAGTTCCATTTTGGAGCAACATCTGTGAGGCTGTGGAGTAACAGTTGGCCTCATCTACAGAAGGGGAACACTGCAGAAAAAGTTTGAGAACCACTGACCTATAAGATAGCAAAGAAATGTGTGGTCATCCTGCCCAGCCCTACAAATGGAGGAAGTTGTTCAGATCCCATTCTGCCAGTGTCAGCATTTTGATTAAGTTGCTCTGATGAGTCTAAATGTACTCTTAAATTGTATAAATCTACCCCAGCCTTCATCTGTGGTGATTAGTGACGTGTGAAAATAACGACAAGACGAGGCAACACGACCAAGACGTGTGAAAATGTGCACATAACGACAAGACGAGGCAACACGACCAGCTGTTATTTTCAAATACAAGTAAATACAGTAAGTTAATAATTCATTTTTTTCAAAACAGATGAAACCTGGAGTAGGAACTAATAGAAGAGAAGGAAGTACAGTGTGAACGCTCCCCCAGAAATGCAGGTGTAGAGTACGAGTACAAAGTGTGGTCCTGGCAGAGGATTTGTGTCGTTATCTCCCACCACGGTCCTGTCAGCGAGGAGACGAACAGCCCAGAGAATCACTGCGCTGCTGAGAGAAGCAGCCACGACACACACACCACGGGGAAGAGAAGCTGAAGCTGAGGGAATATACGGAATAATTCATCATCTCAGCTCTTTGTCAAGGGCCGAAAATTAAAATAAAAATATAAAAAAAGCTTTTACAGGACTTATTGACAGGACTGTGCAGATGTTTAGATTAAAACACCCAAAGTCTGTGATCGGCACAAAATCTCTCTTTCGGTGGTTCTATCAAAAGATTTTAAAAGTGGCCATCCCCCCCCCCCCCCCACCCACACCCACACACACACCCACACCCACAACCACACACACACACACAAACACACTCCCTCAGGCATCATCACAAACCACCAGGACCAAATGACGGTATTGGACTTTAAAATGACAGGACAAATGTGCAGACTGGAGGGAGTCTGGGCCTCACTGGTTAACAGGATCATTCAGCTGCTAAGAATCAAGTTTCTGGAAATGGAAATTACCAAAAACCTAACCCTAACCTAACCCCCCCCCCCCCCGGCGTGTGGGGTCTCCCGTCGGGGTGTGGTTCTCTACGCGACAGCGCTTGTCCCAGAATATAATACCGTCCATGGCTCCAGTCTCTCACTCTCTCATTAATAATGTAACAAACTGTGAGGAGTCAGTGCTCAGATACAGCCTGGGTTACTGACACACTGGTTCTGCTAGAGGTGGAAAACTACAATCATTTTTTTTTTTAATAAAGTCACGCTTCTGTTGGAAAGGCATTGAAGGAAGTGTCCCAGATAAAACTGCTGTTTGTACAGCAGGACTGAGCTGAAGCCGACAGGCATTTCTTATCTAAATGATAAACCCAACATGGCTGATCTTCAGCTGTCACTCAGACGCTCCGAAAAATATCAACGCTGCAGCTGCAAACACCATTCACTATCAGTCAACCTCACTGTCAAGTTTACTGTGTGGATAGGTAAAAAAAAAACACTCAATGGATGAAGGAACAATAAAGGCAAGTAGGCAATTAATTAGACATCACATAAATGCTGGATTCATGAAAATCACCCAAAAGGTTAAGATAAAGGCAAAGTAAGGGCCAGAGGTCATAAATGTAAGATTCTCAGAGGTCCCTGAAGTAGCAGCTCAGGACAGAGGAGTACTGTGACCACAGACAGTGTGGAAGGTATTTAATGCAACATAAACAGGTAATTAAAAAAAAAATGTTGAGGAACTTATTCTCTGTTAAAACTGCTTTGCTCTGTTTGTTAGAGAAAAACAAAATCTTCCCTCAAAACAAAACAAATTATTTGTTAAAAACTAAAATTTCAAATTGTAGACTTGATCATTTCTAGAGTGAAACGTCATTTACTGATATAAATGTGAATATATTTTGTGTGTTGTCTGTATACTGTAAATGTCAACGTTTCCAGCAGTAAAGATACAACGATGACTGGTCTGGATGATTAGCACACAGCTGTGTCACATGACTGGATGATTAGCACACAGCTGTGTCACGGATGTCACAGCGAGCAGACAGGAAACAGGAGAGGGAGACGGTGAAAGAGCAGATGCAACACGGCCCACAGACTGAGGACGAAGCCTTTGTGGACTGTTGGTGGCGACGGAGGAGGAAGAAGAAGAAAGACGCGTTTGAGACAGACGCCATCCTATAGTCTCCTCCTGCATTCCTCACACAAGAGGGAAACATTCCAGCGGCGTTGCATCACGGGGCAAAACTCACAGAGAGGATGTGTTCAGGACACAGTTGTTTTGGGGGTGGACGGGGATTTAGGTTTGAAGGAATGAAAAGTTTAAAGGAATGAAAGAACTTTAATATGAGAGACATCAGAACTCATCATGAATTTACCTTTGGGATCAATAAAGTATCTATCTATTATTATTATTATTATTATTATTATCATCATTTATCGATTATTTATGATTAAAAAGTATTTAATTATTTACTTGACAGATATTTTTTAAGGTTTCAATTTAATTTATTTAACAGTACAACGCGTTTCAGTCCTGTAAATTAATGTGTGGGTGAAGACAAAAAAAAAGGAATGTCCCTTTAAAATTCAGTTAAATTAAACCAGGTCAATGCACCCCCCCGCCCCTCCACTGCCCCAACAGAAATCTTGACAAATTACATTTCAAATGTATTGAACTAACACCAAACAACATCCTGTTTTATAATGAATCAAATCCAATAACATGAAGTCAAAGTGAAGCTCTACCATCACCACCTCAAACAAATCAAAATGTCCTCCTGTCTGTAACGCACCACCTGTCACGTCTCCGTTGCCCACCAGTGGGGCCCGCCCCACACATTGAGAAGCACTGAATTAAACAAAAGTAAAATCCCACTGCCTACAAAGACATTGAGAACACTGAGGCAGCCGTCACCAAATAAGGCGTTAAAAAAAAACCAAACACAGACTGAACATTCCATCTGAGATTCCCATCTGACGCCTGCAGCTGTGAAATCTACCTGTTTAAATGCCAGTGACCTTCAGCGAGAAGCTGAAAAGAAATCTGTCTCTGCATCTGCAGTTGACATTTTATTCACTTGACGGTAAAAATATTTCCCTCTCCTTCGTAACACGCCTCTGTGAAAAACAAATATACTCTTGGGCTGGGAAGCCTTTAAAACACGGTGACAAAATAAAAGACAGAAAACAATCCTCCTGCTGTGGCAGTGAAAGTGTTCCGCAGCAGAGTAAGTGAACATCTGAGCGGCCTCTCCTCCAGACCTGTGTCATCATCACCAGTGACAGCTCTCTACCTTGCAGCAGGGTGAAAATGACTCAGCAGATCCAGCCCGTGTCCCCTGAGGCCAGGCACTCTATTGTTAAACTCCTGCTGTCAGTTGTCCTGGCCACCCCGCTGCCCTCGCTCTGAGACCACACAGAATCCACTCGCGGTCACAAACACATCATTTCAGACTGTTAGACTCCCATCACGTCATGCGGGGTGACAATTACTGTTAAACCCCCTTCAATCACATCCACTCGCAATGACTCAGGGAAATTTCTGTCGCTTTGGACGGCACAGAACCAATAACGGCTGACGATGACGGTGCAAATCCCAACGTGTTTGAAACACAGAGCGAGAGGCCAATTTGTCTTCACTATTTTCTCACACCTCGTCTCCTTCACCTGCTCATTTTCAGCTTCATTTTCATTTCCATGACGGAGGCTGTCGGGTTAATTCCTCACCATAGCATAAGTGCATGCACACTTAAGGGACCTGCTGTATAAGAAGCCGTGTCTCTGCCTTCTATACTCCACTTAAGGGACCTGCTGTATGAGAAGCCGTGTCTCTGCCTTCTATACTCTATACTCTATTTGCTGCCTGATGGCTGCCGTCCAGTGATCAGAGGCAACTGTAGTGGGGGTGTGGGGGTGTGTGGGGGGGGCAGTTCACTCTGCTTCACCCAGTCCGTTGGCAGACTGACCAAAAAGCAGCCGGATACAGTTCATCATCTCATTCATTATTCAGGACTCAGCATAAATGCACCAGCAGGAGGCAGCCAATCATTTTGGTAACAAACAAGGAAACTTGCCCCAACCATTATTTATATTAAGTTTGCCAAAATGAAAAAAAACTAGGGGGTGGGGGGGAGTTGTTGGGGGCAGAATGCAGCGTCGTGCTGAAGTAGGTTCCGCCCCCGGCCCCGCCCCCAGCCTTGTTTTCTGCAGCGACAAAGTTATTGATGGAGTTCTATCAAGGAGCAAACACCAAGTTATTTTCATTACATTTGAGTTCACTAACTCCAAAAAGCTGGAGGTAGACTCCAGAGATGACGAGTTAAGACTTAACGCTCTTCAAGAACTTCAACAACACATGTCTATCCTCGCTAACCTCCTGGTTCCTAAACTTTTTAAAGAGCCCTCGTTATTGAGCGCCTCACATCAACACATTCAAAACTATTCCTTCAAAATCTCAACTGAACTGCATTTAAAATTCCTACAAGAATAAATATTTTTGTTGCCCTCACCCCGTGTTGGATGCGGTACTTCTGGTGCTCATTGAGGCCAAGGCACAGTTAGCCAGATGAAATGAACAAAAACTTTTCATCACAAATATTTCGTTTTTTTCTACAACTGGTCCTTTTTGTACCCACTCACTAGATTTACATTTTCTCACTTCTTGTTTTGTTGCTCAACCTGAAGTAAGTTTCTTAATAATTTAGGTGGTGTCTGCGAGCACATGGTAGAAAACGTGGCAGCTTCCTCATGTGGAAACAATTCCGTGAAATGACGACGACTCGATGGAAGCGCTACGGCATGATCTTCAGATACTGCTATTATAAATGAAAATGACGTGAACTGGGATTTTTACCGATTTATATTTTAAAATATTCATGGAACAAATTTGGTTCCATGGTGAAGTGGTTACCTAGCCTGCCTTGGAAGCAGGTAGTCCTGGGTTTGATTCCCAGAAGAACCACATACTTGGCGGCTGCCAGGGGCAGCGTGTTGAATAAGATCTGCTGTTAGAGCCAGAATTTCCCATGTGTGGGATCAATAAAGTTTAAAATATTATTATTATTATTAAAAACTGCAGTGCAAATTGTGTGTAAAGATGAGGAGATGGTTGGAGGTTCACACTCTTAATACAAAAATAACAACAACTATAATCAATTATATTATTTAAGTCAGAGTTACATTTAAATAAAATCAGTCAACACTTTATTAAATCTAGCCCTTATGTCATGATCTGTACTTTTGACCAACATCCACTTACTGCTGTAATGACGGGGCATGAGTTCACATACCTTTCAAAGTAATGAACATTAGCTAAGAGTCGCTGGCATTACCCCACAACACAATGACAATCGTTGATAGCCAAAGTAAAGCTGCTTTCAGACAAGCAGAGTTTTGGAGCCAGCTTACTCATATAATCTCTGTGTAATGTCCAAGTCAGCTTGTAAAAGAATGTCGGAGGAAAACCTCCCCAGAGTCCAGGGCAGGTCCACAGGTCAGTGTTCTACCGTCTACTGCTCTACTTGACTGACGTGAACACCGCCCCCTAACTTGTGGTAGTGCTATGGGCTTTTTCAACACGATAAAGATGTGAAAAATAAACATTTCCTTTGCAAAATTTAAAATCAAAATCTGACATTTTAACTAATAAATAAATGCAGGCCAAAAAGTCTGTCTTAGATTGAAGAGACATTTTAAGAGACATTATAACAGTTCAGATGTTGTTGCTTATTCCCCTGCAGCTGCAATGCAGTAATAATGATTGTTGTGCTTGGATGACTATTGATAAAATAAATAAATAAATGGTACCAAGTTTCACTTTTACACTGACTCAGTACACGAGTCCAAGTCCTAGTTATCACATAAATACACAGGCTACGTCAAGTCAGTAAGTTCTGCACTGAATCAAACGACCAAAAGTTCAAAGAGTCCCACCACTTCAGATGTCAGTCCTTTTCACTGACGATAATTTCATATCAAGTTTCAAGTATCAAGTGTCCAGGGTTTGAGTCACTAAAGAGTTTAGATTAAGTCTCCAGAGAATCCAGTGTGATTTAGAGCGAATTAAGAAAAATATAAGTTGCCTTTAGGTCCAAGTCCAGACCAAGTCTTGTATTTAGAGGGAATTAAGAAAAATATAAGTTGCCAGGGTTTGACTTTAGGTCCAAGTCCAGACCAAGTCTTTACTAAGGTCCTATAACACCACTATCCACAGCGTTAGCAGACATAGATGGAATACGTTTCTAATACTTAGATAACTGCATAATCATGTGACCATGTTGCCTGCAAAGGCAGATGAGACGATTCAAGCAGCTGTTGGCTGCCAGATCAGTGATATATTTTAATGGCCTGACTATTGTAAGGAGGCCAAAGTTGGACCTACTTGTCTCTAGCAGGTGCAGGATGCTAACATTACAGTTGCCGTCTCTCTTTTTTTGGACTGTTTTATTAAGAAAGGGATTTCTTCAATTCACACTTGTTATTTATCTCCACTGACATCGCAGAGAGGAATTTTAAAAGACCTTTGATCTTGAGGCATAGTTTCTAATCAGCAAATAACCAGGAGAGGAAAATGACTGCAGCCTCTGTCGATATCGGCCCCTGCTGATTCTATTTGCTATCTTTAAATCCTGCTCTTCTTCAGCAGCTACTTTCCTTCAATCATTTCTTTCCCAAACCCATGGAGCGAACTCTGATCCCCCAATGCTGCAATGAATTTAAAAAGGCCTTCAATCGCCTGGCCAGTTTCAATCTGCACTCAAGTCAGCACTCTCTAAATCCAGGCGGCTGACACCAAATCAATTATCACACGGCCAGTGGGCTCGCAGAATGGGACTTCCCGAAAGGTCTCCAGCAAAGGGGTTAAATGTGAATCTGTGCCGGCCAGAGCTCAGCAGCGTGCTCGCTCATCGACTCCCTGCCAAATGCCGATACACTCGGCAAAGACAAGCACCTAATTGCTGCCTTGCTTTCTCTCTGCTGCTCTGTTTGCATGTTAGCAGTACACAAACACACCACAGGGGGGATGAATGAACACGCAAAAGCAGGACTGACAACAACACCATCATTCATGTTCGGCAGAACGACAAACCAACCGTTATTTTTATCATTTATTCCCTCAAAAATTAATCGTTTTTCTTTTCAACATTGTGTTCCAGATGGTTAGGATATACGACGGCAAATGGAAGAACCAGAGACAGGATAAAAAAAACCTGCTTGAAGAGATGAAGATGTTGAGGTTAGAGTGATGATTACAGACGGGAGATCAAAGGGACTGCTACATTTCAGCATTTTGGAGATCAAATTAGAGGCACAAAGTTGAGCGATGTGGAAAAAGAATAAAGAATTCAGGGAACGTTAGATATGGAGCTGCCAGGCAGAAGGCAGACTGACGGACCGAGGAGGATACGAAGACGGTTGGTTTAACCGTAGAGGACTTATTGTGAAGAACGGAGATGATTCTCTGTGGAGACCATCGATGAAGTGGCCAAAAAAGACAAATCCATCAATGACAATTAGATGTTTACATTTAACGTGACAGTGTTTACCAAGCAAATCAAAGGAAATGTGAAACCTAAAAACCTGCTGTGACCAAAGCTCACATTTCTTTATGCGTATGTCTTTGCGTACAACTGTATTTTTTTTCTTCTTGTTGCGACCATGAATCATCACCAGATGAAACCAATTCAGACGACATATTCTGAGCAGAACCCACACATCCTGCCACGGGCAATCAGACGCTCTGGTAGACGATAAGTAAAAATGTGTTTCTTTGTTGAAACTGTCAGCCGTCACATGTCTGATTTTCCGTGTCACAATGCAGACAAACACATCTTAAACACATCATATGGTGGTGTGAGAACGAGTTATCTTTGGGCGTGTGTCAATTAGTATGCAGTCAGAACACTGTTCTTCAACAGAAAAAAAAATGTTTAATGTAAAAACAAATTCTGAAACAAAGTTAAAACAAAAGAGTTTAGAAAATTCATGGTCACAAATATAAAAAATAAATCATTTTATTCCATGTTATTTTCTTATCTCTTCTGCATCATTAAAGGGTGTGTATTGACAAGAATCTGGCAAGACGATACGTATCACGACACGGGGGCAACGATACGATATATTGTGATACTATAGACAAGAGGAAATATAGAGTTATGTTTAAATCATTTCATTGCAGGAAAACTATTAGCATAGTAAACACACAATGCTGTTACAGGCTTCACGTCAGGTTAGTAAAACTGCAGCAGAAGGATCTACATTTGTACGCGCTAAAGAAGAAATAAAAGCAAAATAAAATGAAACAACGCCATGAATATTTGCCCTTTATTTGTTAATAAAAAAAAAAATCCATACAGTGCTGTGGAACATTGATATGGTATTGTGAAACAAAGTGTCACTTTATTTCAGTGTATCAATATTTTTCTTACACCCCTAGCATTGTTGGGTGTTATCAGAACACTCTGGTATCGGTGTTGCTCGTCTTCCTACAACATCCTGCACACTTGCATTGTTGCACAAAGGTTTCTGACACTTGGACTTAAACCATCAACTACCCACACTCGGAACTGTCCGATAGGGAGAGGATGAAACGCAAGGCAAATTAAAAGCATCGTGCAGATGTGGCTGAGAGCAGCCAACCTGTCACACTGACAGATGAGTTAGCATGGAGCTGAAGGTCAACTGTTGAACAACTGACGGGACGAGAGCCACAAAGAAACACAGGCTACAGGGATGGTTTATGCAGGTTTTGGCTGCTGATATTTTTTGTCATCTGCCATCCGTCACTCAGCACATTCGACCCTGATGAACGAGAGCTGACGGAACACCAGACAGTGGCCATTTTGCCTGCTCAGAAACCTGAGCCAGGTCTCATATTTGAGACTGCGGGAAATGCAAGTAACCAAAGTAGTTCTCCTGTCGTTAGCTTGAGCTCTTATAACGTCCGAAATGGATGTTCGTCTCAGATGCAAGCAAATAAAAAATGAACAACTGAAAAGTAGGTATAAACTGTAGAGAGTTGGGGAACAGCCATTACTTCAAAGCTGAATTTAACTCCGACCAAAACGATGTTCTTTTGGAAAGCAGAAAAAAAAAGATTAATTTAAAATTAACTTGCCTTATTCTAATTGTTCTAAACCCGTGTGGAGACGCGCCCCCCACTTTGTGAACCATCGGTCCATAGTTTTGTACCATAAGTTTCAATAAGTAAATCATTGGTCAGACAAAAAAAAACAACCAACTGAATAATGACAGAGCAGCATGGATGTTACATCCAGGTACACGGTGTCCTGACCAAGGTACACAACAGTGCCAAATACACAGGGAATAGAAGGTGTAGCAGGGGCAACAGTAGGTTCTCCTCAAAACAGACTAATCTGGGTTGGTAAAGAGCAGCTCTGGAAATAAGAATAGATCCACGTCAGTGAGGAGGACATGCTGATTCATCACCTTTTTTATCTTCTGAAGAGCACAGTTCAATAATAAACCTCGCTACGCTGTGTTTGACAAGGACTGCCAGAAAAAACTGCCAGAATGAGCTCATATTTTATTTTCTCCCTGGACCAAAAAGGTATCCCTACGACGTAAAGAAGAATAAAAGTTCTCTTTTTTGTGTTGCAGCACACGGCTCTTGGCACTTTTCACTCACTTCAAGAGAGAACTGGTTATTTAAAACCCACAGACTTGTGCGTAACTCCCTGTTAAGTCCTACCACCGCTGAAGGAGCGCTGATGTAACAGCACAGCATGTCAGAGGCAACAGTCATTCATGAACACGACAATACTGTGGTGAACCCTCAACACTTGGGCAAAACACAAACAATGGACCACAAAACTGCTGTGACAGCAAACGTGGTTTCACAGACAGAAGAGGAATGACGCAGGTGTGTGTGTGTGTGTGTGTGTGTGTGTGTGTGTGTGTGTGTGTGTGTGTGGTGAAGGCCAGGAGGATGATATGCAATCATAGCATCTCCACTAAGCCTGGTCTGACACGACTGAGGCTACAAGTCAAACTATAACTCCACTGTATTCCTCCTATTCAGCTTCTTTTTTTTTTTTTTTGATGGTGTGGAGAATTGGGGTGAATCAACCTGGTTCAGGAAAAAAATTTGGGAAGTGCTGACTTGACGCAACACTACAGTGGAAAAGCAGTGTATTCTCAGTAGGGTTCGCAATTTGCCTACAGCAAGAAGTAAACAGTTCTTCACTTTTCCTCCTTTTGGTGAGGTGTGATGTTGAGAGGTGTTGAGTCAATGACAGAACTACCTCTTGTTTAGGCTCAGAAATTTTGGAACCTGGAAATGCTGCCAGCAGAAGCTATGATGTTGTCAAGCTGTCTGATCAACATAAGAGACTAAATTATCTTGAATGGTGAGTTTACTCTGACAGATTTTTTTTTATGTTAATAATGAACCATCTCTGAGAGCAGGACTAAGGCAGACAGGGTGTTAAAGGCAGATACTTACAGGCTTTAAACTCACAGTCAAATTTACAGTCAAATTTAAGGCCAGACTTTGGTCTGTCAGCAGCAGAACTAGTATAATTTCCTCAATCCATTATGTTTGTGAAAACTGAGACTTCACATTTACATATTGCTCCACAGAAATGCTGATGTTTTTTTATGATGCTGCTGCACCAAATAAATGATTGCGTATTGATTATTTACGGCCTGATCTACATTCATAGCCTCTACGTGTTTGGATGAACACACTCAGGAGTTTTGCAGCGTGGCCTGATGAACAGTTACAGTCGCTCATCTTTCAATTTACTATAGATTAATTTGTTTGTTTAACAAGGCAGCTGAAACTTCAATACCCCTTCTGCTGTGTCAGGTGTGTTTCCACACTGTGAGCTTGACTTGAAGAATTGCAGCACATTCACACACACACACACACACACACACGAGCAATGACTCAAAAACTGATGATGTTGCCGTCGTGGGCCTGAGCAGCATCTGATTGGATGCAGTTTGGAGGCTTCTTTTAACAGCCGTCTCTGCCACGCTGCAGAGCAGGAACAATCCTTTGTTCCACTACATGGTGTAATAAATCAAATATGGTATTTTAATCAACGTGACAAACAGTTAACCTTTTGTTTGCCTGTGGTTTGATTACATTTAATTGCATTGGATACTCTCAAGCAGAGAAAACAAATTAGGATTAAATGCTATTTTACACTGTAAATAGAACTATTCATTACTGAACAGATCAATTAACCAGTAGTTTTTTTTAATGACATGAAAATGCATGCAAGAAATATCTAATTTATTCAACCTCATTCAGATGATATGACACTCAAATAATGCCTAACGGTGAAATTCTATGAAACAATTACTTTTTTTTCTGACAATGTGGGCAATTTTGAATTTTATAAAAAAAAAATGAATTAAATAATAAAATCTTTGCATAATTTTATCTTTTATTTAACTATTTACCCATTATTTAATGATGTATTTTATAAATATCGTAGACCATTTTAACCGGTGTTTTTTCTGAGTATTTTGTGTTAAATTTTCATTCCTTAAGTATTTTATAAATATCGTAGAGCATTTTAACCGGTGTTTTTTCCTAAGTATTTTGTGTTAAATTTTCATTCCTTTTCCGACTAAAGTCTTATTTCCTTAACAATACCTATTTAAAAAAGTCACTTGTTTCCGTATTTTAATTTCAAGCACTTTCTGTAAAATAAGCTGTATTATATTTAAATCTATTTTACAAATATTTTATGTTAACATTATCATACAATTATACCAATTATAGTAGATAAGAACTTGTTGTATAAAAGCTAAAATCAATCTAATTTTTAAGCCAAAAAATGATTAAAAACATTTTTATTATTACAGTGAATGCTGCCATTCAATAACAACATTTTGCAATTTAGCATTTATATATCTGTTCATGTTGTTATTATTGCGATATTAGTGTTTTAAATGTTTTATTATTATTATTATTATTAAACTCGTGTTAAACAATGACAACAGCAGTGTGTCAGCTAGCATAAACATGTCTGTACCATTGTTATGCCACATGAACGCTGGAAAACAAAAGAGCCCATAACAACAACAAAGAGGCTCCTGCTGCTGCTGCTGCTGCTGCTGCTGCCGCTCAGATTCAGTAACGCTATGAACACAGGCTAACGTTAGCAGCTCTGAGCTACAGTGTGGAGTGACCAGACTATACATCCAGCTCACTCACTCACTCACTCTTCTGCCGTTAGCTCCGTCTAAAGCACTGCACTTAAACATGACTGACTGCAGAACTGACACTGCGTCTCCATCCAGCATGACTTACCTTGGGCTTGTAGAGCCACTTCCGAAAGCGGTTCATCGTTTCCTCGCCACCTTCCTTTGTCACCAAACCCCTCCTCTCCCGTCTCCTGTACCTGTATGTCTGCCACCACCAGCGGCTGTCTGCTAAGCTAAGCTAACGCCGCTGCTTCTGTCTATCGCCACTGGAAAATAGAGTAGAATATACAAAAACACCACTCTTCCCTGACCGCTACAGAGGAGATATTCGAAAAGAGCGATTTATTCCCATCTTCTCCCCGGCTCTCAGCTGCCTGTCTCCCCAGTGTGGTTGCCTGTACTTCCAGGTCCTGACAGTGGCGGAGCAGCGACAGCTCTGAAGCTCTGTGTTCTCTGGCCCCTGAACGCTACTGGATGACAGTCACTTTAACAAACATTCACCGCCCACTTTCCCAGCCAGTGATGCCTTCAGGGACTGCTCCAAAATACTGTACTCTGTAATCGCCGTGGGTCCGAAACTGTTTTAGAACCAAGAATCTCTTAAAAATTACAAAACACATTCATATTGATGTTTTTCAACCGTCTATAAATAAAACATTGATTTGAAAATAAATCTTATAGTTTGTTTGAACAATCTAAATTGACTATTTGACATATGTAAACATCAGATAGCCTGGAAACTTTTCTGGTTGTACGCAAAAAAAAAGTTCCACATTAGGAATTTGAGGTCGGTTAGACTGATAGATGATTGTATTATTTTGTGCATATTCTCTACACTGAATACCAGACGACTATCAGGTATGTTTTCATTCATGCTAGGAATTAAATTTACGGGGTGAGGAATATTAAACCTCACCCCTGCGCGTAGCTAGATCTCACACAGAGCAAATGTAATGAAAAACTAATCCGTTAATAAATATTGTATACTGCGCAAACTTGCACTGTGTGAATATGGTTGTTATTCGATTAATTATTAATGTTTTATTTAAATCATTCGTTGCATATTCTCTGTGTGATAGTCTGGGGGTTTATTTTCAATGTCAAAGTGTGAAACCAACTGAAGGGATGTTCTCGTTTCCCATGTTTTCATTCGTTTATTGAGGACGACAGTAACCATTGTTGCAACCATTTACTATTTACTATTAAGACAAATTCCAGTCTTTTACATTTTTTTCTTCTCCTATCACTCACTCCGATCTTGTGATGCATACCTTGCAGCGTTTCCGACGACACCTGAACATAACTCACAAACATACGTCAGAGTACATGACGTCAATAATGTGTTTTGGAAGTCAATAACAGATTGATGAATTATCAAAGATGTGTTTTTTAAAAAAAAGAATTTAAATGACTTCATCAATTTTTAAAGTGTTTTTAAAAAAAAATAATTTAAATGACTTCATCAATTTTTAAATTATTTTAATGTTGATGTAATATTTGTGTTTGATTGCTTCACATTTCTGTTGACGGTAGTTTGTTGCTAAGCAACGGATGAACACGGCAACGCTTACAAACAAGCCGGAGAAAAAGCTCCGTCAGCCTTTGATCACGGACATCAAAGTTCCAGTGGATCCTTGTTTTGCTCACCAAAACTTTTCAACAAGACGATTTGAAGAGAGAGAAATGGACAAAATGGAAATGCATTTCAACTCCTGTCTGCTGCTCACAGAGAGGCACAGCTAGGATTTCAACGAGGCTTGGACAAGAAATGAATACAGTAATGCAATATTACTGTGGTTCTGTGGTGTAAAACACCATCAGCTTTTAATTGTTAACTTTGTGCAGAACTCATAGACACACCAAGGTTATTGTTGTAAAATGGCATCCGGGGTTGAATCCAAAGGCGAGGAGCCAACAGCCAAGGAAAAAACACTGGTAAAGAAGGCCATAGCACTGTTTGATACTTTTTGCAATGGCAGACAATGTCTGGATGACTTCATCAAAGATGCTTCGGAAGACTTGGAGGTAAGTCATTTAGTTTTGGGGTGGCTACTGTGGATATTTAATTTCATAAATTTAACACAAAAACTTTGATAAAGTTTAAAAGTTTTCCATACCATTCAGTCCTTGTATTGTCTGCCACGGGGCCAGAAGATTTGATGATGTAGAAATAATTCTGCTTTGTGTCATTTATGTAAGAGCTCACGCAGTGGAAGAGTGGTTAGTTCTCATGCCTTACAGAAAGATCATTAATTTAAGGCAATGGTTCCCAACCAGTGGGGCGTGAGAGATCATAAACGATGCCGAGGAAAATTGTCCAATTTCACTGAATTGGACCTAAAACTATTATTTATTTATTGCAAATATTTTTTTGTCCGTCAATGCCCGCTAGGTGGTAGCAGATGGCTAAGAAAACTAAAAAATAGAATCTGAGCTGTTGAAGATCTTTTCTTCAATTCCTACAGGTGTATCAGGATCGTCTTCAACTAAACAGTCTGAGATTTTAGTAAATTGAGTGTAAATTTGAACTAGAAGATTATTATATTCCATTACATTTTTTGTTTGGTGGTGTGCCATGGGGAGAAATATTCGCCGTAGGTCAAAACAAGTTCGGAATGTTATCATCAGTATGTTATTAGTAGAAGATGAATGATTTTTTTTTTTTTCCAGAACATGGATCCTGAACATAAGATGTTCATTCTCGATATCATCTCTGGGTGCAGTGAGTACAAATCTGTACTAGATGCAGTCATTGATGTTTTCTATGACCAAAATTACACATGGATATCCAGAGGTGACCGCAGCCAGTTTGTCAGTGAGTGAATAATCTGCTGAAGAATAATTTGTTGCTATTGTTAAGTTTAAAAAAAAAACATTTGTATATTTTAACGTTCTTCTCTTTGCTAGTTATCTGTTACCTCGCTACATTTGCGCTGGATGAAATTGGATTTGAGTTTTTTACAAACATTGTGAAGTCGCTCGACGTCAGAAAGATGTACACTGTAAGTCACGTGGTTTTTACACAGAATTATATCACCGAACAGGAAGGAAACAGCAAACCGAGCTCTTGTGTTTGTATCATTGTCGTTTTAGTTCATGAATTTTTTCCTCACTAACCTCACAACGTGGATTCAAGACGAGTGGAATAAAATCTATGACGCCAGCTACGTGGAGAAAAACTGGATAGGCCCTTTACTCAGGTAGGAGGGACGACCAAAATAAATGACCTCTGCTGGCAATGTTTAACACTCAGATAGGTAAACGGGACATTTATTCCCCCACCACTAGATGGCGCCCTGACATTGAGGTTCTGGTAAATCAGCTTTCTGTTGGAATGACGTGTGCATCCCAGCTCAAAAAACCTGCAGTCAGAACCACCAAACCTCAGGAGTTTGCTATCACCAGACCTAAACCTCGACCTTTGCCAATGCCTGAGGAGATTCCAGTGATGGAAAAAACCAAACCGGTTAGTTAGTGTGTCATAGTGTTTCCAAAAGTTATTGTACTATCATACTGTACTATTATTATTATTATTGTTATTATTATGTATAATAACTGACTGTTTATTTTTGGTTTTTCATATTGTGCATTCCGGACTATTGTAGGTCCAGAATGCACAGTAGAATACGTAGCCACCTATTGGCTAACACTATTGGCTAACACCATCTTTAGACCAGTATTCATCTCTTTTTTGTCTCAATTTGATCAATTCTACAACTAAGTTTAATGTCTAAATTAATTCCGCTTTTCCAAACTTTCTACAATTCTGACTATTTATGTGCTTAAGCACATAATTCCATCCATTTTGGATTACTTAGAGCTTTATTAGTTTTAGTATGTTATACTATTATATGTAGAATTTTAGCTGTTGGTAATTATTTTTGATTGTTTTTTTCCTTTATCTACCTGTCTACCTTCTCTTGGCTAATTTTAAAACATTTCTGGTCTGGTTGGAATATCTTAAACTCTTCTAAAGTATTAGTATTATTCTAAATTTTTTAGTACTACATTTGACCAAAGTAGAACTGTAATGTTGTGTAAAAAGGTTTTGAGGCATTTGTCATTACATTCCCAATCTGATGTCAGAGCTCAGTGCAGGTTCATGCTGACTGTACCACCTCACCATGACTCACTGACGTACGTCTTTGTTTCAGGTCCCACAGAGCACCTACAGACCTCCTAAAGAGATGGAGATATTAGAGGAGCTAAAACAAAAGAACCACCAAAGATCTGAGGTACAACCACTGCTTTTGTAGCTTTTATCATAAATAATAATGGAAACAAATGTTTAGAAGACAAACAATCCTACAGTGAACCAACAGTAACATTTTTGTTGACAACATTGTGTCTATTTGTTGTTGTTGTTTTTTTCTAAATCAAAGGAACTGCTGGAGGAAACAAGGCAGAGACAGCTCAGACTTGCAAATTCAGAAAAGTCTGAACGCACCATGGTATTGATTTTGTTTGTTTTTTGTGAATGGGAAATATGACACACTAATGTCCGTGTGTGTTTTTGAACAGCTGCTTCATCATTACCTGTGTTACAGCAACTGATGTCCCAGATTAAAGAAGACATAGATTCGAAGTACAAATTCCAATTCCATTCCTCCAAACCTCCACGCAGTACTGAGGTGATTATTTTACTGCTTCAAACCGTTTTCGTTTCTCCCAATGAATGAAGTACACATACTGTAGTTTGACCTTTCTTCCTCATAAAAGACATATTTGCATGGTAATTTTATCACTTTCTTTTTTTTTACCTATTCCAGTTTCATCGTCTTCTTGATTGTTCCTGAACACTTTCGCTACATTTAACCTTCATTTTGACTTTATCTTTGAAGCTAACGTTGGGTCATTTTATGATTAAGTTCTACTTCCTTTTCTTTTTACCAACATACAACCTACTGTACATTCACTTGTATTCTGTTTATTTTTTTGACAATACTGTTAGATTCCCACCTATCCCATAAAGCTCAACAGTGCTGCTAAATTGAGGCAGGTGGCGCTACGTAACCACCAGGAGCAGAAAGAGCTTCAGAGGTCGGTTGAGAACTTTTATGTTTTAGGGTATTTTAGGGTATTGTACATTTTTTAGATGGTGTTCCTGTGTAAATGTTGTACATTCAGTGTTTATGTTTACATGACAGAATAAAGGATTTGATCGAAGGGGGACACGAGCCCTCCTCCTTCTTACACTGGCAGGAGAAGATGCGGGAGAAGATGCTTCAGGAGGAGATGGACAAGAGTGAGCGCAAGCACCTGGAGGGATACGTCAGTCACGACAGGGCAGCTGTGGCTCGCATACGCATGATGGAACGCAACCACAAAGCTGTGCAGACCATTAAAGAAGGGGTAGGAGATCCGGGGACTGGTTCCAGAAGAATCAGAGAAACTGTAGCTATTCTGTAGCCATTGAAATCGACATACCTAACACTAAAATGTTATCACCTGGTTGTGTTGTGTAGAAAGCTTCCCTGATGCGGAGGTACGCAGACAAAAGGATGACGGAGGAAAAGGGGATCAGAGTTTTGATGCAACATGTGGCCGAAGGACGCAAGAACTCCAAAGATGCAAAAGACAAGCTGATGAGGTTCAAACAAAGCATCGGTACGTCAACCACTGAATTCCTGTTTCATTCATCTTTTATACATGTTTTCATACATTATCAATTCGTTCAGCTAGTTTTCAATCCATCCAAATGATGTTTTCATTCATACTTTAGCCATTTTTCCATGATCCATTCCATTATTCTATTCTTTGGTCTGTCCATCCATCAAACTGTCCTACCAATTTCAAATTATTCATTTGTTTTTCATTCATCCATCCATCGAACATAAGTAATTATTCAATATTTCTTACAAAACTATGTTTGGGTTCTCAAATACTGAGCTTCCAGTACATGTGATACTAGTTTGTAAAGAAATGCATGGACTGAGGCTGAATTGATGATTTGCTTTTTCCGCTTTCCAATCGATGTCACGGTAATTTCACAGTGAGGGAGGTTTCAGGAGAAAGTAAAAAGCTACTCCGACAAGCACTGGAGGATTCACAAGCTGAAATGAACAAAAAATTCCAACTTATCCGTGAAATCAGCATCATGGAGTCACTTCCTCACCTCAGAGCCAACTTCTATGACGATACAGAGGTATAAAATGGAACAAGAGGAAATGTTGTTTGTTGTCTTGTGCAGTTTGTTTTTTATTTTTTATTTAATCTCATCTTATGCCAGACTGGAGGACATAAACTCTTAGGGGAGATGTCAGTAGCTGAGCTCAAGGTGCGTCTTTCCAAAATTAAAGCGACGGAGCAATCAAAGGTGCAGGACAAACGAAAGACTATACAAGAGAAGAGGGACGCAAAGAAGCGGCTGCAGCTGGAACAAACGGAGCAGCTGGAGAGCTTCAGTCTCCAACAGAAAGCATCAGCAATCGCTGCGGCCATCAAGTTAGGAAGACAATCATTGGCACCACGTACACACACTGGTATGACACTGACACTGTTTTCTTTGGTGTTTTGCAGGAAGGAGGAAGAGAGGGCAAAGAAAGCAAAACTTAAGGAACAAGTTATGCAGAGTGACAGAAATGTGGCCCTGCGAAAGCAGCACGAGGAATTAAGTCAAGAGAGGCAAAGACAGAAGGAAATGGAAAAAAGCAAAGCTGGACCAACCTCTAAGTACCCCACAAAAGGCAGACCACCGGAGGTACGTAAACATGTACCGTAATTTACCTGAATATAGGCCGCACACACTTAATTAAAAAAAAAAGTTAATATATACGCCACACTTGTCTATACACCTCAGGTGTCCATGTTGTAACATGGGATATTTACACAAAAAAGTTTTGTTTCACTTTTAATTAAATGCTTTTTCCCAAACAGTTCCTGTAACACGGCTGGTTACACGTTAGTTCTTCCCTGCTTCAGAGCCCCGACCGTAGCTGGGATTCACAGGGGAGACTTAGTGATCTGCTCCAGGGCCGAAGCTAACATTAGCTGTGGGGCTAACTCCCTTCACATTGTGCTTGGCCGCAGCAGAGGTCAACAGAAACAGGAAAGTTGGGCTCTTTATTATCAGCCACACCGAGCACAACAGAACATAAACAGAGTTTTAACAGCTCCTGTATGACCAACACACAACACACGACAACTGCTCTCAACTTTCACTACCGTTCACATACTCACGCCCCACACACACATAAGCACACAGCCATTTACAGACATACTGTACGCTACTAGTATAACACACAGTAGCCTAGCAGAAAAGTCAATGATCGCTAGCTGTACGAACTTTGTTAGCTCATAAAAATCCATAAATTAGCCATCTGGAAATTACACTATACGTTTTTGACAAACTGGCTTGAGTTGTGTGTATGTACGGAGACGTCTGTTTAGGTCCTCAGTCGTCCAGGTCATCTTATCTAAAAATAGTTACATCGAGGGCAACTGGACGGAGTAGGTTTCATGAAGACGTTTCACCTCTCATCCAAGAGGCTTCTTCAGTTCTGAAGTAGAAGAACTGAAGAAGCCTCTTGGATGAGAGGTGAAACTTATATAATTTTTTAGCTTAAAAATAAGAATATATTAAATTCTAATTACCTTACCTCAATATATATATTTGTACATATCAAACTAATTTCTGTTACATCTCTGTTTTTTTTTTATTTCTCTAGAAAAGTGAAAAGAGGAAAAACATGGAGGAGCTGCAGCAGTGTTTAGAGCGCCACATCCAGGACAACCCTTAGCAACAAAATGTTCCACAAAACAAACACAGATTAACCACAAGGCCTGTGAATATCAACCACTCCTTTACGGTGTCAAAACCCAATGACTAATCACAGATTTGTGTGAATTTTATATAATGTAAATGTTCTGTACATAGATCCAGGAGGGCATTTGTATTTCATAGGTTATAAGTCATAACAGCATGGTAACCGTCCATATGTAGATAAATGTCCACATACCTTATTTATTTACTTTATTTAATCCAATAATTACTTTGTATCGTATAGACAGGATGTCTGCATGTGTACTGTATGTGTAGTGATCAGTCTTTAGTACTCAAGAGAAGTTGGGGGTTAAGAAAAAATTCAAAACCTTCAATTATGAGTCTAATTTACAAAGACAATACTTCGTTATGTTTGGCTCATAAATCCGAGGCATGAAAGAATATTTTGAGTGAGTCACAAGACAATATTTTAGTTTCTGAAGTAGATAGTTTGAAGATAGTTTGAAAGAAATCTTCAACGTGAGAATGTGTCTGGGCCAAAGTCCCTGGAGAAGCTTAGGCCAGAATCCAAATTTAATTTTAAAAAATAACAAATTTCAGTCCTTTTTTTAGTCCTAGAGTTTCAAGAGTGGGTGTCATTGAACTTACGCCCCCACCCCTCCTGTTTTTTACAGGTCAAGTTTAAGCCTAATTTTGTTGTCCAAGTCTAATTTGTCGTCTTATAAAAGTGGTGGACTCTCTGATGACTGATGAGTTATATTTGACTTGTGTAGATACTGTAGTTTAAACCTGATTTTTCTCGATGTTTCTGACAATTATTTAAAACATGACATTTGAAACCTGACATGGACACATATGGCTGTTTTAAAAACAAATATACCAATGTCATTGCTGTATCTTTGGTGTTTTTCCATTTCCTTACATCTACAAACCAGTGTGTGTGTGAAATAGAAACTTGAATGAAGTGGTTGTGACTGATGAAAGTTTCTCTTCCCCAATCTTACGAGTTACTATTATTAGTAGTACTAGTTTGGGTATTGTGTTACCTCGACTAAAAAGAAACTATTTTTTTTTGTTTGAATTAAATTAAGGTTTAGAACCTGTTCCGTCAAATCAGGAACGAGAGAATTTTTACACAACATTTAAGAGCAGCAGCGCCTCTGCTGGCTACTCTTTATGATACCAGGAGTCCCTGCCTGAATCCCTGCCCGTTTTTGTTCACATTTTCCTCTAAAGCAAAATCACATGATGACTTCTGTCATATGACTCTGATGAGAGGAGAGCAGCAGCTGCTGCTGCTGCTGCTGCTGCTGACACCCTCAGTAAAAACCAAACAGCAGCTGGAGGACTGATCAGGGATGAGATGCTGTAAACTGTTAATGTCTGGTGGCTGAATTTGATCATCTGAGGAGGATGGAGTGTCGGGGTTTTCTGTCTGCCATCGCTGCTGCCTGCTTCTTAGGTGAGATCTTTCACTCGTCTCCCACTGAGCTGGACCACAACAGTCGACACTGCCTGAGTCTTGGAGTCTGTGTGTTTATTTACACAGACCAAAATATCCTTTCACATCAACCGGAATCTTAAGAGGGGGTTGTGTTGTGATTCAAATTAACAATACGTTTTTCTTCTCTCTTTTAAAGCTCAGGATTATTTCTGACTAGTTTTCTACTTAGTACTAAACTTTCTTTTTTTGAACATTTATTTTTTGTGTTCCAGATTTATAAATGTTAATCTACTAACATTTACCATGTATTTTTTAATATATATTTAGTTTTTCTCTACCACTACAACAGTCTAAATAGGAAAATGAGTGGACCACAGAGAGTGGACCACAGCCATCACATGACTCCCTCTGTGGCTCAGGGTAATTTCATCTCATGAGAAGGATGGGTCCAATTCAGGAAAACACATAGTACGTGGCTAAAGAGATTACCAGCACAATGCGGGGCTGTGTTGTTCAGATGTGAACATACCTGGTGCCCTGGCTGAATGTTATGCCTCTGATTTCCTGGAGGAACTAAGAATATCTCGAGAAAACAGGCGTAGTCAAGCAACCACCACAAACCATTTTCATAACAGTATGGAGTGTGAACCACAGAGTTACATTATCCCGACTACTACTTTTATTACTACTACTCTTTACGAAATACTTGTCATCAAGTTTGAAGGATGGGCCATGTAAATGAGGAGATCAGAAATTTGTAGATGCTCAGTGCAAAATTCCCCTTCTCTACATGCATGAAATTACCAGGGAAATTCACATGACACGGTTTTTCTCTGAAACTCTGCCATTTGATTTGCGACTCAGAAAATGACCTTCCAGATTCCTTTTGCTTCAGCCCGTAAATCATGTTGCTTAAAAAAAGATTATTTTCCTCACAGTCATCAATGTTGGTAACTAACAATTGGCTAGAGCTTGGACGACATTTTGATTCTCAACATTGTTCCTCAAACTGCTGGATTACTAGTAACAAGTCACAAAAATTACCCAAAAATATTGTGCATCAGCTACAACAAGTTGGTAGAACGAACCATAACACAATCAAATCAATACATAATAATGTGAAAAAAAGAACTACTTTGAATTATTTTTCTTACGTTAATATTATTATTGAGTATATGTTTCATTTATCCTTTGTGAATTTACGGCATTTTCTTTGGGGGAAAACAACAGGTTGTCTGAAATACATCTTTGAGGTCTTTGAAGTATTTAAATTTAGCTTAAAGGATCTTGGCAGTACCTTAACTAAAGTGTTACTGAAAAATTAGTAGAAATGATTAACTTTACAACATCACCCACAGGGGCTGAAAACCCTGTTAAAATGAACTTTCTCTGTTACTGAAATGGACTTTGACACTTCTTGGACTAATCCTAAGTTCTGTAACTCTGTTTTTTCGGTTGCCCTCGATTCATAAGATACCAGAGCGACTGTTGGTTTCTGGTAGGTATTTAAACTGTGTACTTTATTTCTGTTCTAGGTCTGGTGGGGAGTCAGACCACACTTTCCCCTGCTGTGACCAGCACCACTCTGATCCAGAATGTGACCAGTTTGAGTCCGACTACTGCGATTGTCAGCAGCACAACCCAAGGCTGCTCTGAATTCAACACTTCCACCTGTGAGCCTTGTGCACCAGGATCACGATACGACAACAGTGAGTCTGTGGGCTGGCTTTTTACAGGGGGTGGGTAGATCATTGATGGGGACCTTATCAGTCCACAGGCCTTACATGACATTAACAGCCTCTTACAGTCAGTCATGAAGCTGGTCATACTGAGCCTCTGCATATTAACAATGTTGGATAGCCACTAAAAAGCTCTAAAGATTTAGTACTTTAACATGAAAGTGTGGTTAACAAAGACAAAGTTTAGAGACTGTTTGTTTGTTTGTTTGTTGTAGATACACTGCTGTGTGCATGCTGTTCTGACCCTGGGCTGTGTCTCTTTCCTGGAGCGTGTCTGGCATGTGGCCGAGGTTTCTATCAGCCACTGGCTGGACAGCAGCAGTGTCTACCCTGCAACCGGGGCACCTACACAAAGTAAGAGCATACACTCAATTACACACACATCTAGAAAAACATTTCATAAACACACACATATATGTACATATACAGTATATATATATTTGTATATGTATATACAATTTAATGAGAAATTGTTAAGTAACTTCACTGTCTTACAATGTAAGAGCATATACTCAATTACACACACATATCTATAACATGAAATATAAAAATAAAAACATTTAAATATATATATAAACACACACACATATGTACATATACAGTATATATGTATTCGTATATATTTAAATATATATATGTATATTAATTTTAATGTGAAATTGTTAAGTAACTCTACTGTTTCTGCACAGTTTTACAGGAAGTCCACTGTGTTACCCCTGTCCTGTAGGATCCTCCAGCAACAACACTGGTGTGGAGAGCTGCACCAGCTGTTCTCCAGGTGGGTTTTTCAGTATTTCCAGTAACCATTTTAGCATTTACATTCTTTCAGACCCAAAATAGCCTTTTTCCTAGTTGAACAATTTGACCTTTAGTTTGAACACAATGATACGGACGGCGACCGTATCATTGTGTTCAAACTAAAGGTCATCATTATAATGGAAAACTCAGGGAAACCACATGAATCACTGGTTGACTCACTGGTGTCTGTCACTTCCAGGTTTCTTTTCTTCGCAGCTGAGTTCCACTTCGTGCACACCTTGTGTCCTGGGAAGTTTTTGCAAGTAAGTGAGTTCTCCTTGGATGTTATTTAAAGTTTGGAAGAACACGAGCAGTGTGAATGAAGCTCTCTGTGTTTGCAAAATAACTTGCCCGACAACGGTCACATGCTTCAATCTCATGCTTCAATCTCATGCTTCTGTTTGCCAGTGAAGACACACCCATCCACATTCACACACACACACACACACGTAGCATGTATAATCAAGCCTTGGTGGTTTCAGGGGCAGGTTTTTGTCATTATATTTATACAGAAGTACAGCGGCTTGTTGATCAAAGGAGCAGGATAAGGAGGTTTCTCTGAACTCCACCCGTAAGTTAAAGTATCAAGCCTTGGGAATCGATTTTAACTGGATTGATCTAATGTGGACATTTGCAGTGGTTCCTAAACGTTTTCTACAGCGCCCCATTTTGTAAATACGTAACAAACAAACAAACAAACAAAAAAACAACTACTACTGACAACTACACAATTTACAAGGAAGGATCATTTATTTGTTTCATCCCATTAAAGTCTGGTTGTGCTATGTGTTTCATTACTGTTGGGTCATTTTTAATGGCACACAAACCTTGGCCAAGTTGGCTGGTAATGAGCATGGAAACAAAAAACTTTGTGGTTTTGTTTTTTTGTTTAATAAAAACATCTCTGGTTTGTTAATATTTGGTCATATTTGGAAAAACTATTTGATAAAAGCGTACAACATATTGTGTGTGCTTTTGTCTGACAGCTAGTAACACACTGATCTTTTCGTTTATGGTGTTATTTGAGGATGTCAAAACCGTTACCTGCGCTGCTAAGGCCAGTTAGCTAGTAGCTAATTCTTATTGAAGCAGCAAACTTAATTACCTCCAGCTGTACATCTCTTATCTTCTGTGTATTCAAGTATGCATTATAGTAAAGTCATACACAGACAATACAGTAAACGGACCTACAAAGTATTCTAAATATAGTAATATACAAAGACAGAAGGTTTGAACATCGCAGGACACAACAAATTCTGTTTTTCCTGTTTAAAACAATTAACGATGAAAAGCAATACAGAGAATGAACGACCAGTGCCACCCAGTGGATGAATCAAAAAGCAGCTACAACCCCAAAAAAAGGGTAAAAACACGTACCTGTAGGTGACGATAAGTGGACATTTCTTGTATTCTTGCCTCTACTGCACACCTCACCCTTGAAATACAGAAACAAAAACTTTAAATTGGAAAGTTTAGTATCAAGTTACTGTAGTGCTGTCACGTGACACGGGGTGGCCGAATGGCGCCAAACCGCGCAATTGTTGTCAAGTGTTATTTAAGCAAAATTTACCATTCAGATCAACACATAGGAGTTAAGTAAATAAAAAATACTCACCTTTATTAGTTGAAAACAATAAAGTGAGTGAACACAGAAGGGGCTACCGGTGACCCAGAGAGCTACGGAAAGTCAAGAGGGACATAACAGAAAAGTAGAGAGTAGGTATCGATTTAGAGGTAAAAATAGAGTAATGTAAAATAAAACAAAATAAATAAAACTTTAATGAAGATAAAATCCACAATAAAACGACGAAAACTCTTAGAATTAATTTCTAACTTGGTTTCCAGTGGTGTTTTGATTAAAATGTGATTGTTTTTAAATAGCTTTTAATATGAATTAAAACTAAAACTACTTTATACTTATGTATCAAGAAGAATTACACTACACCACAGATATCATAGGGAAACTAATTACAGATTCACACTCTGTCTCTCCCACAGTTCCTCTGGTTGTTCTCGTTGCCAGATGTGTCCAGGAGGAACTGAAGCTCTACAGATTGCTGCCAAGGACTGCACCCCATGTCGACCAGGTAAGACTACATCAGACGTGGGCAAACTAGATGGAAACTAGATCTAAATAGATGGACCGTTAGTGTGAACTAAGATAAATGGCATGTAAAGGTCATGCATTAAGGCTAAAATGCTAAGATGCGTTTATTATTTTCTACGCCATCTATTAGGGAAACGTGGATATTGCAGGGAAAAGGCAGAAGTATAATGATAATAGAAATAAATTATATAATTTGGAAAACTTTGCCCTTAGTTTGCCCATGCCTGGTCTACATCAATGTTGTGTGTTTTAATTGTAAGTGTGTTTACCAAAGCAAATTTCTGATGTCTAACTTTTGACAGGTATGCACAAGGCTCCACATCAGGCTTTGTGTCAAATCTGTGGCAGTGGCTTCTACCAAATTCACTGGGGCCAGGAGAGCTGTACTGTCTGCCCAGAGAATCACTACTGTCCTGTTAGTATCACAATCCTTCTTATATTCTCCACCTTCAATGTGTTATTGATCTCTTTTACATTTCTCACACTTATCACTTTACCTGTGTTTTTTTTTTTTTTTTTAGAGTCCTGATGTCAACCCCATTCTATGTCCCAGTGATGCCTTCTGTCCGGAGGGCAGCTCGGCTCCAGGCTACTGCATGGAGACATTTTTCAGGAAATCAGGGGACACCTGTGAACTGGCCCCTGTCACAATTGCCCTGTTAGTTATAGCAGGTGGAGGTAAATATAAATAATGAAATCCTTAGTTTGACTGAAGCTGATGCTTATTTTTTAACTGAATATTTTAAATTGTTTGAGTAGTGATTCAACTTTAGACTACTTAGTCTAAAAATAAATATTAAATATATGAGACATTTATACATATATAAAAAACATTACTCAAAATTAGTACAGAAATAACTACATGTTTGGCAGGACATGGCAGGAATGGAAACTACTCGTCTAAAGGAATACACAAAAATGGCACAGAAAAAAGTAAAAATAAAAGGAAATATTACATTTAAATGAAAATATATTAAACTATTTGATACAATTTAATTTAATAAAAGTTATTACATTTTTTAAATAATCTATTAAATAATACATTCAATGGAAAATTGAATATTTAAATCAAATTTAAATGTGTTCATTTAAATGAATAATAAGGCTAGTTCTCACATTAAGTGTATATAATTATTGCTTATAAACTTTTTTCCCGTGCCTTGGTCTCAGTCAATGAGTTCAGCTTTTTTTAAAATATAATAATCAATCGAGAAAAATCACGAAAAATCTACCCAAATAAGAGTCATGCGTTCTTTGTGTGTGTCCTCAGCCCCAGTGTTGTGCTGTGATGGTTTTCTTCTGTAACAGTCTACCTTTGTGTGTGTCCTCAGCCCCAGTGTCCTGCTGTGATGGTTTTCTTCTGTAACAGTTTTTTTTTCTTACACTCTTCCCTCTCTAGTTGCCCTACTCTTCATTATCTTAATTATTGTGCGTCGACGGCAGGACACTGACGGAGAGTTGACGATAGCTCGAACTCCTTTATTATGCAAAGAACGACCTCAAGGTCGGTACTATGGATTCCACTGTGATGCAGAACCAGTCTATGCCGGCTGGTGAAACCAGAGACTTTGCTTGACTTTTACCACAGCAAGGGCCTGGTTGGACAACAAGACAACACACTTTTGGAGAAGACAGTTAAAAGAACTGATGATCTCATCCTTGCATAAAGACTGCGCACTTTAAAAATCCAATCCAGGTTTTAACAGTTGTAGACAGGAATTCTTTATTGTGGGCTGTTTTTTTAATTTATGTTTAACAGACTGACAGCTGTTCTAGTCAGAGATAAACTAATTTTTGTAAAGTACGCCATTGGATTATGTGAGGTTTGCTGGAGTGGTGAAAATAACATGACGTGAAGCCTTTTTCATGACAGTAGTCAATTAACACTGCACTCCTCTGTGTCTATGTGTGCATGTGTTGGTATGATGTGTTTTCTGCATTTGCTTTCAATTATTTTTTAAGATTGTATTTGTATGTTTTGAAAGAAAAAAATAAAAATGATTGAATTGAACGTTGCCATAATTTTGAAAAGTTTTTTATTTTTTATTTTGCTTTGAAAAAACTAAATTAAGAAAATGATATTAATTTTAATTCACAGAGAATAATTTAAAAATAATCTTTCTTATTTTTTTCTTATTTTTTTTTAATTTAATGTTTCCTATGGTGGGGGTGTCTTTGGCTTTATATGAATTTACAACATGGCCTTTGAATGTTTATGTGAGTACAATGACACTACAGTGAACAGCAACAAAGGGACATCTTGTGTAGATCTCTTGTGGCCTGTTTTAGACTGACATGTGACTGAAATGCTCTTTCAATTAAGTTTAACATGAAGGTATTCTGGGTGTTTGACTTGGACAATCAATGGAGTTTTAAAGTATGTCATTTGCATTGTTTTAGGAACGTTTAAATACTCAAAGATGCGTCATGTCAACGTCTCAATCGTAATAAAATGTGGCCATCATTTAGAATGATACTTGTTGTAAAGAGAGTTTTTAATGAATACAACTGAGTATACAGTCGCTTCATTGGATTGTGCCTTCAGCTGCAATGTGTGCAAAAATAGTAAAGATACCAATGCAATATCCAGCTTGTATACAGTAACCGACGCTAGAGGGTGCTAAAGAAAAAAAACAACAACTTTTTCCTTATAGGCTACTGTACTTGCAGGAAAACATGGCGGCTGCATTGGCCAGGAGGACGTCTGGTTAGTATTTAATAATTTAATGTTGAAAATCGTAATGTTTATGTTCATATGTTTATGTAGCAAGTTAAATAAACCGTAGAACCAGCCGGTTGTTAGAAATATAAACGTTTAAACACTGGCGGTGTCTTCCTTACCATGGTGTCTTCCCTCATGTCTCTGTGTCGTCCTTGTGGTTGACAGTGATGTTAAAGCCGCTGTGCGCGACTCTTCGTGCCGGGACACCGCATCTGCGTCAGTTCTCCAGCTTCCTCAGGCCTTCCCCGGTGTGCGGCTCTACCGTAGCCGCTGCTCACGCTCATTTCCCGGCGGTATTGTGTCACACGCCACGGTACCACATCTTGCAACGGTAAAGTTAGAAAAAACATGGCTGCCATTTCTTTCAGTGCTATTAATACAACTCTTATTCAGTGTTGTTTATTATTGTTATGTTGCTGTACTTCAAACAGACAATTTAAATCAATTTTTAGGTTTTATTCAAATGTTGTAGTTATCAGTTGATGTACGTTATAATTTTTTTTTAATTGTGTATGTATCCTAATTGTGTTTTTTCGTGCTGCTGCAGGGTATCTGCTCTTGTTCCTAGTCTAAATCTCCAACCAAGTCGATGTCTGACATACTATGGTGTTAGAAAGGGAAAAAGGAAATCTGTCAAAGCTGTCACACAGAGGTTCATGAGGCTGCACTGTGGACTGTGGATCAGACGCATGGTTTGTTTTATTGTGGGAACACATTCAGTGGACATACACAGTGGTTTGTAGCATTTAAGAAGCTAATTGTTACATTATTCACTAATGACAGTCAGATTAGGGTTTTTTGAAAGGGCACATGGGACAAACCAGTTTTCAAATGGTAATCAAAACCCTAATATTACAGGCCATATTTAGAACAACATAGTAGATTAATGAGTTGGATTAATTAATCTAAAAGTGCTTAAATTATCTGGTAACCCTGAGAAATCTGTGCACCCAGGGTCATCAGTTTAAGTAATTTGAAACTTTGTAATTTAGCTTTAATGTCAATAGCTCATTTTGGGGTTTTGTCACAGGAAATCAGAAAAACATGAAGTGAACATGGAGGTGTAATCACAATTAAAACATTAGGAAAGAGCCACAGCCTTAGTATATTAAATTATTACTTACTCATTTTTGTCTTTTAAAAGAAATTAAGAACCACTCTAAAAATCTGTAATTGTTTTCTGGTTAATACAGGCTGGATACAAGAAGAAACTGTGGAAGAAGAGTGCTGCCAGACGAGGACGCCTGAGGCAGATCGTATTCTGTAACAAAACACAGTCTAAACTTTTGGACAAAATGACAGGTCCTTTTTGGAAGAGGAGGAACTGGTATCTGGATGATCCATACTTTAAATATCACGATAGGGTAAACCTGAAAGTGTAATATAGAGTTGTAATGTAATCTAACCAAATAAAATGTATACATTGGAATAACTACAAAAGTTCATGTTGCCTTTTTTTGGAAGACCTGTCGAGGTGGAAGCTGAACTTCCCTTTTTAAAGTTTTTCTTTGGTTTTTTAAATATCCTAGCACCACTCTGGACAAAAGGCAAAGTTTAGCGTAAGTGACATTTCTTTTGTAAATAAGGTGCACTTACAACAATAAAGTAAATCACATGTAATCAAACAATTCTTGCCATACAAACATTGCATACATTTTCATACATTTTTCAGTCAAAATTGACTGTGATTGAGGCTGAAGTTGATGAGATATATTTAAAATACATTTTTTTGTGCAATAATAATTTTATCAACAATAACGTCAAAATACAATTTTAGAGTTAAAAGTAAATGCCCCATCAAACAAGAAACAAACATTATACAATACAAATATTTATATATTTTTTTGGCATTTTTAAACAAGTCATAATATAACTGTTCTTTAAAATAGCACCATTTAGTGGGCTTTACTGTAATTTAAAAACATCAAAGCAACATGATGTGTTTCTATGTAGAACAAACATCTTGGCCAGTGAACTGAGACTGGACAAAGCTGCTCCTCCTCTCCCTCTTCCTCTTTTTGCCATAGTTATCACGTGATGACCAGTCAGGATACTGCTGCTCATGAAGAACTCTCAGTTTATCAGCTTCAAGGAAGTATACGTGCTTCTGCTCCTGGGGCAGGGCGGCCCACCTCTTTCCCAACATAGCATTGACCACAGCGTTGTTCCTACTTTGAAGCTCTGCTATGACGTTGGGCCTCTGCTCCTTCATGAAGATCAGGAAGGCATTGGGTGGCTTCTTGATGTAAGGCTTTCCATCGTCATCCTTCACTCTGGTCTGTTTCCTCTTGCGTGATGTAGGGTTGATGTCTCCCGGGATCATTGGTGGATTGCTGTACACAAGCTTTCCATTGGATATACGTACAGGAATCGCGTTCCCTGGCAACAGGGCGGTCGGTCTGTTGACAAACTGAGGGTGAAGTAACCACTGGTTAGTTTGACCAGCGGCACCACAGGAACAAGGTCGAGGCTGAAGGTAACAACCCTGAGACATGACTGAAGGATGGAGGCCATTATAGGGGTCTGACAGGACAGTGGTAGTTGGAGGTTGTAGATACAGTACCTCTGTCAGATCTGCCTGAGTCATGGCAGCAGCAGCAGCAGCAGGAGGAGGAGGAGGTGGTGGTACATGTGGCTGATAATACACCATACTTGGGTTAGCCTGAGCAATGGGAGTTGGAAGTGGGGGATCTTGAGGTTGAAGATAAAATGTCCCAACGGGTGCTGTGTGATGTAAAGGGGGCGCAGGTTGCACATAACCTGTGTGAGGAGGAGGAGGAGGAGGAGAATCGTAAGACTTAGGCTCTAACCCTGCATCATCCACAGTAGTAGTAGGAGACGGAAGAGGAGGAGGCAAAGATTCAGAGGGACTGTCCTTGAAATTGTCAGGCGGGACAGCAGGTGCATCTGGTGGGGTAGGAAAAAGAGGTGACTTTTGAGGTTGATTTATGGGTGAGTCATCAACTGTTGGAGGAGGGAGTGGTGGTGATGGTGATGGTGATGGTGATGGTGATGGTGATGGTGATGGTGGTGGGTGGGGATCCAACTGGTCAGCAACAGCAGAAGGTTGAAGACAGAGGTCGGCCCACAGGGAGTCCAGAGGAGGAGGTGAAGGCTGAGACTTTTTGTAAAGCAGCGAGTCACCAGCAGCAGGTTCTAAGATAGACTGGAGGTCAACCTGAAATTAATACAAAATATTAATATGGAGTCAGGGCAAAATGTTCTTGAATTCTGTCAGTTTTCATTAGAATTCCCCATAATGCAATAAATACCAAATTACACAAATTATACATTAATGCACAGGAATTTAGTGATAGGATGATGACTTAAAAAAAATTAAATATATAAATAAAAAATTAAATTAAATTAAATTAAAATATATATACGTGTGTGCGTGTGTGTGATAGCTAGAAGTTAGTCAAAAATGAATGTATGTCTGTTTGAATGTATTTGCTTAAATCTTAACCAAAAAAGTAAACAACATACCAAAGAAACACTCCAAAGTGGGGGAAAAACAAATTCAAATTTAGCCCATAGCATTGGGCTAAAAGTTTATGAATTTTCAAAACTAATTTTTTTAAATTTCCGAATCTGATGTAAGCTTCTATAACGTCCGGAAATAGCATTAGCTAAGTTTTTACTACGCTGACGCTTTATTAATTAAAATTTTTAACTTGAAAAAAATGGCGAGTGTTTAGCTTTAAACGTTAGAATGTTAAACGTTAGATTCTTTTTAGACGTATTTTCTCCAAAAAAAAAAAAAAAAAAAAAAAAATTTGCGAGCCAGAAACAGCCGTTATTTTTGAAGATGCACAATGACGAATCTTGTAGAAGCTTTTTGCTCTTCGGAAACAGTTTAGTAGTTAGAAAGTTAAAAATCAGTCAGTTATGAACTTTTCGCTGAAATCCAGAAATAGTTTAATGCTGTTTAAAGCTAGAAATACTCTAGACGTTTTTTGTTGTTGTTGTTTAAACTAGTTCAAAGTTTCGCAGTGCAATGACTTTAAATACAATTTACGTTGTACAATACCAAACAGTCAAAAACAATGTTAGAGGTCGATTTCCTACCGTCGTCAAAGGCGCAGGCTGGGGATCGAACAGGTCAGCAGGTAGAGAAAAGTCAAAGGACTGGCCTGGAGGTGAAAGTCGATGGAACTCCATCCACGGGTCATTGGAACTGACCAGAGGAGAAGGAGGAGGAGAAGAAGGAGGAGCACAAGCAAGTGGAGAAGGAGATTGGGTTGTGTCACCCAGCAACGCTTCTATCCACGCCTTCTGGACTATATCCGAGTCATCTCCTCTCTGGATGGAGGCGATGGTCAATTCTATGTCCTCGAAAAGGTCCATGATTAGGGTTAGGTTCCCTGCGTGCAGAGGTTTGCTGACCGTCCCACAGCTGGCTGAGGTCTGAGTGAGACTGAGGCCGAGACTTATTGATAGGTCTACAGCCGCTTAACGGTCGACTTGACAAACGTCACAAGTCAAAAACGTCATTACAATTTGAGTTAAATGCGCTTTGGTGGCAGTTACATAAAATCGTCAACACATATTGGTAAAAATAGAACTCAAAACTTTTTTAAAGTTTTGGGAAGACATCATGACATCAATATACCCCACTTTGCCCCTGTAAAGGTAGATAATGCGTGGAATTTATAAGAAAATAAACGATAATATTTTACAAATGTAGTCGCTTATACTGGGACATGGCTTTAATGTGCGGCAGTTAGCCAGGTTCTTGGGGTTTTCCCATATTATATTTTTGCAATTTATGAAAACATTTCTGAACACAAATGTTTACTACGAGAAAGAAATGCCCAGTGGGTGGCATGGGAATAAGTGGTCAGACTGTTGATAGTTTAAATTCATTTAATTTAATTTAATTAAACTTAATTAAATTTATTTTAATTTAATTAATTTAATTTAATTAATTTATTAATTAAATTTTTTACGTTTTTGGGGGTAAAAGTAGCTGTACGTTTGTGTTTGTGTTTTTTTATATATATATAAAGAATGGCAGAATGTAAATCTCTGTTTTGTGATATTACAGACTAACCAATCACCTATACCAGGGCTGTCAAACATACGACCCCTGGGCCAAAACCGGTCCGCTTGGGGGTTCAATACAGTCCTCTAGACGAATGTTGGAACTAAAAAAAGCACAAACACTGCATGTTAGTGATTTGTCAAATATAACATTAAATATAATTTTTTCCAAATATATTCGTACTTATTTGCAGGAAAAAAAAAGTTTTGTTATTTATAGGTAATTATGTTATGATTGTACTGGTCCGGCCCACTTGACATCTAATCAGGCTGCATGTGACCCCTCAACCAAAATGAGTTTGACACCCGCAATCACCCTTTGTGATCAACCTCTGTCTCAAACATGCATTAAGATATACATTTCTTATGGCAAGAAAATAGCGGCTAATTAATCAAACTTTAATTTATATTCAACAACAACGTGGCCTCACAGTGGTCACTGAACTTGACCTCAAAATGAACTGAATGAACTTGGTTCCGTAGCTTACACATAGTTTGTGTGCTTTGTTGTTTTTTTAAATTGTTGTTTTCTCCAATACAAAAACATCATATAAAAAAATTACTGTTTTATATGTTATTTAGAATTTTTGAAGATTTTTTTTATTTAAGAAAAAGGCATTGTCCACAAACATTTGACAATTACATTTTGGATACATCTGCTTTTATACACACCAATTGTTTTAGTTTATATTTCGCAATCAAGATTAAGTTTTAGTAATTTGAAAATTCTGGCCTGCCAGAACAAAAACTCAGCAAAGAGGCGCAATGTATTTCATAAAACAAAGCGGCCGATGTACTCATAAATAAGACGGTAATTTGCATGTACGCTAAACCAACAAAGTCAAAACATTATGGTTTTTACAGTGAAAGTGACAAGAGGACCATTGTGTCCATGTTTAGCAGGGAAGCATTGGAAGAGGACGACACTTTCACACAGAAATCACCGTAGAAAATTATTTTTTCTGGAAATTGACACATCATGCATGCAGTGATGAGCTCAGCAGTTTATGCACAAGTATACAAATGCCATGGATACATGTATTTGTTTCAGTTTTACTCAAGAAGAAGAAAACAAATCCCAACCCTAATACAGTTACAAATGCAGAGTAGATAATTTGTTTTTGCATTTAATAGTTTTGATCTATCCACCTAAAGACGATTTCATGTGCAGGGCGAGCGAATGAACGTCTTGTAAACAGAACAGTTGTACCTGAGAAGCCTTTGTTTCAAACTTCAGTTTACCTTTTAATGCTTAAACTTATAAATCTACTGCACAAACACAACCATTGACAACAGACACAATGACACGTTGTGTAAAAGGTCACCTGAATCTGGGCTCAGCGAGTGAAGTATGAAAACGTACATAAAGTTGCAGTTCCTCATTAGTTGTCGGAGTTTTTTAGGTAGTATCTTACTTTAATGTTTAATGATCTTTAGGTAAGAGTACTACCAAAACCAGACATAAGTATTTAGAAATAAAACTGCTACTTCACCCGTGAGATTGTAGTTTCTTGTTTTCTGTGTTGCTCAGATTTCTTCTACTGCGGTTATATACAGTAAATATTCAATTTTTTGATTTTTTTTTCTACATCTCATTTTACTATTAAACATCTTGTCAAATAATCTTCCACATGATTAATTAAGTATTTTAAAACTAGATTGTCAAAACATTTGACTCCACATGCAAAAACTTAAGTGACATAAGAATAATTTTTTAAGGGTAAAAATTAAATGTTTTTTTTTTCTCAGGAACAGTGACTTATCTGCCAAATAAGAACTAAACAGCAACATCAAAGCCACCAATGATAATCAGCCACTCAAGTGTAAGAACACGTGTACGTTATTGGGCCACTTTATTAAGTATTAAGTATGCAGGGCAGTAACTTAAGGAGAAAAATCCAATACAGGAACTAGAATTTCCTGCCAAAAAAAGGTCTCTGGCTACCATACCACATGTTAACTTTTGGTAAGAATATTCAAATCCACTCTGAAAAAGACTATGGGCCAATGAAACAATATGAAAGTCTGGATGTCTTTGTATGTTTTTGCTGAGTGGGTTGTCAAAGAAATGACATGACATTTTTAACATGCCAAAGAACTGATCACTATGACGTTAACAGGCAATTATAATTATAATTTTAAGAAAGCAATGGTTCTCGGCCTTAATAATCCTGTCACAACTTTATATTTAAATCATAGTGCAAACATGATTGTACAATAAGAATGTAGATGTGTCATGTGTTTATGTCTCTGCGATGTCTTTATTTAAGGCTTTAAAGTCAAAGTAAATATATTTCACTTCTCAGTAGGTAAATTGTCAGTGCAGAATTTCCAGCACTTCTTTTATGACACTTCTTGGGTAGTGGGGGTGACCATACTGTCCCAGGGAGACACAAACCTACCCAAACCTTATGAATCTAAACATTGACCTAATTAGACAGACGATGTTCACACAACCTGTACATGAATACAGACAGAGTAACCCACGAAACTCAAAGAAGCTATCTGCACCCCATCATTCACATTCTCTAACATGGGGACACAAACCCTACGTAGTTTACCATGAGACCGAGCTACAGTGTGTACTATAAATTGAGGGGTCATCATAGGTCACTTTGGTAATACCTTTTTCCAAAGCAAGGCTGCTTCAGTCATGTAGCTTTTGGCCATTCAGTATTTTTACTTCTTGCAGCGAAGGCAGCTGGAGTCGACTTAAGGACAGTTTCACATGGCTTCATTGTTCGAGGAAAGAGAACTCCTGGATCTTGTGAGAGGCCTTAAGACTTTATGAGGAGGCTGGGTAAGAAAAAAAACAAATAAAACAGAAGCCAAATTTAGTCAACGCATAGCTAAGATCAACTGAACATTTCTATTTACCAAAACACTTCTAGCAGTTATTCTGTCAAACCATAAATAGACCAAAACCAACTATGAGTTTCTGACTTAAAGAGTTGTTGTGCTTCGTTCCTGTGAATTTTGACTGCATGAATGTGACAAATTTAGGCCTGAGTATGTTAGTACCAGTTGGCCCTCCAACTGGAATTTATCCAGTATCTGACCCACCCCTATAATGATCTGCCACATCCCCAGAATAGCGTCTAGTCTTTGGGCCGTTTAACTTTGGAGACTAGCTCTGTCCCAGGTGTAGAGTCCTATGTTGACCAAAACTGAGTTAAAACGATATGTTAGCAAGCATCAGGTATCATTTACATGCTAATGCTGCTGGCCACATCAGGCTCTTATTGGACAGTCCAGCTGTCTGTCCACTCATGAAAGCATCCTTCCATTGGACTAAATTTCTCAAACTAGTGTCCACTATGAAGCAGCATCATTTTTTTCCCCTATCAAACTGAGTTCTCCCGAAACCGACAGTACCTCCAGTCTCCTCCGGGGCTTTTACACCCAAATGGCCGTATCGCTTTATAATATGCAGTCTCTGAGAGACTGTTTACAGGAGAAGTTCATAAGTGGTTTTGGCTTCTTCATGGTGTTTGACAGTCAGTTTATGTAAAACCAAATACATTAACATGAAATGATTAGCATTAATTATTACCGGTTAATTTAGTGATTCATTTCCCACAGCCATTAATCAAAACTACACCTTATTATCACACATCAACAAATGTGAACGTCAGCCACGTCGTCACTTCAGTTCCATGTTTGGCGATTAGCCATGCTACATTTCCAAACAAGTGAGTTGTTACAAAACCACACCTTCATTTAAACTAAAGAGTGTTTACACTTCACTGCATGGTTCAGCTTTATCATCCAGAAAACCCTGTTAGCTGGCACACTCTCTACATTAGCACGAGTACTGATCCGCGATGATGTATTTAGCTACACATCCGTGGAAATGACATAATCAGTGAGTAATCCGTCATTCTCAAGGGGCAGTTAGAGTCAGGCAGCAGCCTAGCAGCCACACTACCTGGATCAAAGTACCTCAGGAGCCTTCCTTTTTATCAGCCTAAGCTGTGGTGAGCTCATGGTAGTCTGTACCTCTTTCCCCACCTCCTTGGGCTGCTCCGGAACTGGTGGAGTGGGAGGTGGAGAGGGTGTGGATGGCAGGCTCGACTGCGGTGTCAGAGGGACTGGACTAGGTGTGGATTCAGACTCAGAGGGAAGAACGACCTGTGCTACCGAGTCCTTGGAGCCACATTGGTCCACTCCCAACACCTCAAACTCAGTTACATCAAAATCCTGTCCTGCGCCGTGAAAAGATGAACAGTTGCCGTCTCTGATCACAATCACATTTTTTTTAGTGGATTTAATTTCTGTGTTACAACAACCGATTTCATGGCAGTGAAAACACAGGGCACAGAGCAGTCACCCAGGAGGAAGTCATGATGGCAAAACCAATTCAGTGGTTAGTACACGCATACAAAAGCGCCCTCTGTGTAGTTCTCAGTAAAGACCAGGAGTTCCTGGAACATTTCAACTGTTCTTTTTAATGTCTTCATATTTGATTCATCATTTATAATATAAAGGACAGCGCCCTCTGTGTAGACCAGGAGTTCCTGGAACATTTCAACACAATGTCATTTACACATTATTTATAGACCATGTTATGCTAAAAACTGATTAGCTTTCCTGGTCAGTTCCTCTACTCTACATCTACTGTAAACCCTAGTATACACTATAAACCCCAAGTGCATCACCTTTGTAGAAAATTCTATTTTGCATAAAACTCGTTTGTAATTTTATTTAGAAAAATATTTAGCTCAGTTTCAGAATAAATCAAATTAACCCCAAGAGCCAAGGTTTAGGTGTTGACAGAAAGAATGTTTTTTTTCTGATTGTAAAAATATACAGCAGGGAACTTCATGTAGCTCAGTTTTAGCCGTCGCTTGATGGTGTTTCTATTTGAATCTTCAATAGAGCAACTATTGTCATATATATTTTTGTATTTCCCTGAGACAATAAATATCTGTATTCACATGATGTTAATGTCCCCGCAGCTACATGTGAGTTTTATCACAGGACAGATAGGCTGGCAGTGCAGTGAGGTCTGGCCGACTCCAAACAGGAAGACGGGGCTGAGGTTATGGGGCCACTCAGGAAGGCAGAGATATTAGACAATATACGTAGGTTGGCTTAAACGAGCTCCAACAGGAAGACGGAATTGTACATGAAAATATATCTGACAAAAAAAACAAAAACAGGTGACGTGGTTTGTTACTTTGGAATTAATTTAAATTAAATTTTAAAAATGCAGTTTATTTACACGTCTTTCTTTTATTATGGGAAAAATCCCACTTATAGAAACACTCCAAACCGCCATCACATTTTTTATTTTGTACACCCCCTAGTTGCAGCTAAAGCCCCCTCGGGGAGGCACGCACCCCACTTTGGGAATCCTTATGTTCGACCAACACAAACTGTGGTGATTTGTTTATATGTGGGCAGACATGATCCTAAAACAGGTAGTCATCTCTGAATGAAACTCCAGAGTGTCAGTCACCAGCACACCCCGTTTTCTAACGTTTGGAGTGGTTTAAATATTTGATCAAATGTCTTCGTACCTTTGTTGTAGCTCTCTGACTTGCTGCGCATCATTGTTCGGCTTCGATGCTGCTGTGCTGCTGCTGCTGCTGCTCCTGTCGCGGGCTGTGAGGTACCAGAGCTGCTTTCATCAGCGTCCGAATTGTACGAAGACAAATCCTGCATGCTAAAACTCCTGAGCCCCTCTGATAGGACGCCTTGGCCCTTAGGTAGGAAGAACACATATTCGTTCCAGTAGGTTTTTCACATCTTCGTGCCACGACTAAAACAAACGTCCAGTGTCATTTACCTTTGTTGCAGCCATGACGGCTGCTGTGGCAGCAACATTTAGCCCTTTTCTCCCAAAATGCACCAGTGTGTCATAGCTTTTGTCCTTTGCATTGCAGATATAGTCATCAATGTCCTGTGAGGAGGGAATAAAGGAAAGAGGAAAGTGAACTCCTTGTCATGGTGACACAGCACACCACTGCAAACACAACCAAGACCTCTGCGTTTAGTCACCAAAGTGTGGGCAGCTTTGAGCACCCAGGCAGCAGTGTGTGGGGACAGTGCCTCAGTTGTAACTTGGCAGTTGGTGGACTCGAACCTGACGCCTTCCGGACCCAAGTCCGCTTCCTTAACCACTAAGCCACCACTGCCCCTAATCATGTGATAAAGGATCACCTGATGCTGGTAACTCTCACTGTAATTCTGAAACTGTTTCTGTGCTGTGTTTACACATGCTTCATAAATTGCTTGAGTTCATTATCTCAGTTTGGGACTTTAGTCTTTTACAGAACTTGCCCAAACTTTTCACAGGATGGTACAACACTGTGACATTTCCTTTTCCTTTTCCAAGACAGATGTTCTCAAACAACTGAGCACAAAAGTACTTTGTCCCCAGGACTGTACCGGAGCAAAGAAAAAGTCATCGGTCACAGACCTCCCTGACTAGACAGAATATTTTATGATAATCCTTCCCTGAAATCCATCCACAAAGGAAGGGATTTCACCTTTTCTTTTGAGGAAAGCGTGGGATGAACAAACTTCCTGTAGAGTACACTGGAGCCTTTAGTGTAAGGGGACAGCAGCCACACCACGAACGCTATCTTCAGCTCGTAGTAGAAAGGAATCCTACAGCAGACACACACAGTAGCAACAGGAGATAAACAACAACATGACAGGAAGCTTTACAGTAAAAGTGTGTTATGTGATCAACGCATAAAGATCGAGAGGTAATTTACCCCTGTATTCATTAACTCCTAAACATCTAAAGGTCACTTACCAACAGAGAAACATATCTGTGAAGACTTCCACAGTCATGAACAGGGCAAATATTATCCAGTACATCATCCATTTTACCTGTTAGAAAGACGGATTACAGATTCACACGTGGCGATCTTCTATAACGTTTATAAATGAAACCGAACACTATGAATCATTTACTTACATATTCTTTCACATCTTTTGATTTCACAGCTTTATAAGAAGAGTAGGCAGGATATAGTGTACCGAACACAAGTCTGGAAGAAAATGTGAGTAAATGCAGCTTTAATTTGGTTACAGTTCTGAGCTGAAGCAGAACAGAAGAAGACTTGGTTGACACACACACACACACACACACACACTTCACCTCCAGTAACTCAGCTGTTTTGTGGGCTGGAGCATGTGCAAAAACTCATTACGGTACATGTTTCCTTAATGGCGATTGTAAATACACAGACATTAGTATTTGAACCAGTTTTATGTAAATGCACGGAATATCAACAGATCAGTCACGATAAATAAACATGGCTCCCAGAGCAATGTCCCTAAAGCAACACAGCTGGCTATTAGAACTTTTAACTTTTTAAAAGTTGTATTATCCTTCTTTATGATCCATCAAAACAAATGAATGTTGGATTAGTATGAGTTTAAGACTTTTTTTTTAAAATATCATATATGACGTCTTGGTCCATACTTTTCACGTTCTCCCCATTTGGATTTGCTACACTGATGCGTACAGGAAATGCCAAAAATGTTCGTGCTACTTATCTACTGCCCTGCATATATTTCAGATCATTTATCTGCCTCCAGACAGTCATGGTGTGCTGCATATTTTATGCTGAGCTGTACAACTGTCAGAGCTTCAGTATACTGTAGTCAGGCGAATGTTAGGGTTCGTGTTGCAACAACTCCAGGCATGAAAAAGGCAGCGCACAGACCCAGGTGTTGCTGCCTTGGGCTAATGAAAAATTTCAAACTTCAGAAATCGTTTTTTTTTTTTTTTTTTTCAGTTTAAACTTTTCTTGTTGTTTTAATGTACACTGCAGAATGTATCTAAGAAGATACAAACAACAGGCAGATGGGTGACATCAAGGTCGACCAGAAATATGTGCTTTTATCTGTATAATCACATTTCCACATGGTGAATTTGCCTGCGTCACGTAACGTGTTTTTCCTCCTTTTCCTCACATTTCTATTTCCGTTGTAGACACCTGTGTCTCGCCAGAGACGGTTCCCCTGTTGAAGAGCCGCGGTTGAAGAGCAACAGCTGAGAGTGTGACCCGATCGTGTTACACGGCCACTTCGTGTTGCACGGCTAAGGCCTGACCGGCCCACAGATCTGTGCTCTCTCACAGTTATGGAAACACAAGGACACTCAAAATAAACCCATATCCTCTCCAAACCGCACGGAGACGTGCAGATCTTGGAGATTGGACAAGAAACGCTCCGATATTAAATATGTCAAAATGAACCAGAGCTGAAAGGGCTTCATTTATGAAACAAGATCTTGTCATCTAAATTTAATTGCTTCACTATTTTGAGGTAGGGCCTGCTCTTGGTTTACGTGAGTCCAATGCTGCTGATTCATACTTTGTGAAGGTATAAATAGCCCTAACCCTACTGTGGTCAATAAGGTTTGATTGTCATTACAATTTTTATACATATTTATACATAAATATACATTCAAACACGCATTGTTACATTTCTACACGCTGCTCTGTAACCTGAGCAGACTGACCCATCCCTTTGTTTGTTGTTTAGACACCTCGACACTAACTGACATTTAAGCTTTTTTTTTTTTTTTTTTTTTTTTTTCTATTGAAAGAGGCTTTTTTTCCTAAATCACACTTTTTCTCGC
>NC_024307.1:6622424-6624409 GCF_000523025.1 Cynoglossus semilaevis | reverse complement strand
ACGTATTTTTTATTTTTTTTTTTTTTTTTTTTTTTTTTTTTTTTGCTACTGAAAGACGCTTTTGATCCTGAATCACCATTATGATCGCCGTTGTTGGTGACAAGCAGATATTTCCACCAACCACGTCAGCTCTTTGTGTGTTACATGCAAAAGCCACTTGGTAAACACAAAGAGTGTCAGGCAGCTGGGAAAAATATACAGTAGCTGCACAGGCCCGGCGCAGAATTCCTGATATATATTTTTTTATTGGCAAAGTATAATCCGCTGGATTTCACGCTGTTGTCAGTCAAAAACGAATAGACAGACATCTGCTGTCCTGACGGACTGACGCCTGCTGCTGCTTAAATATTACACACGTTCTTGGGAGGGGGCTTGTGAACGCGCGCCGCTCCTGTGCCTTATAAAGTAGACATAACACCGAACCTATGAACTGAAATGACAAATAGGAATAATACAGTAAAATATGACTTACACCACGATCCTAGAGATGATCCAGGAGACCATTGCGCTGGAGAGGCGACAGGACGCGCTGTCTGCGGGGAGGAGTTTCCTCCAGTTGACAGGCGCGACCAGGCGGAGGCGTCCGGACGCACACAGGCAGCGGTAGCAACGTGATGCAGGATAAACACTGACAGTTCACGACTGTGGCACATAGATGGCGGTGTTACACTTTACAGAGAGCAGTGACATGCCTGGGCAGGATCGAGTGTTAAAAGAAGATTTTTTTTGTATTCGGTTCTCTATCTTATGATCACGTATAAAGGACAGTGTATAAAAATGCTTACATTTCTATTTACTTACATAAAACTCCTTCTACTCCTGGCGTCCATAAGGAGATGATGTTTGTACATCGTTTATATTTGACACATCTAATCCTGTAATTTGTTCAAAACCTGTATCACAAAGATTTAAATTTGAAGGCTAATGTTTGCAAATTGGATAAGCACAAGAAGCTAGCACGGAGCTAGCAGACACAGAAAGTCGATGCTGTGCTGGCTTCTACTACCACCACTGTGGTGACTAAGCTTTCATTTAGCGCATTTCCAAAACACGAACTCTTATTTTGAAAGTGTGTTTTAATTAGTTTAATATTTTTCTGATTGTGCACCAATACACTTGTTCCTTATAATACGCCTAAGCTAATTTAAACCGATGTTACCCAACGTATCCCGAAAGACAGACAGATGATAATCTGGCTTCTTTTGTTCTGTGTTGAAAAATCTCATCTTTGTACAGGATGTCTAAAGAAATCCGAGTGAAAACATTGACAACGACATTCAAGCTGGCCTGGCTCTTTTTCGTACCTCTGGTCAACTACCTGTGGACACCTGCTCTGATACAGCCGGCGCCTATTCTAAGCTCGTGGCCTAAATACCAACCTGAAAACAGGGGGAAGGTTTTGTTACAAAACAAAACAAAAGCTGCTGAGGCAGGGCTGGGTTTTGTCCAGGAGCACTCCTTTTGTTCAAGGAAAGGGAATAGCTTCAAACCCCAAACCTGTCCTGAAATTCTCTTCTGTAAAATCATTTTGAATACTTCAAAATATTACAAATTAATAGCAATATTAAAGGGTTACAGCTGTAAACGATTTGCAAATGACATGTTTTTTCCTGTGGTGTAAATAATAAACTATTTTGATATTATATTAGTTTAATGTAATATAGCCTATATTCTATCTACATGACTACATTTAAAAAAAACATTTGAATTCTTTAGCTTCTAAAACTGTTGAATCTACATGACAGCTTTCAATACATTGTACATGCAGTCGGGCTTCTGATCTTCTAAGCAGGACAGGGCAAACACCTGTTATTTTGGAACATAAAAGGGAAATGTCAGTGCAACCAATGCAGAAAGAGAGAAAAATCTTAAAAGATTATTTATTTTTGTCTTCCGTCGACATAGAAAACGTATTCACATACAATACTTTGACAACACACCGCCTACCCCACAAACCATCCTTTTCATTTCTCCTGCATCTTCCT
>NC_024307.1:6618248-6622378 GCF_000523025.1 Cynoglossus semilaevis | reverse complement strand
CCGCCGAATAAAACATAGATTGAAGACATGAGTGAAAGCAAATGTGTGCATTATTTTTGCCATGTATATTTCATGTGTATGACCACATTCTAGAATAAACACAGACAATAAAAGAACTTAAAGAGACTCCCCTCCCCCGCACTCTTATTTAGTGTTTCGGATTGAAACACAGCTGGATAACTTCGTAACTGTTGTTTCTACCCTGGGTAGTGAATCGCGTGCAGGACGGCTTTAACAATTATTTACATGGATTACAGATACCAGAGTAGTCCAGACCATAGCACAGAAGAATATGATGAAGCACTGTAGGCACAGCAGGCTTTTCATACTTACATTAGTTACACCTTCTCAAATTCTCTTCTATTCAAATTAGGACAGCAGAGCTTTAGCACACCCACATAACAAAAAAAAAAAAAAAAAAGCATAAACAACCTTTCTCTGACAGAGCAGATCAAAACATCCAAATGAAAACTTTCACATCTGAAAGTCAATCACAACTGATTATGTATAATAATGGTACATGAAGCATGGAGTCTACTAAGCACAGTAAAGCCCGCACCACATTCATTCTCTCCATCCTTTATGAAGAGACTAAACGGACTTCCATAGAACAACAACAACCACAGTCCCATTTAGCTTCTCAGAGCTGCCAATCTTGACTGCATCTCCTCAATGTCCTCTTCTGATTCATCTGAAGCTGCAGCTGCAGCTCCAGCAGGCTCAACCTCAGGCAGGGCATCGTTGACTTTGCTTGGTGCGTTGCCAAGGGCACCTGAATAAAACAAACACAATCATGATTCAGTATAAATAATTTGCAGCGCAATCTAACATGCTGTATTTCAAATTTGCTCTAATTATTTTCTGATTAATTCTGTCTGTCCACTATATGGCAATTGTATTTCTAAATTTTCATGAAACATTTTGACACCTTCTGTATCTTTACTATGAATATATAAGTTGGGTCAGCATGGCTTCTACATATCACACTAAACATGCAAGTCAATTTTTAAGCATACAGAGAACACCCTTTTATAAAACGTGGTGTGGCTGTTAGTAGTTACACATGCAACTACACTACACTTTGTTTTGAATGGAATAAACATTTAAAAAAATAAAAACAGCTTTTAGGTTGAAAATAAAATAAAAAAACAGCTTTTAGGTTGAAAATAAAACTTATCTTAGAACAGAAAAACTATAAAATTACCTGCTGTGATCTCATAGAGAATCTTGTCAACTTCTGCCTCTGCTGCTTCCTCCATGTCATCTTGATCTTCCATGCTCTCAAATGTGTCTTCCAACATTTCCTCAATAATGCCAGCCTGAAATAGAAATATAATGAGAGTGGTAAGATAAATTTTTTGATAACCACTTGAAGGGGTGAATTTATTTAGATTAAGTTCAATAAAAATAGCATCTTTGTTTTCCGGATGCTGCTGCTGACCTTCATCATCTCCTTTGACAGCTCTCTCATGGTGGCCTGGATCTCTGGGACTTTCACCAGGTTCTGCATGGCTTTCATGACCTCGGTGCTCTGCTGAAGAGACCCGGCTACACGCAGTAAAGCTACACATGCACAAATACATTAATATTGTTCTGATGGAAATACATTTTGTTATTCAGATCACCCTCTGTCCAATGACTCACCTAGCTGATTCTTCATACTGAGTTGCACAGAGTTCATGTGTGCTTTAGAAGCATAGAGTTTAGTGACAGCTCGTTTTGACTGAATCATCTCCTTGGCAAGGATGACACACACATCCTTTTGGCCTTTTTTTGCGGCATCTTTGATGGACCGTTTAACTTTTTCCTCTTCCATTTGAATAGCTATAATACAAATGCATAGTCACATCACAACAATAATAATAACACAAATAATGCTTATTACTAATATATTTATTTACCGTTTACTGTGTCAGGTTAACCAGTAGACATAGATATTCCATTAAATACTGGTATGTCAGTATTTAATAAATCATATTTTACTGTACTTTCTCTAAAATACAATTACCCACCTCCCTCCCCCAATATTGTTATAATTGAATAAACTTGTGTTGTAGGATTTCTGACTGTATTTTACCTCTAATCTGTCTGTCAATCACTCTCATCTCCTTTCTGATTTTGTGAGACCACTCTTGAACCTGCAATGACAAACTTTATTATAACAATACTGTAACAATACTCCTTTAGTGACGATCTGTGTCTGCTGTTCATTTTAAGACACTGAAAACAAAACGCGAGATCATGGCAGCGTAGATTCCATATAGTGTAACAACAGGTGGGGTGCGAACGAATCAGGGTTTGTTTACATTAACTTGTCACCTTTAAAGAAATGGAGTAAACGACAAATAATGCCACAGGCGGCCTCCTCGTGTGGTGCATAAACAACCAAGAAACATCAAATATAACTATTAGAAGCAGCATACCTCCACGGGGACTCCTTAGTCATCACTAGAATATTTGTAGCCGTCCTATTAGCATAAGTAGCGACACACGAGCTAACGTTAGCAATGTAATCTAAAGGTACTATGGACAAAATAGACAAAGACAGTCCTGGACTTCCGCCGCCGATACTCACCAGGTCTTTTGGTGGTTTCTCGGGGGTTCTGCCGAACAGTCCCATTCTGTCTTTACCGATTAAAAACGAACGTAACCTAGCTGAAGCTAAGTGGTTAGCTCTGTTTATTTATTAGCACTTCCTGATTTATCTTCGGCAGAAGACCAGCAAGTCTACTTCGCGATTTACTGCTACAGGGTATTTACGGCCTTCAGGGTTGGCTGCCATCTAGCGCTCAGCAACGGATTTGAAGAGCAAAGTTTAAAAATACTGAAAACATATATATATATATATATATATTTTTTTTTTTTTTTTCTCCGTCAGGGTTTGGAAAGAGAGGTGGTGCAGATTATCATGAGGATCACATAACATATACAATATAATATAAAACATTAACATGCTGTAAATAAACATTACCAGCATTCCTCTAAGTATGTGCTGTAACAAAACAAATAGCTTTAAGTTGTCATTAAAACCAAAACATATTTTACTAATTATCGGAAAGATAACGCGGCTTTACCTTTGCCTTTTTAACAGAAGGTTGTATAAGTCAGTATTTCCACAAAGATGAAAATGTTGCTATAAAACATTAATAGTGCCTAACGAGAAGCCAGCTTTTTTTAACTCTGCAATTTTATTGACCTTTATATATACATGTATATAAAGGTCAATAAAATAAGTATAATAATAATAATACAAGTAATAAGTATAAGGTATATACACATATATTTTATGTGTGTGTGTGTATATACCTTATAGAGTGGGCGTTAAAGTTGCTTCAGAGAAATGTTAACTGTTGTTATATACCGCAATAATTTTATTTATAGTCGTGGCAATCCTTTTAAGATCGTTTTTTGTTTGTTTGGTTTTTTTATTGATGCAGAATAAAAAAAGCTATTACTTGTCAGGCTAAACTGAGTGCAAAACATACAGCCACAGACGGCCAGTTCAGTTTATGACGTAGTCTATGCTCTTCCTTCTAGATACTTCTGTTATCGACTGGTTGTTAGACTAATCGTTTTAGCACATAGGTACGACGTGACCAATCAGAGCGGAACGTGGGCGGGCTTAGTGAGCATCGCTCTGTCAGAGCGGAGCGGCTGGATGACGTTCGAGCACCGGAGAAGTGGGAGAATCCGCTCTGGACATCACTGCTTTCCCCGGATTACTCTGAATGAGTTTGCTATAAACGGCTAGAGTTACATAACAGCTAGTAATTCACAGAGCTAGCCTGTCTCGTATACAACTGCAAGGCGAAGCATACGCCGAATTACATGTTATCTCGGAATAGGCATCGACCGTTGTGTGCATTTACGTCTGGGTGTCAAGTGCGTGTGTTGCGGAGCAGAAGTTCCAGAAGGTTACTTAAAGAGCATCCATCATGTCAGTAGTAGGCATAGACTTGGGTTTCCAGAATTGTTACATCGCGGTGGCCAGGAGTGGTGGCATTGAAACCATCGCCAATGAGTACAGTGACAGATGCACGCCGTGAGTACACTAACTGTGACAGACATCAGCCTCTTGTGTTGTGATATTGTAAATGCGTTTACGCCATGTTTGCGTCTGGGGAGCTCAC
>NC_024307.1:6599632-6618210 GCF_000523025.1 Cynoglossus semilaevis | reverse complement strand
GCTGATGAGGCCTGTAACTGCTGCTTTATTCATCGTCACTGTAGGTTATTGTAGGTCAAAATATCGCACGTAGCTTTGTGAAGGCAGCCTCTCCCCTTACAGACTGTTGACATGTCTCCTGACAACCAGCACGGAGCGGCGTTCGGCGTCTAAAAGTTGACCGTGATCAGCAACTTAAAGACTCAGCGAGGTGTCAATTTACATTTAGACAAAGAGTTGTGTGGTATTAGAAATTGTATTTTGTGGTGTAAATTAATTTGTCTAAATCAGATCTGCCCAGACAGTAACAACTAAACGTTACATCAATTAGCATAAATTATGTTAGTACCAAAATGTTAGCCTAGGAATAGCCCAATGTGAGCCAAAATATTGTGGTAGGTCTTCTGCCTCCCACCTGCCTTCAGAAGGCTCAAGGTTCAGTACCACCCACAACCAGTAGGCGGTTTGTTTTCTGTTTTTCTTCAACAGGAACGTATAAATAGATTAATAGTTGTCTTTGATTAATTCGAAGCCAACTTTGTATTAAACGTTTTATTGGTAATACTCTATGCTACACCACTCAAGTCTCTGGTGGGGAATATACTTCCTTATTCATCCATCATGTTTCCATTAATAAGACCTTATAACATCCACAAAGAAACTAGCGATGGACTTACTGAAGTCTGAAACTAAGGACTTAAAGATGACACTCATGTTAGCTCTACACACTTTTGCTAAAGGGACTCTTCTGACACAGACTAAAGTATAGTGAAATATGACACATGCAATATATTTAGGTCGGATGGAACAAAGGTAGAGCTTTTCCATCATGAAGATCCAGCAATAGTGAAACGCAAAGGTTGTAGTTTACTGTTGTAGGAAACTTCAATAAATCTAAAACTGAAAATCTTGTGAGTGTGGTGGAAATATACAAGTTAAAAATATTGCAGAGAAATTACATAAGAAGACTTAAAAAAACTTGAAGTACATGGGAAGAAAGTGCTGGACTATTATTTCTCTCTCTCTCTCTCTTAATCTCTCCATATGTCAGTGCAGAAGAAAATAATGAAAGTGTGGTTTGACAGAGATAGAGTGTGTCTATTCGCCCATGCTAAAAGGCTCCTTCCTTCTCCATGCCCTCCAGGATCAGCCCACAATTTAAATCTTTGAATGCATCATAAAAGTACAGTGCCTTTATAGGATACTCTAAGGTTTTATGTAAGAATCCATTACTGGGGAATATCTTTTTCTGAAGGGAGGCATTTTTTATTTAAGCTTGAATGCACTCATGTAGCATCATGCTAATGGAGGCTAATCTTCAGCACAATGAACCCTGAAAAGATATATTTGTGTCAAGGTGAAACTACTCCAGGTAGTGACTTGTGAAATGAATCTTTTCTCTTCATAAAAAACAAAAAAAACACTCAGCACATTGATCAGCTGTTTTTGTGAGTAAACATCAGGGTCAGCTACAGTAAGCTGTTTATTTTATTTTTTATATTTATTGCTACATCAGGAATAGCCTACCTTTCAAGGTGAACTGTTCTCTGTCACTGCCCTGGTTTTAAGTCTCTTCCTCAGACTCCCCTGGGAAACTCTCATCGCCTCACGTGCAATTCTTTCTCCCACACTCGTCTCTTTGAGTTTTACTAATTATGTCATGTTTTTATTTTTAATCAAGGGCTTGTGTGTCTTTGGCAACTAAAAACCGCATGATCGGAAATGCAGCAAAGAGTCAAGTAAGAACATTCACTTTTCAGCCTGTTGTTATGTTTGTATGTTAATGCCAACCTTTTATATAAAATATGTCATATTTTTCCTACTGTTTACATTTTTAAAAATGTATATTGAAAATTAATTTCCTCTTTGCAGGTTATAACAAACTTCAAAAATACAGTTCATGGCTTCAAAAGATTCCACGCTCGACCATTTGATGACCTATTTGTTCAGACAGAAAAGCCCAAACTGCCTTACAGTTTATGTAAGCTGGTCAATGGAAACACTGGAGTTAAGGTAATAAGACACTGATGTCCTTCAGGTTTCTAATGTGCCCATTGTCCTCTGGGTTTAAACATGTACACAAACATTATTTATTTGACTGTTGCTCATCTCCAAAAATCACACCATCCTCAGATCTGTTCACCCCCAGCTCCACTCAGCTCCTCTCTCAGATTGCACCCCTCCACAGCCAAGGTTCCATGTTTGTACACAAAATATTTCAAACCACTGTATGAGTATGAGATTAATTAAAACAGCTACAATGCTGCCATCTAGTGATTTGGCAAAACCCAGACATTGTGTCAGAGAAAAACACAATAACGATTCCTACAGGTATTACATAATATGCTAATATCGGGCTGATAGTATTGGCCGGCTGATATTAGTGGAAATCCCTCCTCTTCTTTTCTCCTAATCCATAAGGCTTAATGGTTTCAGTCCTCAGTTCCATTTACCTTGTAAATTTCAGCCTCACTCTGTGTCTAATCTGCAGGTTCGTTATCTGGATGAAGACAAAGTGTTCACAGTGGAGCAGATCACAGGGATGCTGCTCACCAAGCTGAAGGAGACGTCAGAGAGCGCCCTGAAGAAGCCGGTGGTGGACTGTGTCATCTCAGTGAGTGACGGACACCGATGCCACTGATAGGATCCACAGAGTGTTTCAATGAAACGTATCGATCTTTGCTTTGCTTTTATAGGTCCCAGGTTTCTTTACAGACTCAGAGAGACGGTCAGTGTTGGACGCCACTCAGATCGCAGGCCTCAACTGTTTGCGACTAATCAATGACACAACAGCAGGTCAGTGTTCTTGGATAAATGGTAACAGTAAAGTGTCTGATTTGGATTGTGAAATCTGCCCTCGTTGTTGTTGTACAGTGTTGATCGAACTCCACTCTCTTTTTCACTGCTGCTCTAAAACAGTGGCCTTAGCCTATGGGATCTACAAACAGGACCTCCCTACTCCAGAGGAGCGGCCGAGGAACGTGGTGTTTGTGGACATGGGACATTCATCATTCCAGGTCTCAATTACAGCCTTCAACAAAGGAAAACTCAAGGTTGGTATTTGATTTTTGTTCTTACTTAAACACATTTTTCATCATAAAATATCTGCATTGTTTGACTCTCTAATGTCTGACAGGTCCTGGCCACAGCGTTCGATCCCTACCTCGGAGGCCGTTACTTTGACGAGGCGTTGGTGAATTACTTCTGTGAAGAGTTTAAGAGCAAGTACAAGCTCAATGTGAAGGACAATCCGAGAGCTCTGCTGCGTCTGTACCAGGAATGTGGGAAACTGAAGAAACTGATGAGTGCCAACGCCTCTGATCTGCCCCTGAACATAGACTGCTTCATGAATGACATTGATGTTTCCAGCAGAATGAACAGGTACAAGAAGTTCTTTTATGAAATGCTTACATCACAAAAAAAGTAACATTTTTGTAGAGTAACCTTCTTCAAAATTGTAACCCACAGGGGCCATTTTGAAGACATGTGTGCTCAGTATTTATTGAGAGTCGAAGTACCACTCAAGGCAGCCCTGGAACAATCAAGTATGCTTCTCAGACTCGCTATAATTTGAAATATTTTATTTGCAAATAAAAATAAAAATCAACTGAATCTTGTTTGTTGTCTTGTTGCAGAACTGAGCCGAGACGATATCTATGCGCTGGAGATAGTAGGAGGAGCTACGAGGATGCCGGCCATCAAAGAGAGGATTGCCAAGTTTTTTGGTAAAGATGTCAGCACCACGCTCAACGCAGATGAAGCTGTGGCACGAGGCTGTGCACTTCAGGTGTGTTGTGTCTCTGGATGTGTCTCTAAAAGCTAATGGTGGCTAATGGCCGCAGTGCCCTATAATGTAATAAGCCTGTTTATTTCTCTGCTGATTGCACGGCCGTAGTGTGCAATCTTGTCTCCAGCGTTCATGGTGCGGGAATTCTCTATCACAGATGTGGTTCCTTTTCCCATAACTCTTCGCTGGAAGTCACCAACAGAGGGCGGACTGGGGTAAAGACACGTTCACGTTAGCCTTTTTTTAAAGTAATCACAATGCAGAATAGTGCAACATCATTTACAGCTCTCCCTTTTCCTGCCAGCCTGTGTGTTTCTGATACAGTAGGAAACGAGCTGGGTCAGCCAGCCTGAGGATAGATGTTTTTTGCTGACTCTGTGACTTTTCTCAGACTGACTTTGCTTTTCCTTCCACTGCGTTTTTCTTCACAGAGACTGCGAGGTGTTCAGTAAGAATCACGCTGCTCCGTTTTCCAAAGTAATAACCTTTCACAAGAAGGAGCCCTTTGACCTGGAAGCCTTTTACAGCAGCCCTGCAGATCTCCCGTACCCTGACCTCCGGATAGGTACTGCTCCTTTTCCACAAGGCCACTGAATATTCCTCCACAGGTCGTTGTAAACTGGCGCTTATTTTAAGATGTGACATTTATGAAGACATTTTCCCCAGCAATACAAGTATTGCCTCTGGGGAGATTGAAGTGTCATTAGGATGTTTTATTGGATGGCCCTGTGGGACCAAGTCCCTGTTGGGATGTAGACTTTAGACAGTAATTAGCACCAGGGGGCAGTCTCCCACAGATGGCCCCTGTCTGTGCCTCTGTACAGTTTATGTGTGTGAGGGGTGTGTACCCTCAGGTGGGTTTATAATTATCCTTCAGTGTTCTCCAGACAGTCTGTTAGAACAACATGTTGAAGTTCTGCATTAACTGCCGTTGAACAAAACACCCAGTCTGTTTCTGCTTGTTATCAGGATGTTTCTCGGTCCAGAATGTGGTTCCTCAGCCTGATGGCGACACCTCAAAGGTCAAGGTCAAAGTGCGAGTCAACGTCCATGGCATTTTCAGTGTGTCGAGTGCGTCTCTGATCGAGAAGCAGAAAGGAGAGGGAGAGGACATGGAGATTGAATGTGAGCCCATGGAACAGAATGACAGCGGAGGAGAGGATCAGGTATTTTTGAAAGTTCATTTTGCAGCTTATTATTTTTTAACAAGCATGCAAGTTTTTATTTGATTAAGTCAGATTATAATCAGTTATTACAAAATATCTACATTAACTTAGCTGAGTATTTATGTGTTTGTGTGTCAGACCAAAATGCAGGTGGACGTTGAGGGCCAGAGCCAAATGGATCAACAGAATGAGGAAAGCAGGTCCAACAATAAGGTCTGTCTGTGTCAGGCAGAATTGAAATGCATTGAATTGTGTGGTTTTACTGAAATGATGTTCAAAAAATAGCTCACATACTTGTATTTTTAGTGTGGATTAGTCTTTCAAAGTACGTTCTGGTTTCCCCCTCTCCAGGACGGTGCCTCTGGGGAAAAACAAGACCCAGCATCAGGAGGAAGCAAGCCCAAAGTCAAGGTGAAAAGTATGGATTTGCCTGTCGTAGCCAACACAATCCGACAGCTCAACAGAGAGGTTCTTCACAACTTTGTGGCGTATGAGGTAAACACACAGTTAATCTGATTATTAATGTAAAGAAAATTTTATTTTTTACATTACACTGTATTTTATAATTTCATCAATTTCTGTTTATTTAATAGATTGTGTCATTTTAGTCCTGGAAGTTTATTGGATGGATAAATATAAATCATATAATAATTAAATTATTAAATATTAGTTTTTTAATTTTTTAATGTGAATGTTTATTTACTTATTTTTAATTATAAGTAATTATTACTTAATTATTATTACAATTATTTATAAATATTGTGACTCATATTTTCTCAAAATATATATTTTTTAACCTTACAGCGTCAGATGATTACACAGGACAAACTGGTAAAGGAGTTGAATGACGCTAAAAATGCAGTGGAGGAGTATGTCTATGACCTGAGGGACAAACTCTGTGGAGTCTACGAGAAGTTCGTCACAGAGGAGGTCAGGGCTGCTTTAATAATACAGCAGTGATACACATCAGCGGCATGATTAATAATTCATCCTGTTTGTGTTAATACAGGACAGTAAACGGTTGACGCTGATGCTGGAAGACACAGAGAACTGGCTGTATGAGGATGGAGAAGACCAACCCAAACAGGTCTACGAGGAGAAGCTAGACGCACTCAAGGTTTTCATTCAGTCTACGTTTCATTCACAACAACAATGCCACACAAGCCTGCCGAGAGACAGTAACACTGAAATATTACTCTGATGTGTATTTTCAGAGGTTGGGTCAGCCCATTCAGGACAGGCACAGGGAGCAGGAGGACAGACCGAGAGCTTTTGAGGAGTTGGGGAAGAAACTGCAACTCTACATAAAGTTTGTGAATCTCCATAAACAGAAGGTACAGTATTTAACCATATCCTGTCTTAACATAAAATTTAAATCCATCAAATTGCATTTGGCATTTACACTGACATTTGACTTCCGTCAACTCCCTTTCCAGGATGAGAGATACGTACATTTGAGTGCAGAGGAAATGTCCAGTGTTGAGAAGTGTGTGAATGGGAGCATGGCCTGGATGAACAGTAAGATGAATGCACAGAGTAAACTCACTGTAACCCAAAATCCTGTGGTCAAAGTAGCAGACATCATCACCAAAATACAGGTATTTATATGATCAATTATTTGCAAATAATCATTTAAGAAATCAATTATTAGAATGATCACTTAGAGAGCGGTGACGATTTCTTATGTGCATTTACCAGGAGCTGGATACTGTATGCAACCCAGTGATGAACAGGCCGAAGCCCATGGTGGAAGAAGCTCCTGACACCAATGATCAGAACAGTGGAGCTCATAATGGTCCCACAAACAGGCAAGGAGCAGATGGAAAAGGTCATCAGACAAAGGCTGGCACCAAAGACATGGAGGTGGAATAAGATCCTCAACTGAAACACGAACTGTGCTGCTATCACTGCGTTACCCATCACTGACATTTAGGAAAGTAGAAGCATTTTCACCTGGGACCAAGTGTTCAACCTCAGCAGGCCTCACGTTTGTGGTTTAGGTTTTTCCTGCCCTTCACTGAACTTTGTTGTTTTAACCCTTTCACTTCACATGTTGACAATGTCGTGCTTTATTCTCTGAAACATTTAAATACCTGAATAAATTAAGAACTGCTGCAGTAGATAAAACTTGAAGTAAGTCAATTCCTGTGTAGCACATGGAAAGGTCTGCATCATGTTGGACCTTCACACCTGTCTCATCGACGTCCAGAGTGAGCAGTAAATGAACTCACCTTAAGGAGAGATAGTAAAGCACTGTTCACAGAGTAGCTGTTATGAAACCATTAGTTTGTATGCAATAATACAAATTATATACAGTATATATATATATATATATATATGTATTTGACAATTGTGAAAGTGCATATGTAGAAGCTGTAAATACCTTTTTAGTAAATAAAGTAGCCAGCATGTACATAAAGAATATATTTCAAGTGTTAATGTTTACACTCAATGTCTATACATTAGTGTAATTAGTAGTATGTTACATTTTTCACTATTGGTGATTTAAAAAAGGTTTCTCCTACGTTTACAAATAGTTTAAAAGTAGTTTTAGTTTCACAGCTATGGTTCAGATCCAGGTTTCTACCTGACACATACAGTACTGCCGAGGGTTGTCTATCGTCATGACAACTGGTAAGGTGAGAAGCTACAGTTTTAATTTATGATTGATAAAAATCAATGGGTTAAGTTGTCTTTTTAATTAAATGTTAGAATAGGGCACCTGGGCTGAGATTAAAAAGTGAATATTTACATAAAGTACATGAAGTACCTAGTGATATGTTATACACCTGTTCTCTGTTTACAGGATTAATAGACATTTAGACACATAAATCCATCCAGCAGTTAAAACTATGACCAAGATATTTAGCAAATGCTAATGTTACATACAATTACAATTTGGAGTCTGATGGTGAAAGATGACAGAGCCATACAGTATTTAAAGTAAACTAAAATATTGTTAATCGGTCAAAAAATAATATGGGTAAAAATATTTTGTTTTGAAGCCTAACTGCTAATATTTTTACCCAAAATATATATAGCAAGAGAAAGTTTTTTACAGGTCCTAAAATACAATAGACTCTAATGGCTACAGTTTGGTGATTCAATCGAATCGAAAAGATAAAAGGAGCAAAAATAAACAATCAACAACACAAAAAATATCTAAACTTTCAACCAGCATACACTCAGTGGCATATATTTAACACGTGCGCAACTCATACACATTTACAAATTAATAACGAACTTACTAAAACAAGCTGTATTATACAATACAAACAACGAACAAATTGCTTTCTGTGTTCAAGCGAACGTGGGTTTGGAGCCTGAAGGGGGTGTGGCTAACTCGACTTGTCATGTAACGTTGGAGCCGTGACGTCAGTGTACGTTTAACGGGCGGACACATTCAAAATGGAAGAAATGGCAATGTTTTGGAGGGGAACGCGACAAAAACAATTTTCGGCCTGGTGAGAGCTCAAATCTTGACCGTGGATGGTCTGTGTACGCGTCGCAGTGGCTCACAACCAATCTGCATGTTCAAGGCCACCGACAAACGACAAAATGAGCATTTCTATCGGAGATAAAATTGAGGTAAGTTGTTTTGGTGGGCTAACGCCCATCTGCTAACGTCAAACTCGTTAGCTAGCGAGCACTCTTAGATAAGTACAATATTTTTAAAATATTGATATTTCTTTCTATGTTTTTTAAATAATTTTGAATGCATTGGTCGTTGGTATACTAATAGTGCAACATTTTACAACGAAACTTTACCATATGCCATGAGTGGCTTTAACTTTCGTAGGCGTTGCATTGGCTTTAGTGTATTAAAAAAGGTAAACGGTTAAACTTTTGAAATGCAGATAAATTACTGGGGAAATATACTTTAAAGTTACTTTGCTTATAAATATAATGTTTATCGACGCATTTCTGTTATTTTAAAACATAGAAGAGGATGTATGTTGTTGGCTGCAACGTTATAGTGTATTAAATTATGCAAACGATATGATAGAATAAAGTACGATGTTCTTTGTATTTATTGCGGTGTCAATTAGCCCGACGTTTTGAAACAGACCTTTAACTATCCTTGTTTAGTGAGTTCTGAGTAAACGCTTACTGTAGAAAACACCTGGATTTGTTATTGTACATTTGGTAATCTTAGTGGATAATGAGTAGAATTTTGACGAGTTAGTGTTTGTAATGTGACCGTCTGTCTGTGTGGGTTATGATTATCAGCCCCTGTGTGTAATCCTGTTCTCCGGGGACAGTAACCGTTGCTGTGTGTACTAGACGCAGCGGTGTGTTAAACCCCAACATGCTGCTTGGAAACGGCTCCAAGTGGTCCCTTGTTAGCGGGAAGAGAGCCGGGATAATTGAAGGCTTTGGTTGGCCATATGACAGTGTCAGGTGTTGTGGGTTTGGTTGACAGTTAACAGTTTGTTGTGGGAGGATTTGTCCTTTTTGAGGTTAAAGTTAGTGGCAGACTTGTCTATCGCGGTACCTCCAGCATGTCGCAGGAGAGAGGGACCAGGTTTGATCAGGTCATGGACTACTTTTTTCAAAACTTTTCTGTTGACACTAATTGCTGCAGAGATGAGAAAAACTGTGTACCATATACTCAGGAGCTCAGGATTGAGGTATTGTTCTTTTCCAAAACCCTGGCTGTTTGTGTTATTGTTATTCAAGTGTCAATCCATATTTAATGTTTTTATTTTTTTGTCTTTTTTTCCCCAGGACTTTAAAGTCCTCACGCTCCTTGGTAAAGGCTCCTTTGCATGTGTTTACCGAGCAAAGTCAGTGAAAACTGGACTAGATGTCGCGATCAAAACGGTGAGAATCTTCAGAATTTCTTTGTTACTAATAAGGTCAAAGTAGCCTGACCTCTCTGTGGCGAGACAACTAATAATACCTGACAGTTTAAGGATAAACTGAGAATGTTGGATAATTAGACCTTCTGTACTCCCATGAGAGTCTTGTGGTCCCTTGTCTCCCTTCAGATGAGGTCAGATGAAGTAGTTCAGTTGTATTTTGTGTGTGTGTGTGTGGGGAGGGGGGGGGGACAGATTGACTATTAACCACCTGAACCAACTGCACTGTTGCAGGACTGTACCAGACTGAATGTAGACCACACAGTCTACAGGTGTATAATTATCTCTGTTGTTCCCATCTACAGATAGACAAAAAGGCGATGCACAAAGCTGGCATGGTCCAGCGTGTGACCAACGAGGTGGAAATTCACTGCCGTTTAAAACATCCTTCGATACTTGAGGTAACAGTCGCTGCAGATGTCGTATTTTCATTCACTACGAGGTGTTTTTTTTTTTTTTTTGTCATCACTTAATTGTTCTGATGTATGGTTATCGACTAAGGCATGAAAGCACCTTCATTAAGGGAGACTGATAATAATAATGTTAAAGACATGATACGAAAGAGAATATTCAATTTCAGTTACCCTGGTGTATTGTGTTATCGTTGCCATGGTTATTTTTTGTCTTATTATTGCACAACATTCTCCTGCTCTTATTTCAATTTTTTTTTCTGTTTCTATCATTTGGGGATTTGAGTTATAAATGTAGTGGAAAGTAAATGGGTAATTTCTCTCACTTAAATATAAATAAATCACACATGCCTCACACTTTATCTTCTACTTTCTTCACTTTATTTTCTAAATCCTGCAAATGGTTTTATTTTTTTCTTTAGCGATTATAAATGTAGATCCCTCTGTTCCAAATCTGGTAACCTGATGTTAAACATTTATCAGCTGTTTACTATGCTGACAGCTTTCCTACAATTCAGTTGTTAAAAAAACTCTGTATATCTGTACTGTATATCGTCATGCCCATAGTATCGCAGTATATTGCAATACATTGTATTGTTGCCACTGTATCGTAATATTTATTGTATTTTCAGATTCTTGCCTCTATTATAAATGAATTTACTTTTTTTTTTACTCCAGTTGTACAACTACTTTGAGGACAGCAACTATGTGTACCTGGTGTTAGAGATGTGCCACAACGGAGAGATGAGTCGGTTCCTAAAAGAGCGAAAAATGCCTTTCTCTGAGGAGGACGGTAAGGCAGTCGGATTTTGCACGAAATACTTCGCTGTAACGTCACTGTTGTCGCTTCACTCGGACTAATCCTTCTGTTGTTTGTCTTCACAGCGAGACATTTTATGCATCAGATAGTGAAAGGAATGCTGTACTTACACACTCACGGCATCCTGCACAGAGATTTGACCTTGTCCAATCTTTTGCTGAGCGGCAACATGAACATAAAGATTGCCGACTTTGGCCTGGCCACTCAGCTGAAGCTCCCAAACGAAAAGCACTTCACAATGTGCGGAACTCCCAACTACATCTCCCCCGAGGTGGCCACTCGCAGTGCCCACGGCCTGGAGTCTGACGTGTGGTCCCTGGGCTGCATGTTCTATGCCTTCCTAATGGGACGACCTCCGTTTGACACGGACACGGTCAAACACACTCTGTCCAAAGTGGTTCTCGGGGAATACCAGATGCCTACTCATGTTTCCTTAGAAGCTCAGGACTTGATTCATCAACTGCTCCAGAAGGACCCCGCCCACCGACCAAGTCTCTCCGCAGTGCTTGACCACCCCTTCATGACCCAGAGCCTTCTCGTCAGGACCAAAGACCTGGTGTTGGCCGACGACGGGTCAATGGACAGCGGTATTGCCACCATCTCCACGGCTTGTACCTCCTCCACTTCGGGCAGCAGTGGAAGCCGCCTCCAGAGGAAAGCCAGACACGTGGTTGGTCCTGCCCTGCCCAATCGCATGATGCCCATTCAGGGTCTTCACCGGCAGCCTGTGAGCGGCTGTTATGAGGATGGAGACCAGTGGCAGGTGCCAGACAGTTTTCACACTGAAGGCAGGGGCAGGTCAGAGCGAGCGGGGGGAAACAGTCAGCCTCACTCTCGATACCTGCGAAGAGCACACTCCTCGGATCGCTCGAGTTCCTGCGCCTCGGGTCAAGGCTTGAGTCACGAGTTGGGCAGATGTAGCTCTGAGGACATGCTGACTGGAGTAGGACGTCCAGTGTTCTCCATGCCGACAGCCCAGCAGCCATTCACAAACCACGGCAGACTCCCGTCTCCTCCTGTCAAACAGTCAAAGTAAACGTTCTCTACAGTCGAACATTTGATCTCCTGTTTCATTTTTATTCTGACACTGACAGATTTTAATGTTTAATTGTTTGTTTTTTACAGTTCTGGTTACTCATTATCCAGTCAAATGTCACATTCATCAAACCCACAGTTTCAGAACCTGGAGGGAGTCACAAACTGGTTGAATAATGATGGTGAGTAAATACAGAAATATGATGACGTCTCCCTGTAACCCCAGGTTACAGAGAGCCTTTAAACCTAAAGTGTTAAGAATAATGTTTCCTCTCCCTCAGCCTCTGGACACAGGCCAACAGACGGCAGCACACACAGCAGCAGCAGCATCAGAGGACCTTTAGGGGTCCACAACTCCTGGTCAGAGAAGCCCGTCGGTAGAGTTTTAAACCCACAGCACAGTGGTCACCACCTCCAACATCACCTGTCCTCTAACGCCGACTCAAACAGAGAAAACATACCGGGAGCCGATTTCCAGCCTCCTCACAGCCGAGAATTTAAACCTCCTCCAACCAAACCCAGCACAGAGAAGAAGAAGTCCCTCAAAGACGTCGTCTCTCCGCTGTGTGCGGCCAGACTGAAGCCGATTAGACAGAAAACAAAGAACGCCGTTGTAAGTGTTGTGGGAATCCCCTCCCTCCAATCCTGACTGATTGTTTATTAACGTCTGCATTTACTTCCCTTCAAGGTGAGTATCCTGGACACAGGAGAGGTTTGCATGGAGATGTTAAAAAGCATCAGCAGTCAAGAGAGAGTCAAAGAAGTTCTTCGGATTTCACGGTGTGGTTCTATGGTGAGCTGGCAGGAAATTTAATACCAACATAATGAGTTTTCTCTTATTTTATATTTAGCTTTTTTCTCCTAAATCCTGTTGATAACAAATTATTGTTTCTTATAGACCATAACAAAAACACTAAAAGCTAACATGAACTTTACAGAAGTATAGTTTTAAAATAGGATGTAGTGAAACAGGAACAAACGTTAAATCAATCAGGTTTGGAAAACCACTGCTTTGCGTTCACTATAAGGAAGTTAGTACTTTACTTCAAGTGCTAACTAACAGAGTTGATCACTTTCTCGTCCTTCCACTTGAATCATATCTGCCTCACGACTTAAAGCACTGATGTAATAGTTTACCTGTTTTTATGTTTGTTTTTTAGGTGACTATTTACCAGCCTAACAATGGAAAGGGTTTCCCTGTGCTGGACTGTCCTCCTGCTCCTCCAGAGGACATCCTCATCTGCAGCTACGAGGATCTTCCAGGTATTCTTACAAGAGGCTTCACACCTCACTCAACATCTGATGTTGTTGGAAAAAAAGCCAATGCTTTCTAACTAACATCAACTGTTTTCAATAGAAAAATACTGGAAGAAATACCAGTACGCCTCCAAGTTTGTGCAGCTGGTCAAATCCAAAACTCCAAAAGTGACTCTTTACACCAAGTACGCAAAGGTCATGCTGATGGAGAACTCTCCCAACGCAGACCTGGAGGTCTGCTTTTACGACGGTAAGTGGATTTTGTGTGAATCACAGACGATGTGCTTACAGCAGGAGGTGACTGTTGTTGCACCGTGAGTTAACGCACACCTGTGTGTGAACATGTTTCATGAAGGAGCCAAGACGCACAAGACGCCAGAACTGGTGCGAGTGGTGGAGAAGAGCGGGAAGTCTTACACCGTGAAGGGGGAGGTGGGACTCAGTGGTCTAAGCCCAGAGAGTCGGCTCTACGTGGAGCTGTCTGATGAAGGCCATAGCATGTGTCTGTCACTAGAGGCCGCCATCACTGCAGAGGAGCAGCGCAGCACCAAGAACGTCCCTTTTTTCCCCATAACTATTGGCAGGTGAGGACCAGTCTGTCCTTCAACTATGTATTGGTTTTATTTTATTTTATTTTTGGGGGGCAAATATATAATTATTATTTTTATTTTAGGAGACCTACCAACTCAGACTCCCCGTGTGCGTCAACACTGCCCTCCCAGCCGGCACCTCCGGACACAGCTTCACCTCCTCATCCACCACATATCACTCCTTCAGTGAGTGTCTCACGGTCACATCTGCAGAAATCCAAAGTAAAATAATTCTGACAATAATTAAATAAATCTGTTTTCAGATGATTTCCTACGATGGCTCTGATTTCACCTCAGCCAGTCTGAGTAAGAAGACCTCTCCAGTCCGACAGGACCTGGTGCAAAGCACGGGAAAAGTGGTGAAGTCAATATTTGTGCCCAATGTTGGATGGGCGTCCCAGGTATGTGGTGGTTGAACGAACATCTGTAGTAAAAAAAAAAAAAATCTTTTTGGTTTTATAAAATGATTCCTTACTTTTTGATTCTGTAGTTGACAAGCGGTGAAGTGTGGGTGCAGTTCAACGACGGGTCTCAGCTGGTGGTGCAGGCGGGGGTTTCCTGCATCACATACACGTCTCCTGAGGGAAAGATCACCAGGTACATGAAACACGCGATTATGTCAGGAAGAGAACTCAGTGTAGAACCTCTAGAGCAGGGGTGTCAAACTCATGGTTTACCTTATTAAACTAATTGGATGCCAAGTGGAGTGGACCAGTACAATCATAATTTAATTAACTATAAATAACACTCAATTTTTCCCCCTTAGTTGTCATGCAAAAGGGTACAAGTAAAATTAGATATTCATTATTGTTATTCATATTTAATGAAATATAATTTTACAAAAAATACTCAGAACATGAAGTGTTTGTGGGGTTTTTTTTTTCATCAAGCTGGCCAGATTGAACACTCTAGCAGGCTGGTTTTGGCCCGCAGGCTGTATGTTTGACACCCCTGCTCTGGAGTAAATAATGTTTCTGAAAATCTAAGTTATTTAAATTCAGACTCTGTGTGTCCTTCACAGGTATAAAGAGAATGAAAAATTTTCAGAAACATTATTTAAATTCAGACTCTGTGTCTCCTTCACAGGTATAAAGAGAATGAAAAGTTACCAGAACACGTGAAGGAAAAGCTGCACTGTCTCTCCACCATCCTGGGTCTGTTGGCCAACCCATCCACACATCACAGACAACTACATTCATAATGGAAGAAAGCATCCCAGCAACACAGACCTAGAACAGAACTGAACGTAGCATTAGAATCCTTTGTCCGTCGTCTGGTGTCCTTGTAAATATATCTGTCTTTTTTTTACTTGTACAGAAAACTAAGATTATGAAAATATATATTTTTATCTTAATATGAAACCATTGTATAGAGACAATTGGCCTACTGGAAAATGTGTTTGTGCATCTGTCTTTTTTTACTGACTCCAGTTCTATGAAATATTTGATTCATAAATGCTGAACCAATAAATCGCTGGAGGCTGGGTGAAAAACTAATCCTGTTTGCTGTGTCTACAAGACAAGAAAGTATATCTGGTGACCTTGGGTCAGCACTATACAATACATTAATAATAATAATAATAAAAATTAAATCATAAAATGGAAAGAAATCAGCATAGTAAAATACAGTAAGATGTGACGTCAGAGTGACTGAATGTTTCACATGAAGGCCAGCGATGACCTTAAACAATGATGGGGAACAGATGATGGATGAAGTCAGAGAAATCACGGAAGACGGAGAAGTTTTGGCAAACTTTATGTACTGTCCAACGTCACATCAAGTATCACGTGGTCACGTTCTCTCAGGATCTGACAGGAGGCGGGGTTCACTCCGCCAGGCCATCAAAGGGCCACAAAAAGAGACAAACGGCTGACGCTCACACCTACAGGAGTACCGGCCTGTTAACAAGCGTAGAGAGATCAACCGCGAATCGAACCAGTGAACGAGACATTATCTTGACCACAGGTGTTTTAACCACATTTACCACTGTTTAAATCATTCAATTGCTATTTTACCGAACTTGTTTTTTTTTAAGTGAATATCAAAATTAGAAAAGCCAGCGCTTTTACTTACAGAGAACCAACAGGTGTAGATAAGTTGTATCTCTGAGCAATCACCAAACAACAAGCTGCAGTCTCCCTGGCCGTCTCTGGTAAACCTTGTTGAATTCAACGTGAGTTCCCGCCTCTTGAGTAGTTCGACCAATCATCGTACAGAAATCCCGCTTAATCGGAAGTGACGTTTTTAGCGTCATCTATCAAATCGGCGTTCAGCACCCCAATCAAAACAAAGTCGAGTGCTACTCTAAAACGTTTCAATTTAAACCCATACGCATGCGTATTCGAGAAGGATTTGTTTTTGTGGCGCAGGCGTTAAGATAGCTTCTTCCATTCCGGCAAATATGGTTAACCAATAGAACTCTTTGGTCGCGTTTTAGCGAACTTTTATCTAATAAAAACTCGAAAAAGCAATATTTGAATTCCAAGAATATTTGAGTAATAATTAATAATAAAAATGTTTAACCTTGGTATGGTAAATATATTATGCAGTTACTGATCAGTGAGACGACTAAAGCAGACCAAGAGACAGTCAGGTGAGGTTTCACATATTTATTTTCCCCTGTTGATTTTGGCCATTTAATTAAAAAAAGGTCACAAAAATGTGTATTCCTTTCAATTACAGAACTGATACAAAACAACATACTGTACGGATGTAGGCCTTCGGCATATATACACATACTGTACATGACACCCAGAAAGTAAACGTTCAGGTGGAAACTGGAAGAAAGACCTGCGTGGTTGAAAGAATCAAAGACAGACGGAACAATTACTACCATTTATTTCCCATTTAGAAGCACACCCAGGAACACGTAGGACACAGTATAGTGGTGTACGCACATTGGCCTTTTATACTTGAACGGAACAATTTCTCCACTTCGCCCCATTTCCTAAGTAAGGAAACACCGCTGAGGAGGGGGAAGGATGAGAGAGTTTCTCCTGAACCTGTGGCCGAGCTCGTAGGTGATTCTTGGTTTTCTCTTGTCCTGCAGGGGCGCTGGTGAGGAGGCAGCACTGATATGATCATTTACAAAAGCCAGCAAGAAGATGTTTTTCTTCTCTTAGGTACTGATAGAAGAAATGGAATCAACTCAGAGGAACTCTCCAGGACAAGAGAACACGAGAGCAGGTTCAGGAGAATTATGCATCGACATGAGCTGTTCTCCCACTAGATGCTAGAGGGCGACAACAGCACCAACCATGACTACAACTTCTGTCCCTTTAACAACCAGACCAAGCATTTTTACTATTATTCATAGTAAAATGTCCACTGTCCTAAAAACACATGCTTTCAATTAATTTATATAAAACATTTCCCCCCATAGAATCTCAATAAAATAAAGTTGCTCTTAATATCTATGTCCTTACATTTACTAACAAAAAAAAAAAAAAAATCTCACAGTGAACATGGGGAACCAGAGCGGGCTCCTCTTCCTCACCCCCTCCCCCCAACACTACTCCTCAAATAAGATTTTAAATGTGATGCGAAATACAGCAGCTGGAGCAAGAAGAAAATGGAACCAAACAAGTGGAGGGTTTCATGGACTGCAGTTTGACTGAAGAAAACAGCTTTGATGGAATAAGTGATTCACTAACATCTGGACAGAAGGGAAAAGCTCAAGTCTGCCTTGAGTCACCCTCGGAAATCTCTGGATCCCTTTGGAAGAAATCATGGAATTCTCTCTGTATAAATTACAGAGAAAAGGAATGTGACACTCGTGGTCTTGCTGCACTGGAGCTATGACTGGGAACGAGGACATTGTTTGTCTGTTTGATGACACACAGTATTACACTCATCACACACCCACACACCTATAAAAAGTGATGCGACCACAATCACCTGAAAAGAAACAAAAACCTTGGTCATGAACTCGCCCTCGCCTCAACCTTTTGAAAAAATACAATTTCTTGGGTAAGTGTGCTTCCTAGACTGGTCACATTTGATGGCACTTGAGAGCGAAATATCTTCAGCTGTTTCTAGATTTGAAACTTTTCATATTTAAAAATCTATTTTCTTTTCTCTTTTTTCCTCTGACTTCTACCTGTTGGCCACAGTCACAAAGCATTCTGGGATCTGCAGTGTTCCAACGCCTGGTCACCTCCCCTCTGAGCGACTTTGTGCAGAGGAGTCAGTGGTTCTGACCACAACACAGACACACAAAAGTGGCACAGTACCTGTGTGTGTGTGCGTGCGTGCGGTAAATACCTACAAGGGATTTAAACATTGCACATTCAGTGGCACATCCTGACTGGTTCCGTCCTGTTAACTACCTCATCTGGACCCTCGCGTTACAGAAGAAGAGAAGAAGAAAGGTAAAACATCAGCTATTAGGCAAAGTTCACATTAAAGTACTGTTATGCCTGATTAGACAAAACCAAAGATACAAAAAGGCAGAGGAGGAAAAAAAAAAAAAAAAAAGTTAACAGCCGATCACCACCATTTCCAAGAACTATATAGGAAAAGAAAAAGTTTGTTGATTAGATATATTATAATTAACATCATAATTATTATGATTATTATTCATTAATATTGTCACCAATGACATTTATTTTGTTCAGGGACCAGACAAGGGGGGGGGGGGGGGGGGGGGGGCGGCGGCACGCCGGCGCAATCA
>NC_024307.1:6583304-6594858 GCF_000523025.1 Cynoglossus semilaevis | reverse complement strand
GGAGGTCGCGAGGGGGGGGGGGGGGGGGGGGGGGGGGGGGGGGGAGGGGGCAGTCGCTGTGAGGACGCCTTGGTGGCTATCGTGGACACACAGTGCTGCTGGAAGTTGGGGGACATGGCCGAGTTGCAGCCCAGTCTCTGACGTGGGCCCTTCAGGCCGGCGTCGCCCTCCACGATCCAGGGGCTGCCGCTGGCATCTTTACCCAGCATGCTGCAGCAGCCGGGGGGTGCAGGGATGACGGTGTTGGGTACGGTGGCGTTCACTGGCAGAACTTTAGGCTGATCACCGGCGGGGGTGAAGTCAGGGTTTTGGCTCTGGAGCACACTGCTAATGTGGTTCAAGAGGTCATTGAAGAACTCTGGAACGCCCTCGTAACCTGGGAATGATGGGTATTTGGAAAAATAGTTCATTACGTTATATGTAGCGTATGTTAATATTTTAATTCAGACCACAATAATCATGTGTATTTACTTAGTTATTTATGAAATTTAAATTTGTGGGACAAAATGTGTGAAAGGCCTGAAAAAAAAAAAGATGGTAAAGGAACCGAACAATTACAATTCACTGCAGTACCTCAGCTGACCACTTGAGGCCACAGGAACGCAGCTTGATGAAAGACTCAGGACTGTTCCCTTTCATTAGACTCAACTTTAGTATATGACAGTAAACTTTTATGATCGTTTTAAATTATTCAGTAGTACTTCAATTATTCTTAAGCATTAATTTTAATATTCTTTGTTTTTACAAGGGACTGCAGTGAAGGCCAACCGATTTCACTTGTAATTAAAAAGTATTTATATATACCTATATACACATATACTATGTATGTATATACGGTATATACACACATTTTTTATATTTACATATATTCATATATACACACATATATACACATATACTATATATATATATATATATATATATAACTCAACTTCACTCTGTAATATGTAATATTAGTCTAACTGTCAACCACTGCCTGAGACCTGAGGAAACGGGTCAGACCTACAGAACACAGACATTTCTCTGATTATACTAGGCTGCATAAAAGAAAGTGGAGTGACTTTGTCTCCACAGACAGAGTGACACCTGAGAACCAGGTCACTACACAGGTTTCTGCTCGGAGCTAATGCACAGATGACACTGACACATTGACACCTACCAGGGAATGCATTGATGTCAATGACGGCGTGTTGTCCAGTCTGGTTGTTGATGATAACGTCGATGCCAAACAAGGACACGCCCAGTGCCTCCCGCAAGGACCTGGACAGCTCCCTGATGACATCATCACTGGGAGGTTGGGACACTCCCTCCAAGTTCTCTCTCTGTGACAACAGAGAAATAGCTACAATGAGGAACTGAGACACATGCACCACAGGGTCGTGTGACATTTCAGGCAGTGATGTCATGGACTTACAGAGTTCAGGTCAGAGGACGACTCTGGTTTGGAAACGTTGTGGCTGTTGAAGAAAATGGCTTTCCTGTCTGAACACAGAAAAACAGCACACTTGTAAGGCAACCTCACCATGTATGCTTTTCATCTTTTGCACTAGGTGGCAGCAAAGCTCAAGGCTGTCAAATTTAGACGCGACAAATCCATCATAAGTCCAATGTGACCCAGCACATAAATCCTCAGGCTCCTGTAGGCTGATTTATTAATGGACCGAGGTTTCATGGACTTGAATTATTTACAGTCAGAAAGTATAAACATATTTCCTCATATTTATCTTTGGACTGGGAGAAAAAGTGGCACGACTTATTTATTCTGTAATGCCTGTTTATCTGTTTCACGATAGAAGTAAATAATACGATTTGAACTTTTGAAAAATACTAGAAAAATAAAAAACATGTACAAATATAGTGATGAACTTTACATTTCAGACTTAAGTATTCTCACAAACATGGGAAATGTCAGATTGAAGGTGTTGAAACTGAAGTTCCAAAGAGCAGAAAATACTACACTATACTATACAGTACTATACAAAGTACTTTTGTACTAAGACTTTGTAATGAGTCATCAGTGACACTGTGTGGAAACAAACAGTGGAGCCGTTGTTGGCCTGAAGAAAAGGAGTTTTTCCTCGAAGCAGTGACAAATGTGACAGGTTCATTTATGACCTCCATATTTTTTTGTTATCAATGTAATGTTTCATAATGAGTGAGGGCAAAGGCAGCGAGTGGAGGGAGTGGAGGGAACAAGGAAATTCTGTCCATACTAAAAAAAAAAACAGTATAGACCAGGGGTGTCAAATTCCTGGCCTGGGGGCCACTTCTGGCCCGTCGACCCCTCAAATCTAGCCCTTAACTAACTATGAGTATAAATTAAATTTTGCCGTTGATGTTTTAAATTATTATAAATTATTTATTTATCAAAGTTCTATAGTTGGTCATTTAAGAACAAAAATATTATTTCTACAATATCTGGGTTTTTGAACGATGGACATTGTTGACTTAGACAGTGTTGGTAATAAAACTTGGAGAAAAGTAAAGGTACGTTTAAAAAGTTCTGTTAGGCAACTGGACGTGACGTTTCACCTCTCATCCAAGAGGCTTCTTCAGTTCTAACTGGTGGTGGGGAGATCAGCAGGTATAAACTCTAGGTGAGAAAGAATGAAGCTACTTCAGCTCCACCCTGTTAAGTGAGGCCTCGGGGTCAACTGTGGAAGTGTAAACAGTCATTAAGATCACTAATATGGCTGACAGGTTAAAGTAAAGGTACATCCACACATACAGCTGAAGTCAGAGGCCACTTTATAGGAGAACGCAAACATTTACTTCACTGTAGACCAACTTGTCCTACTCGTCCTACGTATGTGTGCAAACACAGCTCTGTTGTCACGAGGCGACGAGGTCATGGGACACCACCTAACTACGAGGTCAGACTCCGACACTTAAAAATGTCAGAAGATCAACCAACCTGTGCCGACGCTGCTACAGTGCTCACAATATTATTACAAGTGTAATGGAGCATGGATCAGTTCCCTGAGAGGCATGTTCTCTGTCAGAGAACAGGGTTTTATATTGTCTTGTTTTACAGTGTTTGTTTATCTCTGGGTCTTCTCTCGTTACAACCTGTCAGCCATGTTAGAGATACAGCATTAGAAGTGTGGCTCTGCCTCTTCTACAAACACTTCATGTTGCACAGCATTTGTAATGATATGCTGAGCACATTAACAGCCAAAAACCAGAGGCTAATAGTCATAGTTTGCACCGATGTTAATAATAATAATTTTAACTTTATTGAGCACATATTTGGGAAATGGTTAATAATAATAATTTGAACTTTATTGAGCACATATTTGGGAAATTCTTGTAATAACTGCAGCTCTGTTGCAAAAGGTCACCCTCAGCAGGACGCCAAGTGTGGGGTTCCTCTGATAATTGAACCTAGGACTGTCTGCTCTCTGCTTCTGAGACAGGCGTGCTAACTGCTACACTATGGAATTGACATGGTTGGGCAACCAGTTGGACGTGTAGCACAACTTAGTCTATTATTTCCCCTCTGACATTAACTGATGACCTCACACAACAAGGCATGTGCTAAACATGTGTCACATGTGTCACGTTTCATTCACCGCAGACATTTTAGATCCTCCTGATACAGGACGATGCTGTGGCAGTACAGCCTCTGTTGTCTCTGTTGTCTCTGTTGTCTCTGTGCCATGGACGTCTTCACAAAGTGGAAAAACTGCTTTGTATGAAACCCTCTACTTCACCACATGTAAATATGTAGACAAACTATGTCAGCGGACAAACCGCCGCTCACAGTGACATCACTGGTAAGAACGCCTGTGACAAGTTTATTAACAAGGCAAACAGCAGTTCCACTCTGCTGCACCCCATACAAGGGTGAACAGGTCCCATCGCCGGGGCAATAAAGACATTTTATTAGAGCTTTTATTGGGTTATTTGGAGACGTTGTGCAACAGTCCAGTCCTGTGTGGCTGTGAGCCAGTGCTTCCACAGACTGTCTCCTTCCCGGTTCATGTCTCTCCCTGTGTCCCGTGAATTCTTACCTGCTGGTCCAGCAGGGAAGTTCCTCAGGGAAGGCCTCTCCACCACGGTGTAGGAGTCCCCCACCACAAACACCTTGTACAGCACTGCATTGTGGTTGATGAAGCTCTGGATGACGCACGGAGGCTTCACACCCTTCAGGTCCTCTTCACTAAAAATGATGGACATCTGTGGACAGGAGGAGACGGACATGAGATAAAAGACACTTTAAAACAAACGACCAGTTTAAAGTCAACAGTGAGTCTGGAGTCACTTTAAAACAAACGGCCAGTTTAAAGTCAACAGTGAGTCTGGAGGAGTGGAGACTATTTGGCAAAGGCTGACAATGGTATTGATTTCAGCTGACACACGGAGAAACATGAGGCTCAGCAGCCGTTCTTTATCTGGTTTTATTGTTTGGACTGGACTGAAATGACAATCCCGTGACAGGACCATAGTGTTACTGCTTACACAGAGTCATCCGTCAAAGACCTGTGGCCTCTTACCTCGTGGGAGTTGGTACCATGAGCCACCCGTGTTTTGCAAACTGAAGGAGAGGAAAAAAAATAAAGAGAAAAGTACTGTAAATGAGTAATGACGTGACTGAGGAACAAATCATAAAGAGTACAATCATAACATAATTACCTACAAAATAACAAGAAGTACGTGTTAATGAAATATCTTTTGACAAAACATCACGAATGTGACACGTTTGCGCATTTATTTCACTCATCAAGCGGGCCGGAATGAACCCCCTAGCGGGCAGGTTTTGGCCTGCGGGCCGTACGTTTGACACTCCTGGTCTAAATGTTTTTACACACTGGGCTTTTGTCTAAGAATCAATCAGTACTTGGTCAAACACGACACTGAGTACTTCTACAGTGACTCCCTGTGTGTTTGGTTTCCGCCTGCTGAGCTGCGTGACAGTCAGTACGGTCAATAAGGATAAAAGGAAAAGACACTGAGCTGCAGAGATAAATAAACGCTCAGGGATGTTTCTAAAGACAACACTCAACTGAACTACTCTACACAGAATTTCTTGAATTTATGGTTTATATCCACCTCTTTTTTTTTTAGCCAGACTTATAGTGGGAGGTGGGCTGAGACTCCCCCAGTGGACACAGCTGATATGACAGAAAGGAATCTGTGTCCTTGTTATTGGTTGATTGGTAGAGCGATACTCACTGAAGGGGAATGTGAGTCCTTTTCTCCTGATCTGCTCCAGCACCTCTGGGCTGCACTCAGTGTTCAGGACCATGAATGGAGGAGAGCAAATCCTCTTATCTAATTAAAATAAAAGGAGGAAAAGACAAGGAATTGATTAGTTTAGTGACAGAGACAACATTTTAAAACAACAATAATAATACAATAAATAATTAAGTCTCTTATTCATCCCACAATAAGAAAATTGTAAGAGTGTGTATTCGCAGGAGTCTAAAAATACAATGCAGTGGCAGTGATGTGATATTTAAAAAAAACAACAATTTAATAATAACAATTTGAACTTTGTAGATTCCATATTTGTTGGGAAAGTATGTGCTTCCTCTGGGAATCAAACCCAGGACTACCTGCTCTCTGCTTCCAAGGCAGGTGTTCTAACCACTGCACTATGGAACCACTTTTTTTATTATATGCCATGAATATTTGCATGTTAAATGTTAATAAAAAAACCCAATACAGTGCTGCTGATTATCAATACAGTATCATGGAGTTAAATATTACAGTGCATGGATATCTTCTCACGCACCTACAAAATTCAAAGTGAGTCTTTGCAACCCACACAGGCTGCCACAGGAGGCGCCATTTTGTATGTGGTTCTTCTGGGGCTCGAACCCAGAGCCGCACCATGGTCAAATATGTGTGACTTGATTATAAGAAACAATGACACAACAAATGACTCCCCCCCCCCCCCCCCCCCCCACCTTTTGGTGACAGGATGTGGTGACATTTTTAATGAATACTTTTCTACTAAGACACAGCACCTGCTGGATTTAATCACAGTAGTTTAAACGCTACTGCTGTTATAAATAAGTCATCGCTGTGGGCCCAAAGCATTGACTTCATTTTAATGTACCGTGTGACAGCTTGTACTAACATGCAGGAATTTTTTTTTTTTTGGTCCTTAAAGAAGCAGCACATAGTATTTACCCCCTAATGATGTTCCATAGCTTACATACCAATGTTGCCTGAGCAAAAAAAAAAAATCTGGAGGACCGTTTGGTATGCAGAACACAATATACACACGTGTGCACAGACATATTCATATATACATATATTTCATATATTCATTCATATATATATAATACATACATATATAAACACACATGTATATATGTGTATATATAGATATATGTGTACATATGTGTGTATATATGTGTACATATACTGTGTGTGTATACTGTATATATTCGAAGTTATTTACAGTTTCAGAGAATAAAGACATTGTTATTTACAGTGAATCCCTCGTCCCCATTTTAATTCTCAAACACAAACAACTGCTCTTGATGCGCCTATTAACACACACACAAACACACGCACACACGCACAACGTTAAATGAAAAATGTTGAAATACAGGAAGACATCTAATCAGGTCAAGAAGACAAGAAAAAAAACAAACAATCTAAGACACTGGAGTCACACAATCTGACAGGTGTTATTATGAACCTGACAGCACGCACGCACACACACACACACACGGACAGGTGTTATTATGAGCCTGACAGCACACACGCACACACACACCAACACACACACACTTCAACCTCTGTCTCTACATCACGTATGTTTGAGAACAACACTGAACGCAGCCTGTTTCTCCAGCGGCCGTTGCGATAAGACAGAAAATGACAAACATCCTGCAGCTCCGTCATATTTCACCACATCAGGGATCAGGAGGTAATGTGCCGCCTTCAGCCCCCCAACCCAGTAGGACAAAACATGGCGGTGATAAGGGGGCTGGTTAAAGATATCGCCACAGGAAATCAGCCGGGGAGCCGGGCCGAGAGCGGGCAAATTGCTTTTGACAAAAACACAATGGTAGCATGCTGCTCTGCTCCGTGGGCTGCGGACCTCAGCACCAGTCGGTGCAGTGGGCCTCAGCACCGACTGGTGCTGAGGCCCACTGCACCGACTGGTGCTGAGGTCAGGAGAATTTCATTTGCCTGCATTAACTCCAGTGCTGACTGAACACGAGGGCCCCACAGACTCTCACTGCCCTCACAGCAGCCACAGAGTGCAGACTCACAAAACAACATCAGAGAAAAAAAACCCAGCAGCGAGTGAAGAGGCATTACGTCTGATGAAAGGTCATCAACTTCCTTTACATCACGATAAGAAAAAAAAAAAAAATTCCACCAAACCAACCACGTCTTTCACCTTCTTGTTGTTGTTATCTTTTATCATATATTTTTTATTTTATTTTATTTTAAATAAAATAATGAAGTGGCCACTAAGTGGGGAACTTCACAGTGTGCGTCTTTACAACACACACACACACACACACAGGCTGCCACAGGAGGCGCCATTAAGTATAATTTGTCCGAGGCTTGAACCCAGGACCTTCTGTGTGTGAGGCAGATGTGCTAGACGCTACAGGATAGAACCACTAATGGCATAAATTCAAGGAGATGCTGAGAACGTACAATTAAAATAATCTGATCGTGGTGACATCCTGTCAGAAGTACCAATCAGGAGATGGTTAAACCGTGATCATAAAGGGAGCGTCAAATGAGCCAAGGAAATATGTGGCACACCTTTAAACCACTGACACCACAGACCTGAATCAGGCTGGTCTTCTTTACCACAGACTCGGACTTATTAACAAGGCAGAAGATTAGAAGAACTCCACGTTTTAAAATATTTTCTTTTCAAATTGTGTTGATTTTTTGAAAACCTCAGATCACAAGTTACAAGCCTAACCATGTTCCTAAACTAACATGCTGGAAAAGTCTTTCTGCCTCAGCAGGGCAAAGGTCAGACCAGAGTTTGAATTTTTCTCTGTTCTGCAGCTGACGTGACAGACCGGCACAGTTTATTCTCTTCTCATTTTTCACAGGGAAGTACTGCGTCTGTACTCTGTAACCCTTGGACAGAAAGGCCAACACTGGAATAGACTCAGCCAAAAACTGTTTTTGTTTTTTTTGAGCGGGAAGCCTGGAGGATTACCCATCAGTCATCATCTCTGATGCAACCACATCCTTCATGCTATGTTATTTTATTAGGCCAGGAATAGACACAAAACGTCTTTCAGGAAAACAGTCTGGCAGGAGAAAAATGTTCCCATTATGTAACTTAGTTCCCAAAGACGGACAGTAATGAACTTTATCATATAAAAACACTTAAAAAAAAAGCCAGGAGGAAAAAATACTAACGTTCCACGTCAAGAATTTGTTCCAGACAAATTCCACTAAGGATGTGCATGAGAACATTTGGCCATGTTTGCGATGGTGCAGCTCGGGGTGTCAAACATTCGGTGCGTGGACCAAAACTGGTCCGCTAAGGCATTGTTTCCCAAAAGTGGGTTGCGAGAGATTTTTTTTGGGGTCGTCTCAAGTGGGTTGTGAGAGTTTTATTTTGGGGTTGTCTCACATCACATTTCCCAGGAGTTTATGAATAATGTCTATTGACTTGGGTCGCGAAGGTTTGTGACTTTTAAAACATGAAAAAAAAAAAGTTTTGTAAAATAATATATTCTCAAATATGATGATTTTCTAAAACACTTCTTTGCATGAAAAAGGGAGAAAAATATGGGCTTATTATTATTTATAGGTAATTATGGAATGATTGTACTGGTCCGGCCCACTTGACAACGAATTGGGCCATATGTGAGACCTGAACCAATATGAGTTTGACACGCCTGCTTTAAACACTGGCTGCTTCCATGAGGAGGGGGCCATGACCAAATGAATACCTTGGAACATTCTGTATTTCCTCATTCATTTGTGGCATTACCTCACAGTCATTTATGCAAATATATAAACTCCAGTGACATGCGTGTGTGCGTGTGTGTGTGACAGGACCAGACAGGTCTGTCAGACACAACATTAAAGACTCCGATCCTATCTTCCATCTGATTGGAGGCATTAGCTGATGCGAACAATAGCCACTCAACTCGTGCTAATCTTCAGTAATGCTGTGGAAGGCTGGACTCTGCTGTTGCTATTTAGAGCTTGTTTCCTAGAAACCTCAGCATCTTCTCTCACTCCTCTACGCTGCGTTCCCTCCAAGACAGGGCTGTGAGACTTAAGTGTTGAATCTCAAAAAGCTTCAGACAAACGTAACACACAGTTTTATGTGTTAACGTTTTTTGTTTTCAAATTGTGTTCTTATAAAGGATTAGGTCTTACATTAATCTAGTGATATCTAAACTGATCATTGTAGAATGCAGTTGCGTCAGAACGGCAGGTGATTCATTTCCCTTCAAGGATGTGACAAAAGTGTGTTCACACCTGTTCAGACACGTTTGGATCAGTCAAAATCAAACCTGCTGCGGTGGCTCTGGACCGGACTAACTGAACCAAAGAGAGCAATTACATCACAAGAAAACCATGTGGATCACAACATTCACAAGTGTTAAAAAAACACAACACTGGTTGACCTTTCCGACACAACGTCAACAGTGACATCACTCATGCAGCCAATCAGATGTGGATTATTTCCAAGATTCTTCAGCCTTAATTTCTCCCTTTTTATTCTGTTTTTTCTTCAGCGAAATGAAGAAAAAAGATGAAGCTACTTGTTTGAAGACGAGAAAATGAAGCGAAAGAACCAAGTTCTGAAATCTAAATGACGGACAATTAACAACAATTATTTGCCTATTGTCTTCATTTGTCATAATAACAGAAACAGCTGCACTTCTCCAGAGAGTTTACATACATGTGTTGGTTTAAAAATAACTTTTACCGGATTTTTTGGACTAGTTAAAACAAATCCAGGAATGCAGTAGGAAAGTATTCAGTATTTTTGTCCGAAGGAACGCGTTTGATTTTGTTTTACAGCAAAGTTGACATGACAACGGGTTTCTGTCTATAAAAGCAGTCCATGATATCAAAACTCATGTATACACAGGAACCAGTGGAGCCCACTCACTCACATAAACATTTACCTTGGTCTTTCTCACATCGGTCGCACAAAACAAAGCAGCACTAAAAATCTCCCGAAAGCAGAGCCGTGAGTCATTGACACTGATCCATTAGTGTTCCCGTGGCACTTGACATGCTATTTTCACTTAAAACAAAACATTAAGAAGAGCTAATTCTTGCACTTCAGTTTATGTTCACACAAACCATTACTTGCAGAAAAGCTAAATGCTCTGTGACGGTAAAGGACTGCCCAGCTGATAAACTAACGTTTGCTTTTTTTTTTTTTTGTGCAGTGAAAGCACCAGCACACCTCGAGTGCTTCCTCCTATTGAGCTCTATTCTGAGTCATGGAGACTGTGAGGCACGGCAGGCTTTTTCTGGCCTTTTGGTTCGGCTGTGTTGCCTTGGCAGCTGCTCCACGACTCAATGGACTCTGCTGATAAGAAAGAGGAAGTGTGTGTGACTCAAAAAGAAAGTACGACCTGTCATTTTCTTCATTTTTTTTTTTTTAAACTTTTTACTCCGACTAAATGGGTTCACCTACAGGTTTTTGTTTTCTCAACCAAAACCAAAATAAAAAACACATTCATATTTAGTCACGGAACATTTTTTTCTTATAATCCCAGCACAGTGGTGTGAGATTATAATGTCTTAGACTCCACTATTGTCTAAAGTGACTGTTTTTGTGAAGGAGGTTCGGTATGCAGGGCTAAGTGCACATGCATTAATGGGAGTAGGGTGTGTGTGTGTGTGTGTGTGTGTGTGTGTGAGAAGGAGGCTTCCAATAAATACAGCAAACGAGCTTTGCTCTTCTTCAAAACCACATACATTAAATGACACGGGCTGATGCAGCTCGTACTCTGCTGCGTAACGGCCCCCGTCTCTGTTTGGAGAAAAAGACGTCTTCTTGCGGTTCTATTTTTAGGAAGATCACCGACAGTGCCGTCAGGGCGAAACTCCTCTGATCCATGGCTCTGATAGTGCACCGCAGACCCTCAGAGTCACGGATGCTCAGTTAAGTATTGCTTAAAAGGTTTACATTCCCTGCCATGTAAGGGGGGAAAGGAAATGTGGATGAGTCATAGGTGTGTTTATAGTGTGTGGGTAAAGAATGCGCTCCCGTCCTCACTTCATTCCTCTGCCTATGGCCGAGCAGCGGGGGGACACATTTCTGGACTACAGTGATCCGACAATGAGGGGGAGGAAAAAAAAGAAAAGAAAAAAAAAAGCTAACATTGTGTTGTACTGGTCCAGAACAAACACAGATATAAAATACATGCATCAGCTCTCACGTGAAACAGATGGAGGTAATTATAAATAAATGATTCTACACCAGAATGTAATAAAACATCTACTGGGAAGAATTTATCAACAGAATGAACTCTGACGACCGTCATATTCAGGTTTATCCCGTGCTTCTCCTCTGAAGGTAATAAAGAAGAGCAGATCAGCTCCACTTAGTGCTGTTGATTACATTAGATAC
>NC_024307.1:6492664-6583275 GCF_000523025.1 Cynoglossus semilaevis | reverse complement strand
GTATTGTTTCAAACATCCTCTGCTTTCATACGGTAGTAAAGGGGACCAATAATGGTGTTTACTTTACTAGTACCCATGACACCGTGTACCTGTTCCACTGACAGAGGAAGGCCTGGAAACAATGTGCAAAAATGACACCGACGACAAACAACGCTGCATATATTCAGTAGAGAACTACTGAGAAGTGAACTTTACGTAACTCATAGAGGGGAAGTCGCAGCACCGCCAGGTATAGAAATCAAAAAAGCCAAGCACTACACCACAAAATACCCATCAGTCTGTCCCTCAGTGACTGAGTGATGTAGGTGAGGTTCATACATTTGAGGAATTTGCACAAGTGAAATTCATTGGCCAACTCTCACCCTGGGTGTTCAACATTCTTGATGCTGAACATGGTATCTATGCTAGCAGGTAAAAAGAACCATTGAATTTGATGCTTTATATCAGTGATCATCAACTGGTGGCCCACAGGGCCAAATCTGGGCCACAGAAACATGCAATCCGATCCGTCACTGGATTCCAAAATTAATATCAAATAATAATCTAAGATAAAAACGTGATTTTTTAAATTTCATATCTGTGTCTGTCCAGAACACCTCTGGCCATCTGACAAATATAGTTGGTGACCCCTGCTTTATATGTTTCTATTTCTGACTGAAAAATATTTGGCAGTGATCTAAAATCAATTATATGTAATATATGTTTTGTTTCTTCTTTTTCACAAAACTCCTTCTGACCACATCTCACCTTGCATACAGTTCTCTATCCTGTGGATGAGCTGATAGGACTTGCAGCGGTCCAGCAGAGTTCGGATGGCTGGAAGAGGGTCCAGAACGATGGTCTCAGGGTGGGCATCAATGTACTCCTGGAACACAGAAGCACACGTTTCATCATTAGCCCCTTTTTCTGTATATAATATAAACTAATGAGACCTCCCACTCATCGCTCTGTCACATCCCCACAAGACTTCACATTCTTGCAGCTCTCCATCCTCTCCACATTCCCAACTCGGCTCTTTGGAATAATCTGCTGAGGCTTCCTTCCGTTCAGTTTTCACTGACTCAGGCAGGTTGTCATGCGGAGCTGGCCGTGCTGTACGTTACACAAACACCCTGCCTGCTCACATCACAGCTCTATAAAACAGCACACACTCTGCTGTCATAAACGTTTGCATGAGACTAAACACACACAGCAACGCCGGACGTCAAGTATCAAACACGTACAATGGAAAATTTGCTTTTCGTGAATCAACCTTGATAATACACACGTAGCATGCAAACAAACGCCTTGCCCTGACATGGAATAAGTGCCTTTTGGAACTGAAGGGAACTAAAGGGCAACTGTAATCAAACGGTCTGGTGATTTCCTGGAGACACTTTCTGGAATAATGTGATTCTTAGCAATTACACCAACCACACCCAGACTGATTAGATTTAACACATCAGCAAAAATCTGCCAAGCACAAATAATACACAAAGGTCTTTACTTTGTACTTTGAGTAGAAGAAAATATTGATACCATGAAATATCAGTATATTTTGTTTCACGATACTGCATCACAATTCTACTGCAATGTATCAATTTTTTTATTTACAATTAAAAGTATATTTTGTTTCACAATACTGCATCAGAATTCTACTGCAACGTATCAATTTTTTTATTTACAATTAAAATGCAAGCCTTCATGGCGTTTGTTCGTTGTATTTTGCTTTTATTTATCGCAGTACAGTGATCCCTCTCCTATCGTGGTAGTTGCGTTCCAAGACCCACAGTGAAATGGGAAAAATGATCTTATTATATCGTAACAGAGCGGTAGATCAAGACAGAGGCAGCTTTTATTGGATCAGAAAGCGGTTTATTATCTCACCTGAAATCAGCACTGTTGTCGGCCACAGCGCACGCCAAACCGCTCGGAGCAGAACTTGGCCAGCACTAAACTAAACCAGGCGTCTCCAACACAAGGAACAGAACACACTGCACACGTGCGCCACAACGTGGTGCGTTCAAGGGACCCAAGAACCGTCAAGAACAACAAAACAAAAGTAGAACATTATACCAGAAGATTTACCATTTATTCCCCAACCGTCATAATATGCACAGAAGAGTTGTAGAACGGCGACGCAGAGCAAAGTGAACCAGAAATTGACAGAGAGACAAAGGGAGATGCTACGATGTATGAGACAATCAGAGTGAGGAACAGAAGAGCATGATCAATTAGCCAATAGTACACCGAGTACAAACTGTATTAGCCAATAGTATGCTGTGTACGATCTCATCTAGGTAAACAAAACCACCAGCGATTGTACGCAAATGCGTTTATCTCAACTTCAAAAGGAGAATCCACATTTTTAAAGCCAAAGCTTTCATATATATTTATTTTATAATGTCTTTTAGTTTATTTTTTGCTATATTTCACAATATAGCTAAAAATCTGCGATGTACTCAGAGAGCAAACGTAGAACCGTGATATAGAAAGGAAACACTGAATATCGCAATACATCATATCGTTGCCTCTGTATTGCGACACTTCGTCGCATCACCAGATTCACACAAACACACCGAGTCTAAACTGTATATTAATAAAAATAGTAATAAATACATCACCGTCTTTAAGCCTCATAATTCCCAGCATACTTTGTAAACTACTGCTGATCTTCATCATCATTCAAACACAATCATAAGAACGCTAATTATATTTGTCCCACACCTGTTGTGCACGTCGGCTCATGCCTCAGGACAGTGAATCACCACAGTGCGTCCCTGCCAGACAGTTTGTTTTAAATTTAGAACAATTTTGTGAGGAAGTCAAAACTGTTTTACCACACAAAGGGTTATTAATGATCGCAGCTGTGTTATTAAGTGTGGCATTAATAAGAGTCCAAGGTTTACAGCTCAGAGGACAGCAGTGTTGGTGTGAACAGTGTTGACAAAAATGGTCCAAATGTAATCTGAACTGAGGGTTTCTTTTAAAAGTACTTTTTAAAGTTTTCTTAATTCAATGTAAAAAAACTAAACTGGGAGCTTTTGCGGCTGCAAACACTGTCACTTTTTCTTCTTTCCTTAGTTTTGTCAGGAGGGGAATTTGGTGTGAAAACTGTGCCGGGAACTGTGAGTTCTGTCATTTGACTCAATGACTTCACTGAGGTGACTGTAGGAAGACGATACACATTCTGGTGTGAAAACTGTGCCGGGAACTTAGGTGACTGTAGGAAGACGATACACATTCATTCATATTTCCTTGCCTGAACCGTTTTCCTATTTTATTACAGTACTGGTTTAAAGAATGTATGAGGGTAAACTCTAATAACAGATGAATCTGTTGAATTTTTTAACATCTTCAAACTATTAACATCCCAACCCTAGGCTGTAAGTGCTGATTCTGCACACTTGATTGTAAACAAAGGTGTCCTCATTTATTTTTCATCTTCCACCACAGTGTCCAAATATGGTCAAGTATAAATACTGACCAGATTCTGCTGCTGCTTTAACGGCTGCCCCACACTGACATTCTGTAGTTGTTAACTTCTCGATTAGTTAATAACATATCGACTCCATCGCATGCTTGTGATAATGACAGCCTTTATGAGTCATTAAGAGAGAGAGAGAGAGAGAGAAGAGAGAGAACAAAACATCATTCACATGTCCCATGATTACCCCATCCACAATCCAACTCACACACTGTCTTTGGAGAAGCAAATGTTGTGTCACTTTACTCCTCTGTGACACAGAAGGATTTAACAGACACCTATGTGACAATGATATCCGTATATTACAGCTGAGCATTCAACACCACGGTGCTCTGTGGCCTGGATATGGGATTGTTCCAGGCAGTATGTGACAGGGTGACTGACCTTCCTATATGTTGTCCTCATATGACAATTATGCATCGTAATCTGAGATTCTAAACCCAGGAGCACCACAGGGCTCTATCTTCTGCCCCCTAGTGTTTTCCCTCTGTTCTTCATAACAAGGAATCATGTATTTTAAGTTTGTGGACAAGATAGTCTGCAGGTGAGAGGGGACTGATCTGGGGGAGTCCTGCCAGAGAAAAGTCAGCCACTAGATCGTACTCTAAACAACACGTTATAGAAAAGTGTTCAACTGTGGTGAAGGACTGTTCGAGCTGTTGATAATGCATCTGTTTTCTTTTGACTATGACTGTTTACGTACACAAGCCGCTTTAAAAACTTCCATTTCATGACAAAGTTTGACAATGTCCCAAACAATTGTGGCTATGGAATGTATGAACTGGAGCGAGGAATGAAATGCAAAACAAAACCATTGGTGCTCACCTGTACTCTTTGCACCAGCAGCATGGCCTGGGAATCATTCTGGTCTGCTTCAAGGATGAGGTCCGTCAACTTGTGAATGATGACGTCCAGTGGACCCTGGTCCTCCAGGGGCTGGCTAAGGTCCAGCTGAGGAGGGAGAAGAAAGACCATGGGTCAAAGATTAAAGTGTTAACAGGTTTGGCTTGTACACTTAAGCTGGTACACATGACGATGCTAAAAATAGGTTTAATTCTTTAATAACAACATTTAAGTGATAAATAAATCAAAATGTCATCGGTATAGGTGGAGAATTTCATTACTGCTACTTAAAGGAAATCATCTTTATCTATAACTTTAACTGGTCATCCTACTCTACTCTACTGGGAATCAGAACAAACCTATGGAAAAAATATTACATTAGCAGTTCCTTGAACTTTACCATAACCTAAGTATAACTGGAAGAAGTTCATCCAATCAGCTTTTCATGAGGTAATACCTTTCATGTGGGTGAGTGTGTTGAATTATAAACAAGTCCATTTCAAAAGAGGGCTTTAGTCTGAGGCAAGTAACAGAGGGAGTAAAGTAAAGATCAACTTTACTAAGAGGAAGTGAAATGAAAAAAAATGGCCTGTGTAAAAAGTATAATGCTAGACAAACTCATTAGGAATATTTGGCTAGGCTTAGATTTATTATACGAGTCATCACATGTTTACCACACGTATTCGACAAATGACATACATCAATATTACACCATGATTCATTTGTGGTTAATTGCAGCAAAAATAAATAAATAAATAAAAAAATAAAAAATAAAAAAGACAAGGTGTGGCCAAAACCAAAGCAAACACGCTAACACTTAGAATCTGTGGTGGGGCCATGCTGTTGCATAATGTGGTTGTACACTAACTCATAAGATGATCAGCAGATAGACATCACCTGATCATTACACACAAAGATAATATTCAGCAACACCTGTTCAAATAAGCCATTGCCAGGAAAGAAAGGCCGTCTTTGTGCTGTTCAGACAATACGCAATACCCTTTACTCACACGGGCGGGGATCAATGCAAGAACTGTTCAACTCAGCAGAGCTCCAGGTGCTTTAGGGTGGCCCACAGACGAACCCATTACCTGCTAGTTAATGATTCTGAGATTTTGGACAGATGGGTGACTAATTACCTTGTTTAGAAAAATAAATGTTCCAGCTCTAAGTGATTTACCCACTGTACTAAATGTTGAATAACCTGTTGATAAGGTCTTGACTCAGACCTGATAAACTTTTCTTAGAAATATTGTTTAACGTAATCAGTAACGCTTGTATCTTTTCAATAATTTACCATCAGTGCAGTTTGTCAGTCAGTAATTTCCACCTACACAGTGAGGATTTCTGATCGGTGTCCAACCCTATGGTGCATCTACACACACTCGAGTTAGAAGATGTTATACACATTTCCTGGTTATTTTACCAGTCTTGACAACTTTACTATTAAACTACTGGAAAGCTCCAATATTAGTCAGTTTGAAGGTCAAAAAATGAGTATAAAATTTTAAAAATCTCTTATCGGTGAAATTAAAATATATGGTTGTGGTGGAAAGACAATAGAATAAGTTGAGGAGAAAACCAAAAACTATTCTTAACCTCATCAATATTTCAGAGCAGTTTCCTGAAATTAACAAAAAATAAGTTGCGACAAATGTCGCTTGAGCTTTCGTCTTTGTTAGGGTTTACTGAAGCCTCGCCGAAAAGCCTAGAGAGTCTCCACCGAACAATTCTTAGATCTTGGCTTGAGATTCATGTGGAATTTCTATGATCCAAATCTTATTTTCCAAATCAGTATTTTAGAGAAGAAAAACCCAATGGATGACCGGTACATCAGCAAAGACCAAGAGGCTCCAAGGTGGTTTGGGGCTGGATTTCATGATCATGATCAAGGTGTCATTTTTACTAACAGGGTCTTGGAATATATATATATATATATATATGTACATAAAAGTTTTACTATAAAAACCGTTCTAATTAGTACCAGTGTAAAACAACTCATTGATTTAACAATAAAATGAAAAATAAAATGGTCACATTAAAATGCATCACAGATTGATTCCCATGTCTGGAGTTTGAGTTCATCATCATGTTACGCAGGGTTCCACTAGAGAACAAACACAGAACATCATCTTCAATCTTTACTGTTAAGACTATATTCCACATTATCCTACACAAACCTGTCTTTTTTGACAAAGCTGTAGGACGTTTTCCATTACACGCCATTTCTTCTGCTTGTAGAAGCAGGTCTTACAAAAGTAACATGCTTACACAAGATGCTAGGACGTAACAAAGCCACGGAGGTTAAGTATTTTAAGTTTTCAGTTTAGTTTTTTACCCTGACTGACACATAAAAGCAACATTTTTTAAACCCAGAGTATGTGTAAGCAAGGGTTTGGAAAACAAAGCTGTAAACAAGGCTGTTGACAGAACTAAAAAAAAAAAAAGAGTCTATTTTACTACCCTGTCTAAAGTGCCAGGCTGTGGGGGACTCAGGGGGGAGACCGAACCTCAGCCATGGAGAGACGGACGTCCACTGCTAGGAACTAAGACAATTGCTTTTTTCCTGACGGCAGGACGGAGCCGGGTGGATGGGAATCTGAGTATGTATTCCACTGAAGCAATGCTTTTAATCTCTTGTTTACACAATATGGCCTGGTCCCTCAACGAAAACAGAAACCTACATCATGGGGGTCACCACCCACTGGCAAAGACGCAACGTCAGGGACGGAGCTCTCCTCTCCCTCTGCGCCTACAGTGACCTTACTTTAAAGATCATCCAAAACCCCAGCAGTTTATCCACTTATGTCTCGCTAAACGCTAAAAGGAGAAATGTCGGCTGATGTCTTTGTGTGTCCCTCTGGGACTCGGGGCTAGCAGCAACAGGGATGGACAGCAGACATGAAAAAAAAGAAGGTCAAAGGCCAAAGTCAATATATTTTGAGCTTTGATGTACTGTGGCACCAACTACAACTGAGCTTTAGCTCTGGGAAATCTAAGAAGAGTTAAGTCTAAGCTAACAGTGGACACAAAGCTTATGGTGGACTTGAGTTTGTTTTTTGTTTTTTTTAAATCTCAGCCTGTTTTGTGTACGTGACTCTGCTTTTTTCTTTTGGCCGTTTCATCCTCGCTGCTGTCAGCTGGATCGAGTCTCACCTGGATTTGCTTTGTTGTCAGCCTCACCCAGTGCAGGAGAGTGTGTGTTGAGTGCAGGCAGAGGTGGTGAATGATTTATCATGTAGGCCGTGTGGCACTTTACACCCTAGTGTAAGAGAAACACATGTCTTTGGAGATAAACCGAAGCTGCCGTGGCATTCGTGTAAGGAGTGGCCTGATAAGACCACACATGAATATGAAGCAACACCACGGTTCACAAGTCTAGACTACACTAGTTACTTAGTTAATTAGTTAAATCCAGTCAATAATATCAACTATACACACACAATGTCAAACTGAGCAAGTATGTTTGATAAGTTGATGAGCTCCTCCTGGAGTCTTGGAGTGGGAAAGTCTTAGAGATATCCCCATGACAGGGATTTCCAAAGTATGGTGCGTGCTCCCCTATGGGTGCATCAGCTGCCACTAGGGAACGCACAAGATAAAAAAATGCACTTCAGAGTGTTTTTAAATGGGAGTTTTCCACCCGATAAGGGTTTAAAATCTGTACTTCCCAAACAGTGGGGCGGGGTGTGGGGGGTGGGCGTGAGAGGCTTCCAATGGAATACGGCACGCACATGGACATAAATGTACCTCTGCTGTAATGCTTGAATGATAACCTCCAGACACTAGGTGGGATATTTTTGGCTGAAACCGAAACACTGAAAGAAATGATTATGCCAATTATTAGTACCACTGTATTTATGGTTAAGACTGTGAACTTAACCTGAATAAAATCGAGCCACTGCGTTTGCATAGATTAATAATAAATAAATAATAACTTAATAATTGTCAAAATAATGAATTATCAAATGTCTAGCAGAGAAATAAAATCAACTGATAGTCACACAGGAAGTCAGAACAGAGAAGCCTTCATATTATTACTATTGGAGTCACTCTCTGTCAGGCTCTCACAGACAACAAGGATTGTCTGGCATTGTTGAAACAGGAAAATACATGTCGTCTGAACTTAACCACAATGGAGTGAATCCAGAAAGGACAGAGGTAGAACAGGCAGTGTAGCAACGATATGGTTGGACTGACGAACATGTTTCATCCACTCTAAACTTCAATTCTCTTTAAAAACACTCCCACACGTTCCTTCACGCACTGACAGATGGATAATGGACTGCTGTAGAGTGGGTGAGACACCACTGACACGCTGCAGCGAGGCACTCACATGATAAAGAATAATAACCTAATAATGTTCTTTGGATGTGCACTCAACAAAGGGCCATTCGACGTGATGGTGCGATTCTCTCAGAGTGAATATCGGCCTCACGGCTGAGACTGGCAGGTTAACATTATCTGATGCCATGACACAGAGCGGCCAACAAACAGAGCTCAGGGAGGATGGGTGTCATGGGATCAGGCCTAAAGGTTCAATACTGATAAAAAATGAGGCAGAAATCACATGGATGATGAAGCTGAGATGCCATAGGAGGAGTTCACAAAAACTGCATGTTCTTTTCCAGTTCTGTCACTCGTGAAATATTACATAAGCTGCCCAGGGCTGTCGGATTTATCATGAATCTGTCACACACATCATAAATAAAACGTGAAATAATCTAAGTTATTCCTGGTACCAACTGACCCACCGACCGGTGCCGGTCCGTGGCCCGGGTTTTGGGACCACTGCTCTAGATGATCCCAAATGAATCAATGAATCAACCACAGTCACAGTGTTTTTTGAATAAACTGTTCCAAGTCTTTTATCGTATCTCTTTAGAGTAAACGGTTAAAGTCATGGTCAGTTGTCATTAGTAATATTTATTTGTCCTTGGTAGAACAGACTTCAGGTGTTATCACTGCATCAGTTGGTTTACTCCAACCACAAGGGCAAGGTTAAATAAGTAAACTGGCTGCAGGAGATAAAACAAGCGTTGAATTTGAGCTCAAGGAAAGAAAATGTTGGCTGCGAAACAACATATAAAGACTGTGATGAGCCCAGTGTCAGGGAAATACTTTGAATTTAACAATATAAATGTCTAATTCTAATCCAACAGGGCTTCAGAAGTTCAGATCCTAATGTCAATGACAACGGGCTGACTTTGAGGGAAAAAATATTTCAGAAAAAATGTAAACCATCACTAAAATTATACTTAATGATGTTTCTGTCAAATTAATTAAAAACACTTTTTTTCTGCATCTTTGAACCTTTAAAGGACTATTAAACAAAACTGTGTGAAATAACAGTTTTATTGTAAAGTCATCTCATGTTCTGACTCAACTCTCGCAATAGGAGAAGACGGCTTTGTACACAGACTTGTATAACAAGGCCAACACGTTACAAAGGCCGCTATTATGTTCACTTGTGATACGGTCATTACAGTGCGGGCACGGACTGGCATTGAGTAGAACCCAGGCTGTGGAATAACCAGAGAGAACGGATAAACACCTCACTCAACGTGTTGAGTCGAAATTAACTGGTTTAAACTAACAAAACAAACAAACAAAAAAAGCTGCACTATTGGAACAGGTAAATCTGCGATAAAAGACACTGAAGACTGGAGTTGTGTTCAAGTTGTGGAGTGCACTCAGCAGATGGTCTGTAAAGATCTACTTTCTCCCCAGAGAATGCTAAAAGCACAGCCAGAAACAAAGCCGTGCTTACTTTGGGACTATTCCCACGACAGGGCTTTTTCTGGGGTGAGCCGATAAAGAGAGGAAAATAATAACCTCAAAGTGGGACGGGGGGAAAAAAGACCCTCATGTGAAGACAGGAGACGGCCTCAGAACAGAGACACGGATGGAGTCATTTGCCTGTCAATTGCAGGAACCACTTTAAGTGACAGGTACTTTGCGGCGCTGATCTCCCAGGACTTAGTGACAATTGTTAGTGCTGCGCTGTACTCATACATGCACATACACGAATATAGATGAGCTTCATCTAATCCAAAGGTGGCAAACATACGGCCCGAGGGCCAAAACCTGGCACGCCCAGATGTTCAATCTGGCCACCTTGATGAATTTTGAAAATAAAATTAAAAAAAAACTCACTAACATTTCATATTCAGGTAATTTTTTTGTTAATTTTTTTTTATGTGAAATTACTTAATAATAATAAACTTCTTCACATGAAAGCAGAGAGAAAAAACATGGACTTATTATAGTTATTTATAGTTAATTATGTTACGGTTGTACTGGTCCGGCCCAATCTACACCTAATTTTTTACAAAAACTCACTGTTTTTTGTCCGAGTTATGTGGCTTATTAAAATATTACTAAAACCAACATGCAGTTTGTTGCATTTGTGTGGATTTTACATGGTAGTAAACACAGTATTTTGGTCTTCCAAACACACACACACGTACACAAACTAATTTCAGACATCCAGTAGAGCTGAGGCTGGGTGTTCTGGTAAGACTGTGACTGATGCTGTTTGGAGACTGAAAACACCAAGTCTGTGAAGGTTTGTAGGAGGAGCCAAACTCACAGTAGTTTTGAGTTTAAATGAGGGTAAAAGAATGTACATGTGGTGTCTGATGTGGCCGGATCCCCACCACAAGAGTCAGAATGTGGACAAAAGACAACAACAACAACAACAAAAACAAGAGATTGGGTTCTATGACGACGAGAAGTGAGAGTCAGATCAACATCTTACCTGCACGACTTCTATTCCTCGTTTCCTGAAACAGAGAAGAAATAAATCAATAAATCACCACAACAAAACAAGGATGAGAGGTGAATATCTGACAGTACAAATATTTCTACTCTAGGATAAAACAAACACACATAATGTGTAAATCAATTATTCCCCTGACAATTCAAAAATTCAAAACTTTCATGAAACAGCCGGCTAATGAGCCACGAACCTGGATCACTGCCTGGACCTCAATAATGAACAATGCCAGCATCAATATTCCGAGATAAGACATGACGGTATTATTGCATCCTAAATATCCGACACCTCTCCTGGGCAAAGAACACCGAGCACAAATACTCCGATGAAAACAGGTTGCTTGGCAACTATCAGACCCAGACTAGACAGGACTGTATCATACATTGTCCCAGTAGCTTTCCCTCAAAATACACAAACCAGAACGACCACAGATGTGCACGTACACAGGGTTTGCGGAGCTAATTTCGTTCGGACACTGAACAGATATTTATTTATAGTTTCCTTTCTTAAAATTTCATATTTTTACAAACCTGACACAATCCTACAGAATTTTAAACAATTTATTTTGCAATTCCTCGAGCAAAACCCAAGCTCTTAAAGACACAGGTAACGTAGCAGCCGTTCTGTCCCTGCTTAATGTTGGTCAATTCTTTTTAAACTGAGGTTTTTCAATGGCTTTTTAAAGTTATATCACATCTTTTTGGACTTTACTAAGCTTTAATACTTTTTTTTTTTTGGTTCTTTTCACTTGGTGCACATAGGTTTTTTGTCAACTTCAGTTAAAAATTAATATTATTATATATATACGTATTATTAATAAGTTAATTCATTTTTTTCTCTGAAGTAAATCACACTGAGGGGGGAGGGAGAGGCTCAACTTTGTCTTATCTGACTTAAATTGCAAAAAAAAAATGTTTGAATGGTTTAAATATTTTTTTTTTAAGAGACATTGGACCACAGACAACTCCCGTCCTTCCTGACCTAATTCTAACCAAATGCTGATCCTCAGTTTCATGGGAGGAGCACTTTGTCCTTGGGTGTTTCAGCAACACCCAAATCTGTCCCACCTTGAAAAATATTTCAACACTCACCTCAACCAAAACCAGTTACTGCCTAGCCCCATCCTTATCAGTAACCCTAACAGAGACCCGTTACGCTGACAAATCAGGTTCTAGACTAAATAGTTGACAATCCTAGAACTATTGATCCTGTCATGCACCACAGTTTCTACCTAAAGAGGAGACATAACAAGAGGACATGATAAAAAGTGTGGAATTTTTTCAAAGCACATTAAATCTAATGGTGGCCTAATTTTAATGTGTGTGTGTGTGTGTGTCTGGTGGCCTAATTTTAATGTGTGTGTGCGCACAACGACAATACGGTGTATTCTTATTACAATTTATGAACGACAAATGCAAACTATCACAGGCACAGATTAGGAAACAGTTTCCAGTTTTGTCATTAACAAAATAAAAACCGAGTGAATCACAGAAGTAAAGACATTAACATAGTTCTGGTGACACCAGTTTCTCAAGTGTCCACAGCTAAAAAAAAAAAAGTTTAAAATTTAAATGGACAAAACCAGCAACTCAACAAGTTGGGAGAGAATTTACAATGCGAGCTAAATCAGTCCTGCACTACCACCAACACAGCCTGTCAGGGGCAGTTGTTTTTGAGGTCCAGGCTCCATGGTAACAGCAGTGTGGCCATTCGGCGCTTCACAACAATGTGGATATTTAATACTGCAGCTGGAGTGTTTCATGTGGTGTCAATGGGGCCTTTAGTTCTGTCCAATCTCAGACATGGTGAGTGCCAGCTCTCCTGTGTTGCTATTCAGTCGGCAGAATGAAAAAAGGGGATGAAGGTGGCGACCCGGTGCCGGAGCAGGCCACACGTACAACTTTTTAAAATGGGATTAACACACAAGAAGACAAAAGGTTTAAACAACCACTGTCATTGATTGACATTTAACTACCGGGTCGGAGGAAGGACATTTTTATGACAACATTTCTGACTCTATGGTTCCTTTAGGAGTGGCTGATAATCAATGCGGCAGAGCAGTACATTATTAGCATTATGTAAGACAAAGAACAGGTGCGGGATTCCAACAGGGTGAGGCAGATTAACTTGTTCGGCCTGTTATTCTTTTTTTTTTTTACCCCCATCATTTCTTTGGAAACAAATCAGAGCAACCTTTTCTTTAGGTGTTGAACAGATCTCAGTGGTGAAGTGCTTTAAAGGAGTTCCCTCTCACTGGGTTAATCACATCACTGAGTGGAGAGAAAACACGCACAAGAAAGTCGTTCAAAGACATTTCATCAGCATTGTTTTTCTACAGTAAGATAACAGGATAAAGAGAATGTTTTCATGCCCCTCATCAGCACTTCTAACTGACCCATTTGTTTTAAGGGTGGAGGGTTTTTCTAATTAGGGTTTAGACAAAGCCTACAGACACACTGTGTAAATGGTGCGACACAAACAACTGAACTTTAGGTGCTCCAATCAGCAGGCACCCGACAAGGCGGCCTGTTTACTCAGGCAACATGCAGGACGAGCGAGAGAAAACCTAATCAAGTCCAATTGTATCATAATGTCAAATTATTCGCTTCTCTTTGAATTTACAGCCAGAATAAACTTCTGCACATGTTTCTCTGAAGGAACCAAAGACATGAACCGATATCATGGGCTATTGGATAAAAAAATAAATTATAATTATGAAAAATCTGGGTGAGCCTAGGCACTAATGAGTAAAATATTGAGATGCCATGGGAGCTACACGTGGTTCATGTATCTCTCAGCTATTTCCTTTTCCTTTTACAGTAAATTTCAGTTAAATATATTTAAATATTCACCAAAAAACAAAACAAAAACAAACTCAACCAAAACACAGGAGTGAACTGAGTGATGGGCCGTTAATCATGTTCACACAACAAATGCGTTCTTGTCCAAAGGCAGTAGATCAGGGTGCCCACACTTCTTTGGTCTGGGAGCCATTATTTAAATGACCAGGCGTAAGTGATCTGCCTACACTGAAAATGATAGATAATCAACTAACGATAAGTAGCCTGACTACTTAGTCACAAAATGAGAAGAGTGTTCTTCATTAGAAAAAGGCTAGCGCTACGTTTCGTTGGCAGTTTAGCTCCCACTTTCTTACAACATCAAACACAAAGCTAACCAAAATTGCAATCTTATTTGATAAGGCCACTGTCAGACTTTGCCTTTCATAACCTAACTTCCTCTCTCAACAAAAATACAGAATAGACAACAACTACATCCCTTTTGCATGACAATGCTGCGCTTAAAAAAAATAAAGTAATTCTATCATGTGTAGAGTCCTTCTTTGGGGCAGTGGTGGCTTGGTGGTTAAGGAAGCAGACCTGGCTCCAGGAGGGTTTCAGGTTCGAGTCCACCAGCTGCCAAGTTACCACTGAGGTGCTCTGAGCATGGCACCGTCCCCACACAATGCTCTCCGCGCAGTTTAAGCTGCCCCCTGCTCACTATGGTGATGGGTTCAAAGCAGAGGTCACATTTCCTTGTGTGCAGTGGTGTTCTGTGTCACAAGGAGTTCACTTTCACTTTTCTTTCCTTTCCTTTGCATTATCATCATATCATTTTATCTACATAATGTAAATATTTATTATCAACAACACAGCATGTGTCTAAAATCACAGACACGTGGTAAACACCACAAAAACAAGAGCAATAAATTATCCAACTTCACTCCTGCACTTGCACGAACAGAAATCAATGTTGTCTGAACACACAAAACTAAAATGCCGACTGATGTTAAGGTGACGTGTATCTGACCTGATTTGCACTGTTGCTAACAGTAGGATGTATCATCTTTCAGTGTCTGTGTTCAGCTGCATTCTCTATAACAATCCATCGTAATGTTACTCTTTAAACCACAAGCAGCGCCTGATTAAACGAAAGAGAACAAACAAGTCTAACTAAGACTAATCTTGTCATGTTTAAATAAGTGACACCGTTCAAGTGTAAAGCTACGTTCTAGCATGGTGTTCTCCACATTTACACAAATGTAGAGGAAATAAAGTCTACCATGTTTGCTTCTGCTGTGGATAAATGTGTCTTCTGACTGATCTAGAGACCAGAAGAACCAGAGTCCTTCTGTAATCCTATAAGGCGAGTAACAATCAATAGAATATAACGTGAGGGTTGCAAATCAATTCTGTGCAGTAGGAGTACACATGCTCAGAGTATACATCCTAGTACCCACACCTTAGATCAGTGGTTCTCAAACTTTTTATACTCTGTACCACCTGAGAAAACACTGAGCTCTCACATTGAACTTGCAACTGATCCCATGATTCCGTGCTGCCTGTGCTTACGTGAGCAACAGACTGGGACTGCAGCAAAAAAAAAAAAAAAAAAAAGGCCAAACATCCTATTTCATAATCTCACAAGTAGCTACACATTTTTTCTAAATGTTGTAATAATTAATAATTGTGCATGGTATGTTTCAGAGTTAATGAGTTATACCACTTTTGGTACGTGTACCACAGTTTGAGAACCACTGCCTTAGCTGAAATACTTCAGGACAACAGTCCAGGTAATAACACCTTTTGAAGCCGTCTATCCTGTCACACAGGCAGTTTAATTTGCTACCAGAGGTTCGACCTGCACACATTCCCTCCTCGCACCATGTCTCGACAAGCAGAGAGTGAAGACATAACAAACCAAACCTGTGCTTCAAAAAGTCAAGACAGAGGCCGCTTTGGACACTGCGACTCAAGAAAGGAAATATGACTTTATGAATTTAAAAAAAATAAAAAAATTTTTTTAAATATAATGAATAAAAATAAATAAATACAAAAAATCAAATCAGGGCCAGAAATTTCAGGTGACACTTGAACAGATACAAACAGGGAAATTCCTGAGTGTGAGCATGAAAGAGAAAGTAGTCGTGCAACCTGCAAAAGAGTCATTTCCTGTAAGAGGAGAGATGATCATTAGTCCTCCTCGTCATTGTCTGACAACTCACCTCTTAATTCCCTGTGACATGAATTTTTAATGATGCAGACCAAATGTGTGGCTGCATGATGTCAAGTGCTGCTTTCTCACCGTGTGAAATGTGACCATGCTTCAAATCTAGGATTATTTCAATTAAGAAACACATGCTCACAACTTACTTCAAAATACACATCTCTCTGGGTTGATCATTGTGTACTGGATATTTAACTCCAGGATGTATTTGAAATAGCAGGAGGTGTAATTTCTTTTACATTTATAAAAGAAATGATTTATTGCGGGGTAGAGTAATTATGTTACTGATTTATCACACCATAAATAAAACTACTGTTCAGCCTTTAGTTAATGCCTCACCCTAGTGTCTAGTGGTGTCAAGAGTCTGCCAAGTCAACAGGTGGTCATATTAACATGTCTGTAAAGCCTCAGTGGCCAAAGCATTGATATCAGTTCCTCGTGCAAAGGAATTTAATGACACTGCGCCGAGCAGGTGTCAGAGTTTGTATTTTCACAATTATTGGAGGTTTCATCATCTGACGATATGGTTCTGAAACGTTGCCTAACGCACCATGTCATTTCTAATCACTAATGTTTTCGGTATCTTTTGTTACAGGGAAACTCTATGAATGTGAAATATCAAAATTGTTAGTAAATTCAGTTGGGAAAAACCATTATTGGTAACAATTATTATTTATATTATATAACAATTATTCCTATAGCAATATATTGTTAAATTCCAACTCTTTGTAATTGAGTAAGAGGCTAAACAATATGCTACATATTAAAGTTGTTGCAACATGCAACAAAGAAATATTTTAGTAATTAGTCGAGTTAACACTAACCCAGTAATTAGTCCAAACAGGAAATACTTATCTTAGGGCGATTTGAATTGACGTGTCAAACATGAATATGTTCTATTTTCCTCTTCTATTATTATACAAGTTCAGAGGGTTTTGCAACAAACACCAACTCCCACAGCGTCTGTGTTTTATTTAACTAACATAAACAAACAGCTTTCGTCTACGTGTATATGTATACACATATCTATACACGCGCGGACCATCATATTATGATACGTCGCAAAGTACAGTAACATTATTTCGATTTAAATCCGCTACACAAATAACGTTCTGATTTGACATGGCCACGTACCTGCACAAATCGGCGAAGGCCTGGAAATTGAGCTTCTTCATCTTCTTCTCGCTGAGCCAGTAGCCGACTCTTCGGCCTTTTAGGAAGGTCTGCATCTCCACTTTGCTGCTGCTCCTTCTCTGGAGTCAGACGGTACGAAGTGAGGGATCAACCTGGAGGCAGGGAACCGGGGACACCACCGCGTCACGTTTCAGTCTCACAGCGGCCAAAACAAGGCGACGCTTCACTGGACGTTTTTTAACAAAATGTTGTTTGTACATTAACGCACACGTCTGTAGCGGCAGTCTCCAAATATTACAGTAAACTCATCAGCTATTGACACATACTCTCATACACTCTGACCCCCTTTAGCTCAACTGCTAACGCTAACAGGCTAGCTGAGCAGTGACAAGTCTCCCGAGCTCAGCGATGGCATGCAATTAGGGAAACGAAGGCTACCCTGCATATTAAACAGGCCACAGCTAAACAGCCTGACATAACCCTTTTACATTTGCCAAATGAGCCAAGTAAGAATGGCGGCCAGCGGGGGGCTCACTCAGCTAAGAGATGAAGCCAGTGACATGACTGCGAATACAGCTGGCAGCGAGACGCGGTGTGTTTTTGGGCTGAACTAACCTGTTAGTTTCAGCGCAGTTCCCCTCCGTTAGAGCGTCCTCTTCACAAGCTAACTCTCATTGTTTCCCATTTCTGTCCGTGTGCTGGAGGAAGAGACTAAGTTTTCACAGAGATAATGAGAGAAAGACTGGTTCCTGGTGTGTCTTTCACCTCCCTCTCAGCCTCTGTCTCTGCCTCAGTCTCTCTCTCTTTCTCTCTTTCTCTTTCTCTCTCTCTCTGTATGAGCTGAAGTGACTTGCACACACCCAGGCTCCGGGAGACTGGTGCTGCCTTCGCGGCTGCCTCGGAAAAAAACCCCAACACTCCCACAATTGTCTTACGTATCATTCCAGGCAAACGTCAACTAGTGGAGATAGAATTGTGTCTGAATAGTAAATGCAGTTCATCGTTTAAAAATAATTCTGAGCTGAACGGCGCAGCACTTTACTACGTAATAACTACGGGTTCATAAAAACAAAATGTGTATTGGCTGATATAATCCTATTAGTTAACACGTTCTTTTTGGTAAATAAAAATAAAATGTTTTGTCTGTGTCCAACATCTTGCTTTTTCTGCATTTATATAGTCAGACAAAAACAACATATACGACAAAACAAATGATTTAAAATTAAAGTATGCTCTCCGCATCACTTCGTCAAAATATTCATTACCAAACTTAAAAGATAGCTGGGCTATAAAAAAAGGTATTTACAATGTTAGTGAATGAACACATCTCATAAAATAATAAATACAAATAAAAACAATATTACAGAAAGTCAAAAGAAGATACAGTTTTAAATATTTATAAAGGCGACCAGAGTCAGTGTTGGTTAATTTTGATCTAATAATAAAACAAGACTTGTTTAATATATATTGTTGTTGTTGTCTGGTTTTATTATGATTCATTATCTTCCCGCCTTTAATATAAGACTTGGACTTCCTGGTGAGCCAGTTTCTATCGTATTTACCTGCTCTATAGTTCGTATTTGCCAGACTTCGTTTCCAAAATACATGAAAAATGCGATCAGTGAAGTGAAGTCTGAATCTAGTTTCTCCTGATTTACTGCCAACACCAGTCATACAAGTTCTTCATTAGAATTTAAACTGCCACGTGAGCGCCCTCCAGTGGTCAGTGAATTGTTTTGCCTCAATTAAGCCTAGATGTTCAGACCGCAACTGCACAGTGGCGACGCCAAGTGGGGAATAAAATGTAACACATGCTTGTATTATAATTACATAAACAAAAACATGAACCTTGTATTTTTATATAAATAAAACTATAATGTTTATGAGCTAATTCTTTTCCTATGCGTACATTGTAATCAAGCATTATCAGGCAGATCATAATAAAGAAAATATGATATATATTGATTTTAATAAAAGTAATTGTTTTTTGACAGGGCTCATTGGGTTACCCTGGGAAACGTCGATACTATTTTATAATTAACATGTTTCACGTTGACACCCTCCCCTTCAGAAAGCAAGGTCATGTCCCATATATGGCTTTTTTTTTAGTCTAAAAAATAAAAAAATAATCAGGTAGACTATGAAAAAAGTCTAAAAAATAATCAGGTAGACTATGAAAAACACTGATTATCTACACAATGGAGACATGTTTTAAAAACAAAACAAGCAAAAAACACAAAGCACAAAACAATACAAAAACAACAGACGGTGCTCGAGGCTGAGGGAACACGAGACGCCATTTCAGTTTCAGTTCTTCTCAGGGTAATCCACGATCGGGACAGGTTGACTTACTGGGTAATTTTGTTTCCTCTTTTAATCCTTACGAGTGTAAAAGTATTGATTAAGGTGGTAAGTAATTGTAATTATTATTTTATAACATTTATTTTAATTTTTGACGTCCCATACAGTTAATATTATTTTTTTAATCTTCTTTTTAAATATTTGAATACCAAAATTGATTTTGATGATTTTTAGGCAAATTTTAAAAATCCAATGCAATTGCGGCAAACATGATATAATTGTACACCAACGTAAAGCTAAAATTTAGATGTTTTTTATTATTTCTTTTTTTACCTTCATTTTAATTTTACATCTCGGCTAATTCTGTCAGACATCTTTCCAGCTTTCATAACTTCGGGCTAACTCAATTTTGTTTTATGTCTGTTAACTTAAAGAAACTTCTATGTTGGACTGTTTGTAATTTTCTGGTATCTTTTTGTTCGCTTTAAATGTTTTGTGGTTATATTAAATGTATTTTACATTCTTTTGTTGTTGTTTGTTTCAACAACCCCGGATATATCTGTTAGCTGTATACTTACATTTCAGTGTTTTTGACTAGCTAGGCACGGTTTGTTTTGCTACTAGGCCTTAATGAGGTGGTTGTAAAACATACCAGAAAAGATAAACAGGTGGTTAATTGTTGTCAATATAACACTGTATGTTTTGGTGGAGAAAGTCAGTGTTAAATATTAAAATAAAAAACAACAGAATGTTCTTTCCTTTTTCAGGAGGTTCTTCCCGCTGATCAGTAACAATTTGCATGTGGCGTCACTTCCTCCACGTGGTTCTAGCGCAAATTCGCGCCCGGAACCGTCGTTTACCAACAGTCTCGTCCAGCTGCTGACTGACTGTCTTTGTGGGTCACTCCTCTTGCTGTGTAATTTCCAACAGAATGGCTGAAAACGAAGCAAACTCCGTCCTCAACACTGAGACCGATCCCTGTGCAGAAGATCTGGAGGAAGCTCTGTGTGTGCTGCGAGGAAGTGACCCAGAAAACTGCTCATATTCGCGGGTAAGAGAACATTCCTGCAGTGAACCGCAACCACCCTGCAGATTACACCTTTATTAAGTATGTCGTAGAGTGAGTCTTGTCATTGCTGGTGTGTTTTGTGTTTAAAATAAAGTAAAGTGCTTTACTGCAAATGCAAGTATTGCATCTGTAGATGTTACACGTCCGTGTTCTGTTTTTTGTTTTTTCTTTACGTTTATTACGTTATTTTTTCTTTGTACCCATTGGTGTAACACACTTTTACATGTTACCACTGCAGCTTTCGGTTTTTATGCCGGAAGTTTACGTTGTGAGAGGAAGGACGTGTATTCATTTTATCATCACATTTTGATTATAGTTGTATTGAAGTACATACAAAAAATTTTATTTCATATTTTTTATTTTCACGCAAGTATTTGGTGAATTCTTATACATTGTTTGGATTATAAGTTTCATCAACAACAAGGGATTGGTTAAATCGTCAAACATAGATCGCATGTTAATTATTTAGACATGAATTAATTTTCTTATGAAGGCAAATATGTTTTCATCATAACAATGAAAAAGAACCAAACAAATATACATTTAAAAAGCTGAAATTGTAGAAGAAGGGCCCAGGGAGCAGTGTGGAGCAGCTCGTGGACTTGAACCTGAAGTCTTCCAGACCCAAGTCTGCTTTCTTAACCACTGAGCCATCACGGCCTGGAAAAACTGATAACTAGTATATTATATTTTCATGTCAATTGGTTGTGTGTTTTTGCAGGGCTATGTGAAGAGACAGGCTGTGTTCGCCTGCAACACTTGCACTCCCAGTGCAGCAGAGCCTGCTGGGATTTGTCTGGCGTGTGCCAATAAATGCCACGATGGACACGATATTTTTGAATTGTACACTAAAAGGTACTTGATATCTCTGTACTGCGTGTATACTAGTACTGAACGAGTGTTATGGTCCTTGCTTTAATGTGGTTTTTTTTGTGTGTTCTCTACAGGAACTTTCGCTGTGACTGTGGAAATGACAAGTTTGGGGATTTTAAGTGTCAGCTGAGTCCTGTAAGTCCTGCAGCTACTTTTATTTAACATCATATTCAGTGCATTTGCTGATGATAGATGTCATTCTACTGATTGTATTCACAGGACAAGGACAAAGAAAATGCCCAAAATCACTACAATCACAACTTCAGTGGGCTCTACTGCACATGTAACCAAAAATACCCAGATGCAGAAAATCAGGTACCGTCCTTCTCATGTCTCAACAGCAGTAAAACCTTCTGTTTAAGGTGTCTGAGTGTCTCATCTGTCCTCTTATCCAAACATTATCTCACAGGATCAGGATGAGATGATTCAGTGTGTCATCTGTGAGGACTGGTTCCACAGCAGAGTGAGCATTTATTCACCTCCTTTAACTGACTCTGTTCTGAGTCACATACATCACTAACTCATTTTCTCTCCCTCTGTCCCAGCACCTGGGCTGCCCTGTTGAAGACCCTGAAGACCTGCAGGAGATGGTATGTGAAGCCTGCATGAACAGGGCTCCCTTCTTGTGGACGTATGCAGCTCACTTTGCAGGTAACCCATCCTCCTCAGCTGTACATGGGTTGACCTCGACATTTATGACAACAAAACATCACATCTCTTCCCTTCAGCGCCCCCTGGGATCGGAGTCCGTCCCACTGAGGAGACGGAGGTTGATGTTGATGTTGTAGGACAAGGTGACGAGGAAGACGCCCGTGAATGCAGTCAACATGAGGGCAAGGGACCGTCTAACAGTGTTGACCACAAAAGCCAGCAGGTGAGAGATGGAGCTGTTCTGCAGTCTCAACCAGTAGGTTATTAGAACACTAGATAATATTAATTAAATGTATGTCTCCTTTAATCTATTTAAAGTGCTAAATGACTGATGGGTAAATGTTTTTATGGGTCAGTCCCTATTTATGGTCCTTTTTCTACTAGAGCAGTTTGAGTTTTAGGAGACTAATAAACAGAACATTATTCTTTTTAGATTATTTTACAGTCATGTGGTTACATAGGCCCACAGTTCTATTTTCATTAGTGTCATATAGCATTGCTGTGTCCAGCTAATCACAGTTGGATTTTTTTACTTTTTATTATTTTGACTGGACAAAATAATGTATGTGACTTAATAAAACGTGTGTGACTTCCATTTTCTTCAACTAAAATATCATTTAAAGAACAAAATGGAACATGTCTGTTGAGTCAAACTCAAGAAAAAATCGAAATCTTAAAATATATTTCTAGAAAAAAAATCGAAATCTTAAAATATATTTCATAAATTTCATATCAGAAGAATGGGGAATGTGGTAATTCAAAACAAAAGGTAAAATATTTTAATACCAAAAATTGAGTCTTGACTCAATCAGAGCAACAACACAAAACAAGAGCAGGAGTTCTGTGGGATTTAACACCTTCCTCCACTAGATGGGGCTGGAGAGTAAACGGGGAGATTATGTCCCAGACAGACGGTTCAAAACTATGTTCCCGTGCTTCCCCTCCTTTGGGTAATTACAGGAGAAATGACCCATGAGGCACTGCTTCTTATGCTCTGCAGATGGTACCACATGACAAACTGGGGATTTGATCACCTGATCATTTCAGTGCTACTGTCACTGATCAGTTCTGCACCGATGGGTGCCGAGATTTTTTTTCTATTCCCAGGTGTTATTTCCTGTTTAAGATAATAATTCACCCATATATTATAATTCATGTAGTGTTCTCTCTCTTTCTCTTTTCTTTTGCATCTTAGCAGGCATCAGACGGAAGAACCCTTTGCAAACGGACACATGAGCAGATGACAGCTTGTCTTGGCAAAGCCCTGAGCAAAACTGAGGCCTGTAGGCTGAAGGAGCTGCAGAACCTCCCAGGACAGGAGCGGCCAAGACAGGGAGCAGTGTTTTGGCCTGATAGTTGGCGTTCTGAGCTTTGCACCTGCACAAACTGCAAGGTAGGTCACAAATAATGAGTTCACATGTTAAAATATTGGCTTTAGAAAAGGGCACCATCCTGCTACTGGCCTGTTTTCCATGTTGATCTTGTTTAAATTTACCAGGACACACAAACCTCATTTCCAAAAACATTGAAACACTTCCTCAAAATGCAAAAAAATGTAGAGCGGCTATTTTTATATGCTGTACTACAGGGGTTCCCAGGGTGTGGTGGGGTCAAGACCTGTTCTTAGCTTCATTAAAAAGTAAACAGCCAATAGGAAATAGAATCAGCAGAACAACTAAAAGCCATTTTTCTGTACCTTCTGAGGGTTTAAAGGCATTAACAAAACAGATTTATTGTTTCTTTTATTGCATTCATAAACTTTACCAAATGCGGTTTGTTTATATATGTGTATATATACACACATATATATACATGTGTATATACTGTATATATGTATACATATAAACACATTTGGTATAGATATAGAGATATATATAGATAGATATAGTGTGTGTGTGTATATATTTAGGTGTGTGTATATATGTTTAACCAAAACCCACGCTCTTTGTACCCACACATCTATACAAAGCGGTCGTACGTGGCGGCTGAAGTGCAGTTTCTCATGGATGAGTCCGACACCATGCTGTCCTACGAGAACAAAGGTCGGGCTGAACCGTTTGGGCAGCATCCGCTAATGCTACTGACGAGCTCGTTGGACCGGGTGCAGCAGCTGGAGGTCATTTACGGTGAGTGTGAGCAGTGTGCGGTGACACGCCGTGAGGTCATGATGTAATTGTGTGAAGTGAAATTTAACAGAGAGGTGATTGATTGTCCTGACGAGGTCTAGAGAATCACACACCGCACGTGTTCTTTCCTCAGGTTTTAACGAGCTGAAGTCGGCCATTGGGGCATTTGTGGATCAGCATGCTGCTGAAGGAAAGGTGAGAGAAGTAGACGTCTCGCTGCTCTTAGCCACCGTCCACTTGATTAGCCATGTTCCATCTCTGCAGTGAATTCTCTGGACGCTGTTCTTCTTGTACTGTATGTCTGCCTGACTCACCTCCTCCCCGTTTCCTTCAGGTGGTCACAGTTGAAGATGTGAATCAGCTGTTCGAGGAGCTGTATGCCAAAAGACGCAAGACCAACGCGGGGTACCAGTGAAGAGGAGGCCGCGCAGCTGCCGTAGTGCCACGTTGTTATGGTGCTTCTCAGAAATGAATGTTCTGTGCAAAATGACACTTTTGCCATTTTGTTGCTGCAACTTATACTTGAACTTTTATGGTTAAAGGAACCTTTATCCCTTCTGCTTTAAAATGCTGCCTTGAGATCTCTGACACGACTGTGTGGATTTGGTTGGAACATAGTGATGCCTTAAATTTTCTCCTGAAACTTAGTGATGACTGTGCATTGATACAATACAATGATCTTAATAAATAAAATAAGTGGGAATTATTCTTTATTCATCTGGATGTGTATTAATAAAGGGCAGTGAGTCGTACTCTTAAGGCCGCAACCCCAGACCGTGGGTAGGTTATCAACTGAAGACACCATTGATGTTATTGATAAGAAGATCAGTTATAATGCAGCATTTGGCCACATGGTGGTGGTAATGCATCAGCCAGTTAAAAAGTTACAATAGACAGAGAAGAAAACAGTCTTCTTTATGCTAGCTGCACCAAAAAGTATGGAGATATTTTTTAAAACGAGAAAAGACATGTGGACCCTCCACAAGACTGCATTTAGCTCCAATCCCAAATATTTAATGGTTCCTGGGCCACTGCTCTGCAGGTGCAACATCATTTAAAACATGTACGAAGGCTACCATCCACTCTTCGATGAGCTCCAAGTTCGATTGTGTAATTCAGTTGTCGAAGCACAAACAAGGCCGAGAGAATCCTTTAATATCAAACCAGTTTATTTTGTAGTCTGTCCAAGTTTACCACTGTTACGCACCCTTTCAGGCGACAGTAGAAAAATAGATTCAGTGAAACTAAATGCAACTCAATATCGATCTACAAACATGTTCTCTACAATACAAGTACAACGTACCTGTTAGGATTCAACACAAGCAACCACACATTAAGGATGTTTCTGTTTTCTGAAAAAAAAGGTGCTAAAAATAACACTGTACACGAAAACAAGCTACATGAGATTCCAAAGAACTTTGATGCAGGCTGGTCAGCTGGTAGAAAAGAGCTTGCATAGACATGGAAGTCACTTCTCCAATAAAAGCCCGGCCGCAGGCGGGGGAAGGCACTGACTTTTCTACAGCAAAGAGCAAAACAAGAGCATCAATCCAACTGAACATTGTCCTGGAAAATAAAATGACTACCCAACGAGAACATGGGGAAGCATCACAAGTTTTGAATTTTTTCCTTATGAAGCAACCTACTGTAAAATATTATTCTGCTTGCTCAAGTCATTACCGCTAAGCAGATCCTTTAAAGGTTCCTTTTACTTTTGAAGTTAAGAGAAATGGAAGGACGTTTGTACAAACATAGAAGTCCAAAAACCACCCACGACACTGAAAAGACTGCTCTAAAAGTCTGACATTTAGAAACATAATGGATTCGGACACAATCATTTCATTTTATACCACACATTCTTAGTGAGAGATCGTGACAAAGACAGATACACAGTGTTGTTCACTACAGTAAAAAAAAAAAAAAAGAAGCTTCAACAAACACTAAAATATGATGGAAACCAATAAAAATTCATCAGAACACGTTGGAGCTCAATCCATTATATACAATTTACCACTGGAGATATGAGCCCGCAATCGCCAACTTCTCATCAATACGAGACCATATTGTTATTTTGAATTTTTTTTTTTTTGTCCGATATTCATATTTGTTCTATTTCCCCTTCTGCTACTGAACAGGCGGCTCCTACAGTGCAACGTATATGCGTTTATGTGAGGTTGTGCGCCAGCTGCTGGTCGCGACCGGCTTTTATGCATGGACTTGCAGGGTTTTGGAGCTACAGCTTCTGCGGCACTTTTAACAGTATATTTGACAGTACTGAATATGCTGGTCCACAATTGTCCATGAGGTGAGAGATGGTGTCTACGTGCGTTCGTCAGCATCTGGGTTTGGATGAAAACCCGCTCTACTGCAAAGATCGTGTGCAGTAAATGAATGTGTGGTGAGCAGAACAGTCAAATAAACCATTAACAGGGGCTGTGATATAATGACATCATGCTAAAGTGAATAAATGCAGCTAACAACTGAATATTCCAAGCTCTGGTTAAGGCTGTTACGTTAGATTACTTGCTGCTAGTGATAAACAGACCAGGGAACTTCTGCAGACTGACCACCGCTCTGTGCTAAAGAGACGCTCTGATATGTACAAACAGACCTGACGGAAGATGGGAGTGTACAGTACTGAGATTGTCTAAACACCTGTGTGTATCAAAGTTGTCCTCATGCACACACACACACCCGCACGCACAGAACACCTGCTCCAGCTGCAAACATACACACCCCATGACAGTCAGTTGCCATGGCACCCTTTTATTTTTATTTCTACTAACAGACCTATCCATGATCCTCCTGCTCCTTCCTGTCCTCAGCAAAAAACAAAAAAAAACAAAAACAAAAAAACTACCAGGCTCCTGCCTGGGAGCTAGACACTGAGAGACTGTGATAGCTGAAGCCTAACACAATTATCTGAGTGGATTTCTGGAGGATGACGAGCTCTGATGACCTACTTCCTGTCGGATCCAATTCCTGCTTTGTGTGACCAAACCTAGACCAATTACTCAGCGGCCCTGCAGAACCACAGCCAGCAGGGGGAAAACTAGTCAGGTGCGTTGCTGTAGGCATGCTACAGGAAGAAATGGAAACACAAGTCATGGGAGGAAAGAGAACAGCCAGATGTATTTACATATCAATTCGCCACAATACTCTGTTCTGCACTGGTTGCCGTTGTTTGTCTGTGTAAAGTGAGATCTCCGTGCAGCCATCTTCCTATTCTATCCTGAAAATAATCAAGCGACAGAGCAGCCGATGAATGGAGTCTTTGTTCAACATAACTGAGCTGCATCTAGTTTTTCGACCTCATCGTGCAGGATTAACACACCTTCAACACACAATCACTCGCTACAATCCGGACCAGCCCAGTGGAGCCTGAGTCATCCTGTAAAAACAGCCATTCAGAGCAGACGTACACAGAGTATGTTATAGCATGTTATACACACTGTCGACCTATAGATCTTCCTCTTTCCACGCCCTGACTGTGTGACTGATGGCACAGAGTGATAGAGGTAGGACAAAAGAACAGAGCCTATAAATAGCAAACCATCAACTAAACCCCTTTTTTCCCCGCTCTTGTCAAACACACACACACACTGAACACCCAGACACACACTAGTGCTTTGCAGACCATTATGATGGACAAGCACAAATCACTTTTTCCCTTTTTCTTAAATCAACCCTGAGCCCTTGGCTGGGGTTAAAGTGCGGATTTCTTATAGGGGTAGTCGGGTTTGCTGGGTGACCTGCGGTCTCTGGCGATCTCCTCACTGACACTGTTCCTGTGAGGCTGCTGGACGGAACCTGGCGATTCTCCAGAGAGGACCATGTCCTCCTGTGCATCTCTGAGTCCGATGTGCCTCTCCTCGTAGCTGTCCATGTTACCGCTGGGCGACCGCAAATGGCCCAAGCCGTGGGTCAGATCTGTCTCATTTGATCTCCCTCTTGAAATGTGCGCCATTCGGGGCTGAGCCCCAGACGGACTGGCGAGGACTCCATCGTGTCTCTGAGAGGTCATACTGAGCACATCGAGCCTCAGCGGGTCTGAAGGAGCAGTCCGTCCCTGCAGGTGGCCCTGGGACTGAGAGTCTGAAATGTAAGGTGGTGGATAAGGGCTGGAGGGGGTGCAGCTGTGACTGTAGAGGTCCGGTCCTACGAAGGAGGGCAGAGGGTGGGCGGATGTCGGTGTTGCGGGTCGGCAGGAGAAGTCATACAGATCGGGGAACTCAGCCTGAGCCTCCAGCTTAGGTTCAGGAGCATGCCTCTTACAGGAGTGCCCGTGACCAGGAGCGTGGCCGTGGCTGTGGCTGTGGTTGTGGCTGTGGCGGGCAGAAGGGCAGGGCCCGTGAGGCAGATGATGACCTGAGGGACCCATTGGGCTGTGAGGGCTGTCTCTGTCCATCTCCACCATGTGCTGCTCCCTCAGCGACATGACTGAAACCCCCAGTGCAATGTCAGGCATGAACTCCCTCATTACGGGCTCCAAGCCCATCTGCAACAGAGAGTACAATATGTGATGTGAACTGACGACCGAGCCACGGAAAAGCAAACTAACGATCAGGATGTGGAGAAATAAATTGCAGACAGGGACTTCAGGACGTTGCACATACACTCACCGCTTGCTGATCAGAAAGCAAAGCTCGGCCCATGGCCTGCGGGTTGGTGCAGTCTGGGGGCTGGGGCCTGGGCACAGAGGAGGAGTACTCTGAGCTGCCATGCTTGGCAGCTGCATGGCGCTGGTTCAGGGTGCGGTTGCAGGGATAGGAAAAGGAACGGGTGGGGGTTGGCAAGGGAACACGGGGTCGCCAAGCGCCCTTAAGCTGCGCGTGGCTGGGTGTGGCGGGAGGATGGTAGGGAGGAGGTGGGGGAGGAAGAGGAGGGTGGAAGCCAGCAACTCCTTCCAGCTCTGTGAACATGCTATCCATGGCTGGGCTGCTGTTTACCCGACATCGACCCACCTGGCGCAGAGCCAGAATTGGACTCTCATCTCCAAACCGTTCGTCAGGGAAGAACTTGTATGGGTTCTGAAGAAAACCACATGAAAGCATCCAGGCATCAGCTTCACTGGCACATTTTCCAAAAAGTCAACTTCCTGAAATGTTGTAAAAACTAAATGGTGTGGTTTGAATATAGACCAGAAACGTTATGTAACAGAGAAAAGACTTTACAGGTGTTTTTTAACCTGATGGTTCCACTACATGCTACAAAAAGTTCATCAGATGAGGCTGAACGGGTCAGACAAATATTTTTTGACCAGGTCCGTGAATGCTTAATTAGATATGAAAAAAAAAGACAAGGGCGGGTAGTGGCTCGGTAATTTGTGTTGAAAGAATTATTTGTGACTTTAGGAACAATGTTTCACATTGACATCGTCACATGGGATTCTAAATACGTAGGGAAATCCTTATCACCACAATACACACTTGAAAAATGACAAAGAGGAAGTCATCCATCAAATCTGAGCAAAAGTGCAATTAGGTTCTTCCCACAACAACTCCACCCATTTACAAAAATCATTAAGGTGTGGCTCGACTGATCTGCCTGCAGTCCAGGGTTGTTTCAGATTGAGAGTTAGTTTAGGTTAAATATATAGAATTATGTTAGTCTGTGAAAACACACAAGTCTTTTCCTTGTCCTTTTATATGATAATTTGAGGTTAAAGGTCATCACCAATTCTATATTTTAATATTTATGTTTGGGGATAGTTTTAAAATCAAAAGCGTAGGATTTTGTATGCATGCTGGTGCTGACAAAGGAAAAACATATTTTAAGATTTTCACAAGATTTATCTGACTGGGTTTGTTTAAGGCCTGTGTCAGCTGAATTCCTGAGGTCTGTCTGTGTCCTCGGCCTAACCCTATTCTCCAAGTATCCCAGAACAGACAGTTTCTGGGATACTCTGACCTCTGGGGAATGAATTCTCTGTTTTCTGCTAACCTGCAGCAACTCTGTGGCTCCATCTGCCAGACCGAACTCCCTCAGCACTCGCAGCTGCAGCTCGTAGCTGACCGTGGCTCCTTCGCCGCAGTTGAGGGCGTACGCTCTCTGGACCTGCTCCGTGTGTCTCAGCTCCTGGAGCCTGCGGATCATGTCCTTCACCACAGACAGTGGTGGCACTGAAAAACACACAGATACGGTAACAAATGTTCTTATGTTCTTATTTGGCGATACTTGATAATAGAGGTTAAGACTGCGTTATTGACATCAAACATTATTTTTGGATTCTCCGGGAATTCAGAAAAGGCCACAAACCGGAATCACGTTTCAGAATATTTGAGAAGTTTTTGGATATGTTCTTATATCAGCACAGTTCTCTTCCCATTCTCTTACCTGGGATTTCATTGGCCACAACTGAGGGCGCTGTTGTTGAGCTTCCTGCTATTTGCTGGTGGTTGATCATGTGACAGCATTGAGGCACGGCATTGTTGACCATGTAGAGTGTGTCTGGGACATTCGACATACGCACTAAGCGCAAACGCGCCATGTCCGCCTGCTCCACCATCATCTCACCAAGTACAGACTGAGGACAGGTAGACAGGAGTGGACACGTGAGACCCAAAACTCATTACAAATCCATCTATGTATAACTCAAGGACATGGAGAATGCTTGCAAATTGTTTGGACTTGATTGACACCTAATCTAGAAATGACTCTACGTCTGGTCTGCGAAGGAGTTCATAAATATTAATGGTGGTTTGAAGTTATTAGGGAAAGTGTGCAAAGAGACATAAAATCAAATTCAGTCAAAGTGATGACCGGCTTTGGTGAAAGTGGTGCATATATATGGCAGGTAATTGGACTTGCAGAGTTACAAGCAGCGAGACTCTGGCTGATTAGCCCGTCCTTACAGAGCCTCTGCTCTTTTAATGACTCTTGTAAGGAACACAAATTAAACTCCGCTTTCTGCACCGTCTGGAAGCAGCGTTTATCAGCGTGAACGAGACTTGCCTTCGCTTCCTCCACATAAGGAGAGAACAGACGGGGACGCACGTAGATGCCTGCATTCTTCTGCCGTAACCAGTCGTTGGCTTTCCCGCCCTCAGCAGTGGGAAGCATGTCCAAGGGAGGGGTGCTTATCAGACCCCGTTTTAACTGTGGAAAAAAAAAGGTGATAAATCTGCATCAATACTCTGGTTAATCGGGTCATATGACTAATGTTTGCGTAACGACGGAAAGAAAAAAAAGGAAGCGTGTTTGTACATACCGCGTCCGTGAGAACGTCGCTGTTGTGGGGTAGGATGTGCTCGGTTCTGATGAAGGGCAGCAGGGGAGACAGGATCTCTTTTAGCTCCTCCACATCCAAGTCTCTCCTTTTTACTCCCCTCTTGTTCACACTGTGAGCTGTGCCACTTAACAGGTTGGGCTCTGGGTAAATGAGGACAGAAAAGAGCCATTTGCAGCCTATTTATAAATGTGTATGTGATTACTTATGCAACCGACAGTATACTTTTAAGGCTTGTAAATCTGCACGCTGCCTATTTTTCATAATCATAATGAAGGTTCTATTTAGCGGATGGTTAAATCTAAATAGGGATTGATGGGAGTCATCTGTGAAGACTGAAGCTCTTGACCATTAAACCTTTTTTTAGATGGAGCTGCTAACTAGGTGAGAGTTACCAGCAATGTCCGATTAATTAATTTCCGCTGGTTTTATTTGGAGGTCAAAGTTTATCTTCTACTCGCAACAGGTTTCGCGTACATCTTGGATGGATCTGATGAGTCAGTAATTTCCTCAGAACTATTAGGGAGGCTGCTCAGATGGTAATTACAGAGTGTATTATCTTACCCCTGTCTGCCATCCTCTTAATAAGCTGCTGCTCGCCCCACTTAACAACATACTTGAGGATGTCCTGTTCACTCGCCTGTGAATGAGAGCAAGGTACAGACAAAAAGACAGATTTGAGAAATAGGACAAGGTCAGATACGATCAGAAACTGAAATAAAATAAAATAAAATATGGCTAAGGAGAAAATACAGTGTGTTTACTCTGCCCGTGCACAGACGGAGCCTGGAAGATTTATGTGAACAGATGGACTTAAACACTTCCCCTAACCACATGGTAAGAAGTCCAGGTAGTTTGGCAGACAGATGACAGAACAGATTTGATCTGGGCTCTGAGTCACCTCCTTAGATTTAACTCAGAAGACCTCTGAGTGTGTGTGTGTGTGTGTGTGTGTGTGTTTCGTCCATTTTACCAATCAACCAGTGCAAAAGAACCCATTACTAGAACCTCGCAGCAGAAAATGACCAAACGTGTAGCAGTGTGACAGGAGATTGACAGATGACATTTTGTTTCCTCACCTGCAGGTAGTCTGACTGAATTGCGCTGAGGAGGTGCTCTTTGCCGAGCTCGTAGAGAACGTCCGAAGACACGACCTGACTGAACTCTTCGCAGAGGAAGTGCATGGCCTGCCTGTGGACCCACTTTGAGCCGTAGGGCTGGGAGCTCCACTTCAAGATGGGGACCAGTGAATCCAGCGCCAGGCTTTCCAAAACAATGTCCTCACAACCTGGAAAAGACAAGATCTCATCATGTTCAAACAAGTATTTTATCCCAAAAGCAAGATTAGACCTTTAAGGTTATCGACTTTCTTAGAAACAATATGGTGCACTTTAACTCTTTGTCTATTTATGTTTGAATAAGTGAGGACAGTTCTCTCTTTTTCTTCATTTGGCTGAGAATTTTGTGAGAACACCTGGAAGCAATACTGAANAGTCAGACAATACTTATGTACGTATGTACTTATAATAATGTTTTTGGTCTTAAAGACAGAGGTCAGATCTTCTGACCTTGAGCCTTCTCACGACCTCTGGACCAAAGATATAACCTCCTCAGAATCCTTTTTTATAAATGAGTGAGGTAATGAACGCCTCCATTTACAACCTTGAATCCCTGTTATCGTCCAGTAAATTCCATCTGCTGTTGTTCAGGAAGCTCCTGAAATCTCTCACAATCTCACTATGAAAGAGAGACGGAAGCAGAACATACCAAACGATCCCACTATGACAGAGAGACGGAAGCAGAACATACCAAACAGTATCGAGCGCAGCAAGGTCACCTACGCTACAGTTGTCCTTCTCTAATTAATGATTTCAAGGGGCAGAACTGACACTGGTTGTGTCTATGAAATACCCTTTTATGGTGTGTTCATTCTGCGAACAAAAAAAGAGCCGATAAATCCAACCATGCTTCCTCTGAAGCTGCTATAACAGACAGTTGTTCAGGAGGATCATCTGTAGTTTTCACACGTGTTCACTGACCCAGGGAGTCAAACTCCAGCCCCCCACATCCTCTCTTAACTGCATTTTTCCTCCAAAAATCAGAACACATACCAGAACAGCAGGCAGCAGTTTAACTCAGTAACACACCAGCCCACAGAAATGCCTTTGATTCACTGATGTGTTTCAGTTTCATGCTGCCGTCTCTTAACCTTGATATCTACACACAACAGCCAGGGGAAACGTGTTGCTAGCACGGACATTTGACAAAGACGTATGTACAACCCAGAATACACAGCAGGAACAGTGCAAAAATTAAAAAAAACTCAGGACATTGTTTTATCTGCTGCTGATGTCCATTCACCAACACAAGTAAAACCTAATTCTGTCAGATGACTTAGATTTACCAACAGGAGATGAGGTCAGGCCTTTCAAGATAATCCATCCCTTCAACAACTTTTATTCTACGTTTGATTCACGATATTTACCACGGGTTGGACATCTCTGGAGATAGAGCCAGACTAGGTGACGTCTGGACAAATTTGTTCTTCCTGACTTCCTCATTCCATCTCAGTCCATCCTGCATATCAGCCCCTGGTTGGGTCAGTAGCAACACTCCACTGGGAATCTCTTATCTTAAACTAGAAGCACAAGCTGCCGTTCCTCCCCCAAACCACAGCTTTGAACAAACACTCTAGGAAATTGGACACCACACTTGAGTGGGATGACTCCAGGATGAAAGTCGTTTTCTTTCTTCTTCAAGCACAGCTAACGCGCTGAATATGGACCTATATGCAAGGTGATTCATATCAATACATGAACATCAATGTAATTCATTTACCCTCCAGGGGGTGCTATTAGAAAAGCACACAAACTACTGAAATGCATATCCGAGGCCTGCAGTGTTTGATGGAAAATCTGTATCGTTCAGACACATGAGGCTGAAATGTGGACTCTGACACTGTGACATTTTATCTGCTGTAAACAGACTAAAAGACGGAGGGAGTGAACTCTTGACATCTGCCTTCATCTCCCCTCCTCATCCATGTCCCGTCTGTCTTGAGAGTGCATGAGTGGGTTTTGTATTTTGGTTTTTATCCCAGACTGTCACTTTTTGTATTTATTCCCTTGGCTCAAGAACAGACCGCTTTATACATGGAACTAGTGACACAAGAATGTGGAGAAAAAAAAAACACAGTTAAAGAACACAGCTTTACAGTACATTTTATAAGCAAGATTAATAAAAAAAAATTAAAAAAAATCACATTTTATACTTTATTTAGCTCCCGTCCTCTCCACAGGTGGTAAACCACATTCAGTAGAACAATCACCGTGAAGAAAATCAACATGGCAACACGAACAACAAAAGCTGACGCTGTGCTACCGTGACTACAGACGACATATGCATCTTATCTTGCAGTTATTATTCGCAGCGTTGTGTTTATGGAACACAACCCCCAAAGCCACTTAAAACACCAACTGCACTCGACTGTCTATAAACAAGCCTTTGGATGCAACTGAAATATATGAGGATGGTTCAAAGGTTCTGGATTTTGGTCTGGGCAGTTTATACTAAAGATATGGAACTGCAGGGTTCTTCAGAGAGAACTGGTGGAATAGATGGCATTTCTGTGCACGAACCGAAACCACACCAACTGGTAATCGCCACCGTGATGCACTTGAAAAATTAATAAGGCTTTTAATAGCGGTTTCCGTTCGAGTGAGATGGAGCCATAAAGGGATACAAGCGTTGAGATTTAATAAGAAGGAATGACAGAGAGCCCAACTGCTCTATAAAAAACCTCCACAGGCTAATCCACACAGGCAGGGGGCAGCAGCGCAGGAGCATGCATGGGAAAGACGGAGGGACAGATGAGAGAGGGGTGGGGGGGTCTCCTCGTGAATCCTCTGACATAAACCTTTTTGCTGCCTCCTAAGAATATATGGCAGCTACCAAAATCTCCAGGGACCAATTTTTTTTTCTACATTAAAACCCACGGACTACAGAAATATTTAACACCGTGTTGTGTGTAAAGACTGACAGAGATAAATAAACAGAGTGGAAGAGATATCTCTCACAAATGGTAATAATAATAACAAGATGCTGCAGAAGAGAGGAAAAAAGAATGGACTTGGATAAAACACCGGGTCAACCTCAAGCATCTCACCACATACCACACAGAGGTTTCATGGGAACTGTTTGGAGCTGTGCAACACAGTGGGAGAGGGAGGAGAGGGGATAAAAATACCCTCCAGTAGGGGCTTGTTGGAGCGGGGGGATGGGTGGGATGGGTGGGAGGAAAGAGGTGATGGTGTGTGGTGATGACACTATTTGCATCCTGGCAGGCTTGAGCTGGCAGACTGACCCTGAGAATGACACGACTGCTTGGGGGCAGGACGGAGGGGAGCACGGGGGTGTAGAGGGAGGTGTCTAACAGGCTGCGTACATTATGTTAGTGTACAAGGATGTTCATATCACCGCAGCTGTTTTTAAAAATGTGGATAAGACTCAAATGTGTGTTCTAAATACATACACCACTCTGCATAACACATCTGACATGAGGGTGAATCCAATCCTATCATATTCCACAAAGGTTTAGGAGGTCGCATTACTACTTTCTTGGCAGTGATGGGGCGTTTTTGCATTAAAAAAACAAAACAAAAACAACCTAGTTCCATTTATGCTGCTTTTATAAATTCTTTTAATCAAGTCATCAATTTTATTATTTTATTTTAAATAGTAAATAGTATCCAGTGGACTCACCACCCGCAGGAAGGTTTGGTACGGTGCAATGTGATTTGGGTGGCGACTGCTGCCCCGCGACCCGGTAACGGATAAGCGGATGAAAATGGATGGATGGATGGATAGTAAATAGTACTTGCATGCATTAGCACGCTGACCCAGATGGTCTGTTTCCACAGTTGTTTTGTAGTAAATTTCATTCAACCAAGAGAGGGCTTAAGGAGAAGTGGTAAATGAGGAGACAAATTAATATTTTTGATTAAAATAAAAGTTTAATTAAGTTTACCAAGGTTTGTTACTTGGGAGAATCCACAGTTTCAAATCACCAGGCACTGCCTTAACATATTGCAGGTGATATCACTTATTGTTTAATATTTGACAAGCCTATTATCGTCCCTTCAGCTTTATGAAACTTAAGACTGTAACAGAATCGCTGTCATACAACCTCCTCCTGCATTCATATCCAAGAAGGTGGTTCAAAAACAATAGGGTTTTCATGTTTGGCCCTTTTGTGGGCAATTTTTCAGGTGTAGTAAAAACAGGACTGTACTTTAAAACAGAACTCTGCATGAGGTGAGAGTGACAAAGTGAGAACCTTGTGTCAAACAATACAACAAAAAAAAAGCATTTAGAAAGGAGCGGCAGTGGGGGAAAAAAAGCCAGTGTCTTCAAAGTAAAGGAAGGCCAGTGGCAAAGCAGATGACCTGAGCCGCGGTGCTGACAAAAGCTCAGAGCCACTGCATCTATCACACAGTAAGATGTCTGCCTCTGGAGACACAAACAACTCATCAGCCTGTATCAGTCTGCAGGCTGCAGCCACAGCTCTATCCACCATTACTCTGCCAAGCTGTTCAACACTGGTCAATCTGCTGACATGAGCATAATGTGGGTTATAAAGACAGATGTGAGTTTCAAGAGGGTGGGAGACACACGTGTAATTTTGTTTCAAAGCACAAACTGCCATTTATTACATATTTCCACACATTTGTGTTTTTTATAACATTGAACCACTGTAAGTGTTTGAAGTATGAACTCTTTCCTGCCTATATTTTATCACTTTTTCCCTTTTCCTGAAATTCTGGGTTTAGTGAATGTGAACTCCTTGTCATTGTGACACAGCACACAACCAAATGTGACCTCTTTTCCCATCACCACAGTGAGCTGGAGGCAGCTCTAGCCCCCAGGCAGCAGTGTGTGGGGACAATGCCATGCTCAGAGCACCTCAGTGGTAACTTGGCAGCTGGTGGACTTGTATCTAAAATCTTCCAGGCCCTAGTCCACGTCTTTTACCACCAAGTCACCATCGTCTCTTAAAGTGTTGACCATTAGAAGAAAGACCATCCCCATTTGTAGATATGACTCCTGTCAAGCAACATATTTTTAAAACCACTGGTATTCTCACTGAACAAAATGACAAATGTGTGTAATTTCCCAAATTACACAAATCAAGAAAACATTAATAAAAAATGATTAAATGATAAATGATAAATGATTTGCCCTGCTGTCACCCCTGTTATAGCTCTGCTCCTGTATTGGCGTCCACTCCCGACTTGGGAACCACTGTGTTAAGAGAATTTTTATTTTATTTTACCTGATAAATAACTGGCAGTTATGACTTACCTTGAGCCAACATACTGAACTCCAAAAACAGAGCGATGTGGTACAGCTCCATGGCCTCCTCGGTGCGTGTGCTGGCCCCACGGCCTCCTGAAACCAGAGCTTGAACCTCACCCAGGCTGCTTGCCGAGGGGCTGCTCCGGAGCACCAAGCCGAGCTCCACCACATCTGTGTACATGCAGTGGAGAATAACCTGCACATATTTCCGTGGTATGATGGACTCGTCCAGCACGATGCGGGTGGGCGTCTGCAGCGTGCGCTCAGTCATTTCCTCTCCGGTGCGAATACGTCGCTGCAAAAGGTTTCTGAAGAAAGGGGAGCGTGCCGAGAGGACTGCCTTGTGTGCCCTGAGGTCCTCATCCGGGGTCATGGGTGCCCCGCTGCCCGCTGCGCCCGCTGTTGGGGCCGCAGCTGCAGCTCCTCTCTCGTTACAGCTCTCTATCATCTCAGAGTCTGTGGAGAAGCTGAGCAGAGCGTCATAATAACACATGTAGTCAAATAAGCCCTTCATGTCTGCCTCCAGAGAGTTAGGTGTTCCAAACTCCTCGCTCAGCCGCACCAGTACATCCACGTTCTGAAGCCTTGAATCCTCTGCACCACCCACACCAAACTCCCCTGTGTATAAGTAGTGAAGCAGGGCCGAGAACATTGGCACATCAATGCCTGCCGTCTCCACGTCCATAAGGACCTCTGCTCCATAGCCAGGGGAAGAAGACAGCAGAGTCTTGAAAAATGGGCAGCGGGCAGCCAAGACGGCCCGGTGAGCTGGGAAGCAGGTACCTTGGAAAATGAGATCCACGTCTGTGCAGTACTTGTGCTGGTAGAGGGCGGCGAGATCTCGCTGCAAGTTAGGGGCTTCGGCACGGGCCAGGCTGGCCTGGAAGCTCAGTTCCTTGAGGGCAGCTGTACCCTCATACTCCTCCACCAGGGCTTTCATGTCACGGACGTCCCATCCTGACAGAAGCTCTCGCATTTGTCGTGCATGATCTGCTGAGCGGCTGGACTTCCTCCTTTTGATGAACCTCCGTTTGAGGGTGGCCAGACCAAGGCTTTTCTTTTTCCTGTCTGTGGGACGCTCGTGGCCATGCTCAAGGCTGTACAGCTTTGACTCCCAGCCATAACCCTGCTGAGAGTAGGATGAGGTCCCTGAAATGAAATAAAATAAAAAATGTGCTTGCAAGCTCCACATAATTTAACAAATATTGCAAATAATGAGTCAAAAAGTATGATCGTTTTATATCTTTCTCCCCAGAAATAACATTTTTAAACGGTTTTCTGATGAGACGTGTGATTTCATAACTCCTACACTCTTGAGGCCAGACTACAGGAAACTCTATCTGTCTCTGGCACCCCTGTGGTATGACCAGCTCTGTCAGGCCAAGAACACATTGGATCTGGCTCTACATCTGGATCTGGTTCAAAAGAAGAAAAAAAACACAGGAGCCCTTTGTTTTCTTTTGGGCCACTAAGAACCAATTAGCTCATAAAAGAGGTTGTCCTGTTTCACCCTTCTCAATGAACTCAGTCCATTCACATACTTGGGTTCCATTAATTACACTGAATCACAGTTTTTGGCGTGAGAGACAGCATTCATGTGTCAGGGGGGGTTTGCCAAGGAGATCCTCTTTGCCTGCCCTTCTCTCAGTATCTACCAGTGTGACCTAAATAGTAATTATTCAAAACTGTGAATCATGTCTGAACCAAGCAACCGTTGCTCACAGCAATCCTCCAGGGCGGCATGAGCTAGGAAGTTGATTTGTTACCCCGAATACAGTGAACGCTCAGACCTGGGTCTATTTCAAAGTGAAAAAGAAGAGTTTTGTTGAGAACTAATTCACCTATAAAGCAGTTTTACCAACCCTCTGGCAGCGGGGGCTACAGGGAAGCACTTAATGACTTAAACCAGGAAGACGCAAATCACTGAATTAGATAACGTATAAAATATGTTCTCTAACATGTTCCCCAGCAGAACGATATGAAGGCTTTGATCTCCAACAACTAATTAAAGATTCTGCCCCGCTATTAGACGCACATTATGCTAAGAATGAAACAAAGTTTATGTGACACAAGACTTTTGTCCAGTCTGGAGCAGCTATAAAAGGTCCAGCTGGTCTGAGAAGAAGCTGAGAAATTGAAACACTAAGGTCAAACCAAGGTCTTTTCATTTTCCCAGACCTGAAATGTCAGATAGAAATATTATATCTGCAGTAAGTCTTAATGCTGATGCCATGCCGTGTATTTTTGAACCAACCTGGACAAAAGCCTAGAAATGATAGAGTACAATAAAAACATGATACGAGTCACAATTATATATTAGGGTTTGGTATTGGCAAGAATCTGGCAATAGGATACATATCGTGATACAGGGGCGACGATATACGATATATTGCGATATTTTAGGCATGACGATATACTGAGGGTTTTTTTCATTGTAGGAAAACTGAAAACATAGTAAACACACAATGCTGTTACATGCTTATCAGGTTACTAAAATTTGAACAGCTTACATTTGTAAACACTACAGAAGAAACGGAAGCATTAGCTGAATATTTTGGTTTTGGAAACAAATGGAAAAAAAAAACCCAGGATTGTTTGACTCAAAGTTTGAAATACTTGCAAATATATTTTGTCCTAGAATTACCTATAAATGTCTGCTGTGCCTGTCCGTTCCCCCCAGAGCGCGGGGAGCATGAGTGTGGATAGCTGGATCCATTGGCACCCATCCTCACTTCTCTTCACTTGCTATCTGGGGGCCCCCCCTCTTGCTGAGTCATTCTGCTCAGACAGCGTAGTCCTCTCAGTCTTCAGTGGTGGGTCAGGCACAGATCCGCTGAGGCATCTTCACAGCCCCAGGCCCAGCCTGTCGTACCTGGGGGCAGAAATGAGAAGTAGAACTGTAAGAGACAAGGCTAATGCTGATTTGGCATCTGATAACATGTCTAATGTTTCTGCCTAACATTTCACAGGGATTACACAATGATGAATTGGGACAGTTGGGATTCTTCCACAGATAATGAACGGCCAAGGGCATCACTGCTAAAGCCAATGAGAAGTGTATTTACATTCATGTTGATATTATTCCAAAAAACGTTTCAAGCCGCTAGAAGTATAGATCGTGTTGGTAATGTTACAGGCGTGAAAGGTTTGAAGACCTAAAAAGAAGAAAGAAGCTGTTGAAAACTGTTTCCACGTTACTATCTTTAATCTTAGACTTCCTCTGCTCAGCCCTCAGGAAACTCTGACTGGCAGTTAACAACAAATCTAATGCAGATGTTCGCAGAGGAAAGAAAACACGCTGTATCTTAGCATTTTACTCATTTTTATACTCTGTATATATATATGCATGCGTGCATGTATATCATGCAGTGTAGAAATGGAGAGTGACTCTATTGAAAAGTCTGGGGCCAAGGGCTGATTAATTCAAATCAAAAGGTCAGTAAAAGGTCAAGAAGCTCAGAATTTCCACCCTCATTAAATTACTGTTTAAAGCTTATCCCCAAGCTGTATTTTTAGACTGTGTCTTTTATGTGATACTGCTGCAGAAGGTCTTTAACACAGTATTTCTGAACACAGTATTTCTAAAGATACCTGCTGTAATGTGGAGGCTCAAATTATCTTACTCGTTTATAGATATAGCAACAACTTTGCAGCCAGAAAGGTCCCATCTGACCAAATATTGTGTTTTCTTTATTTTCTCCAGTTAACATTTCTGTTTTGTACTGCATGGGACTTTCAAAACATTTTATAATATTTCTGTCTTCAGTTTTTTTACCTTCCTTAAGTTCCTGCATTTCTAACACAGTCATTTCGTGTTTTTGTTTTAATCTCTGGCTCAGGAAACAGATCAGTTAACAACGAGAGGTGAACATTCTGAACCTTGACATATTTTTGTGATGACATTTTGTGTTGACAAGGTGAAATAATGAAGTCAAAATGTTTTGTTCTTTTTTTTAAACATAAAGTTCCCTATGTTTTACAAAAGCACTATGGAATACTTTGGAAGTATATAGTTTTATTGAGTAGGGGTAACAACTCCAGTACTGTTTGTCTAACATCATATACATTTAAAATTGACTAAAAAACTATTAAGTAATGTTTTCCCCCTTTTTTAACGGTTGAATGAAAAGAATAACCCACTGTTTTACAGTATAGCTGCACCAACAAGCTTTTAAGATATAAATAATAATTATATACATTTTTTCCACACCACAGAAACCGTTTCCATTATTTCCATCCCACTTAATGGCACGGGTCAATTTACAAAATAAGCCTTTCAATGGACACCATGAAGGAACTTGGACATGTAACTGTTCTCCCACTTTTACATTTTTTTCTATGTTAAACCAGACAGAAAATGGAGTGTGATGGGAGATCTGTTTTATCTCAGGGCGCTTTTTCCATGTCTAACATACTAATAAATCATTGTGTCTCCCCCTGTAAGGCGGGACTTTACAGCCTCCCCAGGGTTGGAAAACCACAGCCTTTTAGTCCCTACAAAAAACAGTCACCGGGCAATGTCACACTGAAGCAGACCAGTGAACTGCTGGTTGATATTTATGTGAATAGACTGCTGTTGAATATGCCCTAGTCTTCAAAGTGAATGCATATGTACAAAATTAGAAAATGAATTTGAATACGTAAAAGAGGAAGCCCCGGAGACGCACCAGAGTCCAAGCTGTCCTCATCGGTGCACAGCAGCAGCAGTAGAAACAAAGCACATCAAATGAACGATATGCCGACCTCAGATTGAAAGAGTTCTTCAGGTCGTTGGACCAACTGAACCAAATTCGACTGCAGCTGCACTGCACATTTCTACAAGTATAATTTAGGACAGCGTTTTCACCCAGTCCTGGCTCTCACTGTTCAGTGAGAAAAACAGTCTCTGATACTGGGATATTGGGACATTTCTATGCAGGAGAAACAGTGTGTGGTTCTGTGGAGGAGGGCAGCAGCACACACGTAGGGGGCGGGGGGCAGGGGGCCAACGCTGACCGGACTGGACTATGCGTCCCTAATGAGAGGTGACAGGACACACTCCCTGCCCCCACCTATATCTCCCTCTTGCTCTCTCAGCACAGAGACGTGTGGACACTGTTAACTGCCCACTTTACCTCAGTGGCTTGGGATGTTATATTTAATTCAAATTAACCTCAGAAAGCAGTTTAAAAGACACACGAGTTCAGCCACCCACGGAACATTACCATACAAAAAACTGCTTGGCTATGGCACACAAACAGGACTAATGTATTATTCAAATGACAGTCAGGGCACGCTATCAATCTTTCATGTGGATTTTCTCATCACGGCATGACAAAAGCGACAAGGAAGGTCTGCTGGTTCCCACTCCAGTCAGCAACCCTGATGATCTGAGTCCTTTAATGCAAATTGGAATTGAAGTAAATATGTAGCAGCAAAAACAGCAGGTCACAAAATCCCTGTCTCAGGTGCAGAATATTCAGAAAGTACAGGTAGTATTAGGAGAGACTACTACTGTGAGAAAATTCCTGACAAGTCATAAACAGCAGGAGGTGCTGCAGACAGATGTCCTGCTCCAGAGCATCTGAGTTAAGACACTTCACCTGAGCCAAAAACAATATGCCTTGGCCATTGTTGACATTTAACTGTGTTGAAGGAAGACACACCACATGGTTACTAGCCTGCAAATACAAGAGGACATTTGAAAGTTTGCCATTGCAAAAAAATAGGCTGTACTGCCTATGAAGCAGCCAGCACGGATGATGTCAAATTTAGATGAGTAATTGTAACTCATCACTGTGCAGTCAAACTTTAATATGCATTCATTTATTTTATTTTTTAGAAAATAAATAAATAGACTATTCTATAGACTATCAGAGTATTGTTCTGATGTTAGTTCAACATAAACCAAAAGTCACACCATTGTCACTATTTACTAGATAAAAATGTTTATATATTGGTACACTATTTACTAGATAAAAATGTTTATATTACCAGTTATCTGACAGTGTTTGCTGAAATGTGATAATGGTATTGCTGTAGTTACTTTGACCTACATTGTGATGATGACATTTGAATCATGGAATGATCAGATGATATATTTCACCCAGCATATTTGACTATCTGGCCTGAATGACACACATGATTACTGTGCATTGCTGTAACAGCATTCTGTGGAAAATAACAAAGCAGGTACAAAGTGCTGTTTGCGTGTCAAAGCTTAATTTGGATTTTATAATCTTGTGCAGTCATATCCCCAAAGAAACGCTGACACTTCACTTTCTTTCTTCTTGTTGGAGCTGTGATAGAAGTGTCAAGTAACACTTCACTGCTAATCTTGTCAAAATAATCTGTTGAAAACTATTTTTAATGTACCGTTGAGGACAAATGGCAACTGTGTTTTACTGATGAAGCTGGTCAGACATGCTGCTTCTGACACAGAAATTACATTATATACTGTTTGACTCTCTGGATATGTGATACAATCTTAGGCTCTGTGAGAGGGTCATATCAAGCCGTGCTGAGGTCAGCCGGAATACAGGACCTTTTAGAAGGAGTCACCTCGGAGGTATTGATGTGTCTGCACACGTCCTTCGGCAGGAAGTGCAAATGGAGGATGCACTGCAGTTGGAAAAACAAAAACTGAGCCGTTTGAACATAATAATTACACAGTTTACACCAGTAAAAGAGCTCAGCATTTAGCGGGGAGGTCAGGTTGTTTATCCCCGTTGTGTTTCCATTCAGTATAATGGTGCATTATGTCATTGGACTAATTACCAGAAGCAACACAAGAAATAGAGGAATTGGAACAGGCTGGAAAACGACAAACTGAAAGGACAGAGGCAGACAGAGGAAACAAAAGTAGCCACAATGATGAGCAGCCTCTGGATAAACCCTTGTCCAACAACAATATGAACCCTGATGCTGCACATTTGACATTTTATGAACCACCGCACTGTCAGCTGATTGCACTATTGAGGTCACAATAGCCAAACAGTGACTACTACAATTTCAAATAGGCAGAAAAACATATCAATTTTCCAGACGTCCCAGTCAGACTGTGGTGCCAAATTGTTGAGTGTTTGTCACTTCATGATACCTGAGGTGACGAGGACTGAATGGATGAATGACATTCTGCAATTCTGCTGGCAAACAGTTCTGAACGGGGTCATCTTTTCAAAGAAGGAACGCTAAGTGGGCACACACTAATGACTACACAAACACGACCTGGCAGTCAATCTGCACAGAATGAATGGCAACTCAGGACAGCAACCACTGCTTATTTAAATGAGATGTCAATGCTCCTTGTTGAGTTCCCCATCCAGCTGGCCAGAGTAAACAGCAGTCAGGCCAAAGTCCAGCTCATTCAGTTATTCTATGGCAAGTGCTTGCATGCCAGTCATGGACTTCTGAGCATGTAGCTCCAATAATTACATGTCATTAAAAGGCCCTGCAGCACTGACACAAATACTTAACCTGGTAAAATGAGAAAGACTTCAAGCCTGCACAGACTTAAAACTTGACCATTCTGGACAAAAACAAATTATATACACTGATTGGTTTGTGTTTCAGCAAAAGACAGGACATCCAACCAAAACGTCTTCTAGATTATTTCAATGTTTCACCAAAACGTCTTCTAGATTATTTCAATATTATAACACTGTTTATGTGGAATATTATTACCTATATTAGATAGTTAGGGCAAAAGAGCAACACAAACCGCAAATATTTTACATTAAAAGCCCTGCAATATAATAAATGGTAAAAGGAGAAAAAAATTCCCAATATTGCTTAGTAACGTTAATACCCCATGAGTGCCATTTAGTTTAAAGCAACACAGATACCACAAAAATAATCCAGCTAAAATGTACCAGCAGCTCTTAACTGAGAAATGTAAATGTAAATGTAAATGTTGAGGATATGCTATAAAATCTCCTGAACTAATCAAGAACAAATTATTTCAGTGATTTCTAGTGGTGTCACAGAAGTATAGTGTTGCAATCGTCTGCAGCGATGATGCCCTGTGTGTCTGTTTTTTTTTCCAGGTGGTGAGAGTGCTACGTCAATGTTTAGCAAAGGTAAACAGACCCAGTTGGTGTGCTAACATCTGAGGTGCAATTCCTTCTTCTTTCTTCTTCTTTATTCTTATTTCCTTGTCTTCTGACTTTTATGTATAACTATTTGAGTAACCATTTCTACTCAACAATAGGATTAGATTTATATATAACCTATGTATCAGCAAACCTCTATCTATCTCTATCTCAACACTTTGCTTACAGCACCTCCAGCAAAGGAGGTTGGGGACATTCTGCAAGTGATCAACTGCAAGGATCATTAAGACCTTTTCTTAATATTATACATATATACATTAAAGAATCAATAAAATTGATTACAATTACATAAATGTATACTCAAATAATACTAACCATTATACTGGGTAAATTTAAATCATTTTAATATACTTAGACTTTGAAGCCTGAAGTTTGGAAAATACAAAGTTATGGTTTAAAACTTTGCATCATTTAGTAAAAAACTAAAATAAAATACAAAAATAATAAAATACAAAAAGTCTCAATTGGTTTTGAAGCCTGAAGTTTGGAAAAAACAAAGTTATGGTTTAAAACTTCGCATCATTTAGTAAAAAAATAAAATAAAATACAAAAATTATAAAATACAAAAAGTCTCAATTGGTTTTTTAATGCCAATGTTTGCCAATGTTTTGCTTTTTACAATATTGTTCTGTGTAATACCATGAAAAATAGATGATTTTGCTGGTCAAGCTGTCACTTAAGTTTTGTTTTTACAATAATAAACGCTAAAGCCTAATTTCAGAATTTTATGAGCTGCGTGCTGACTGGAAAACACTTGAGGATTCTGTAATTTTTAGAACACTTTTAGAAAACAAACTAGACACTGTTAGAGTAACTTACATCCCCAGATAGTTATATTGCAACAAAAAAAAAAGAATCTTTAGTTTCACTAGAAACCTCATTTTTAATTAGTATTCTACGTTAGTGGGTTTTAAGACCCAGAAAACATCTATAAGGCTGGTTGGAGCAGATGACGGACAGTTCTGCTACCATAGCAAATCCTATCAACAACTATTTGACACAGATGCACGTAACAGCAACACGTTGGCTGATCCACACAGTGGAAAAATTCACGTCCACACTCAACTTTTCCGGTGACCTAAGCTCACCGACAGCAGAGAAGAGCACAGAATGAACACAAATCCATCAATTTGCGGTGGCTTTTGTTAGCCTGCCGTTAACGCGCAGCTATTGTTGGTGTTCGGGGCTACTGGAGGTGGGCTATCTACCGCTGCTCCGCGGGGGGAAAAACGGAATAAAAGTGCTCAGGAGAACAAAAACGAGCGTACACTTAGTCTTTGCCGATAAAATATAAGGGTGAATAGTATTGTGAAAAGATTTGGCTGCAGCCTAGCAAGAAGAGTCCTATTCACCCCAGCCCTGTAATTAGTAGCATATCCAGAGAGGCTAGTGGAGGCTACGGGCTCCTTCCTCCGCTCTGTCGCTTTGACTTCGGCTTTTCACAAACAGCTATTTTACTCACAGCGGTCTGCGGTGCAACTGTTGAAAATAAAGCGGGTAATGGGTGTTTACCGAAAAGTGCGGAGCTCCGTGGTCATCAGTTCTCTTCGTTCGAGCCCGCAGCCTAGTCCGTACTCCGACCCAAGTTGTCCCTGGCAGAGGCAGAAAAAAAACGCAGCTCAACACCTTCTTTTTCCAACTCTGCTCATTACGCACAGTTCGACGTCAACGTCCAAATCCGAAGCCGAACGGAACCGGCAGCACTTGCATCCACTTTTCGCTTAATTTTTCTAGCATTTAGCTCGAGTAAAAACTAAACAGAAACCGTTTTACACTCTCGGTTCGGTTCGGTATTTTCCCCATAGTAGCACAACGCCTTGTTGGGTGGTTGTTATGGCCTATCCCAACCAACGCTACACACTGCAAGCTGACCGAAAACGAAACATCTAACGTCTCGTTGGGATTTTCAAAATAAAAGCGTTTCGCGTCCGCTAAGAAAGTACTACAATGTGCTTTATTTTAGCCACTGACTAAAGGACAAGCATTCCACAAACGCACAATAATTCGACTCTTATACCTCAACTTACTATAAAGAACCAAAAAATACCAACAAAATAAATTAGTAGTAACCATCTTTCCCACTTGCTTTGTATGAATATGCGTAAAGCAAATACGATCAATTTTGAAAAATTAAGATAAAACAGCTATTTTCAACAATTATTCTTGTTGTAATAACCTTTGCTTTGTACATATCTATTATCTAAGTTACAATAAACAAAATAAACACACAAAATGTGGGTTTGATGGTCAATGACTGCCACATTACAATTCGGCCAAATTTCATATTGTTGCACATGATTAAATTGCATATAAAATCTGCATAAATATGAATCTGGAACACATTTTAGTCTATTTAAAAAAATAAAAATAAGTGCTTTATTTTATAAAAATAGGACTTAGTCTGAACTGTGTTGGGCCTTTAAATTAAAAACACAATAACCTTACCATTACAATATTTCCGTTGTTCTTGGTAACTTGACGAGCTTTCGTCGCTTTGCGCCTACTGGTCAAGAGGCCCATCGGTAACCCGAGTATGGGCTTCCCTCGTATTGTGTTTTAGTGCCCTCTAGCGACGTGTTTGAGGCAGGGCGCATATATAGGGTTTTTGACGTCTCAACATAGTTTCCTTCTTGTTTAAAATAAAAGCAATTGTTTTAATTTTGTTTTAATTATTATATTTTTGTTAGGCATTTTAAAGAAAACCACAATTTAATTTATTGTATTATGAAAATTTCCGTAGCATTCTCTGACGTTGAATAAACACCAGCAGCACAAAAATTACTGCTGATGAAAAATACAGTGTGCTGACTAAACAGTGTAGAACATTTTATGAAAATACAAAACAGTGTGGTAAAGTCTTCTATAGGTGATTAGCATTACTGTTAGACTGATTTTTTTTCTTTAATAAAAAAGGATTTTAAAGGGCGATTTGTTGTTTCCGACAGGGGGCGACATAATACATCAAATGTAATCCGATCAACAGATAATTGCATTTTTTATTTCAGAGTATATTTATCATTGTAAATATAAGTATTATTATTATACTACTGTAATTTGACTCTTGTAGTCAGATAGCATTAGCAGAGTGGAAAAAAACAATGCAAATCGCTGTGAATTATGTGAAGAAAAAAAACAAGCCTATGTACTTACAACAATTTGGTTGGCGTAGGTGATAGGTGAGTTTGTTAAAATTTTATGTTTTTCACTGATTGTTATTTTTTGAGTTGCATTGTTTTTTAATTACATAGTTTCCATCAACATCTTCATTCATTAAAATTAATTAAAAATGGTTTTAGTTGCACAATAGCATGACCAAAAATTGATTTTATTTTTTATTTAAACGTGCATAGCAAAAAATATTATTTACATTAAAATAACTCCCAATATACATTAGTATCAAGAATGACAGTACCTTCAGTAGAGGGTAAAATACAGCCTCAAATCATAACACAGCCTTGCTTTAATGACATACAAGCAGTCATTTTGAACTTCTGTTTTCCTGCTCTCCTCACAACACTTACTTGGACACCATAGACTATATCTGATAAATAAGTCAATATATTTTTATTTGATTTTGCCCATGGTGACTGATCACATTAATCAATAAAATTGGCTGTTAACTAAGCTGTGGTTTATACTATTAGGTTTTTTTTAATTGCAATTTCACTGGAATGAAACTCCAAACTACAGCGTCAGATTGCTTGTTCTGATAAGCTCTTGGTCCGTGGCCTGTGTTTACATGAGGCCCCTGGGAAGTAACTCCTCCCATAAGCAGTGATGAAAATCCAAAAAAAAAACAAAACACCAAAACCCAAACAACACTGTCTGTTTTCCTTTCCTCGCAGACCCAGGCCGGAGCTGAGGTGAAAAAGATCGAACAATGTTCTCTCTTCTCAAGGCAGCAAAACTGAACAGGTCAATGATGGTGAAGACTCTTCAGCAGAACCAAAGGTCAAGGTCAAGCATCTCTAGCAAGCCATCAAAGGAAGCCATTGGGCTGGGGGTAGGCATGTTATTTTTCTAGTAGCTTTAATTGCAGCAGTTCAATTAAATTATTTATGGTGGTCATCTTGATTGTGTATTATACAGTAGAGACTGTTTAGAGGAAGACATTTGAAATGGCCATTACTGATCAAATAATTTAAGAAAGTTACAAGTTTTTATTTACTAAAACAAATATATTTCACAATTTAATTTAATTTAATTTAGTTTAATTTAATTTAACCGTTGTGATATCAATAGCAATTATACAACACTAAAGTCTATTTTGTAATGAAGAAAAATTATAATTATAATTAAAAAGTTATCAAATTATTCCAAATTGTTAAGAAATATCTCAATATGCAAAATAAAAGCATTTTAAACTTCACCAAAATGATTTATGTTGGAATAGTGTGGCTCAATCCTGGGGAGTCAGACTTCATGTGGACCATGTGTCTGAGCCTGCAGAACGGCAGCAATGTTTTATTCATTTGTTCTCCATAAGCCGGTGAAGGGTTCAGCTCTCTGAAAGCAGATCTAATGATGGAAGTGAAACATAGCGGACGTTGTTTATGCTGCTATAAAGCTGAAAATCTGTCCTCTGGGACGTGAACAGGCACTTTTACAAAGCTTAGCCCGGGCTAAGAACACCAGAGTGCAGTGGGACCGAGGGAATATCACCGTAGTAAGATCTGAACGCTGACTGAAGTCTGTGTCACCTGATGAGTCAGGACATTTGGTCACTCGGGTGGAATCAGAATCTGATTCTACCTGTGGCTGACGACAGGAGAGATATAGAACAGTGTCCTCCAATGTGTTCTTTATATGAAGCTGTGTGTCTCTTTGGGAAAGATTTATGTTTCTTCTCTGACTTTTTATTCTTACAGCAGTCCGTCTTTGTCATATGTGTGTTTGCTGCAACCCTCCTGGTTCCAGCGGGATGGATTCTGCACCATATCCCAGAATACCGGCAGAGACCGCGTTAACAGCTTTGACTCCTGCTTCCAGACGCCTGCCATATCTCAAACGCAATACGTGTCTAAATAATAAGAAGTATCTCAAACAACGCAATACGTGTCTAAATAATAAGAAGTAAAATGTTTTTATATTGTGTTTGGTTTCTAGAAAAATATGATTGGTTTTGAATTTTGTGTGTTTATTGTTTTTTTTTATAGATTTTATTTTGTACTGCTGGAACCTTCTCGGAGTCAAGCCCAGCAGTAAACTCCAGACAAGAACAACAATCAATCAGAGTCCAATTGACATAGTCAAACATATAAACACTTCATCAAAGTTATATACATTCCTTCATTTCATTCCAATTCCATCATGTTTCGTAATTTTCGTGGTCACCACATTCACAGACTGTTACTGTTTATGTTACTGATCAGGTTAGCGCAAACTTCTTGACTCGTGGGCCACAAGTGTCCAAAAATTGAACAGGGCGGTGTCAGGAGCAGATAGATGGAGCGTTGGTGGGAACTAAGATAAATGACATGTAAAAGGCATAGATAAAGGCTAAAATGCTAAAATGCTAAAATGCTTTTCTCATTTTCTACGCCATCTATTGGGGAAATGTGAGAACACCACTGCAGTATAATGAAAGTGAAGTGAAAGTGTATTATTTGTCATTGTGACACAGAACACCACTGCACACACAACCAAATGTGACCTCTGCTTTTAACCCATCACCAAAGTGAACAGTGGGCAGCTTATAAGCGCCCGGGCAGCAGTGTGTGGGGACGGTGTCATGCTCAGAGCACCTCAGTGGTAACTTGGCAGCTGGCTTGACCGCTAAGCCACCACTGCCCTAATGATAATATAAATAAATTATATCATTTTGAAAAGTTTGGTTGGCCTGATTAAAAAACAGAACGGGCCGCATCCGGCCCCCGGGCCTTAGTTTGCCCATGCCTGAGTTACTCCATAACAGCACATGTGGCTTTAAATCTTTTTTTTTTCCGCTCACAATAGATTCATACAGGCATAATGTAATACATAGAAAATAATCACTTAGGTTTTCTAAGTTCAATAATATTAATTTGAATGTCTGTTAAGATGTTTTGATTGTCAACACCCTACGAACTCCATCCTCCAAACACTCAGATGTAAAAGATGTAAAGTTTCAGTCTTCAAGGTCTTCATTTAGTAAAGTCTAATGTTCAATGTTTACATCAATTAATAGAACAATACACTGTTGCAGTTACATGTGCATCTGTATGTGGTATCTGTGCAGTCACCAAATTGACCTGTTGAAATAGACTAACCCACGATTCATCTTTTTGTGTGTGTGTATGCAAATTTCTTCCTGTGAATCAGTCATAAATGTACGAATAAAAAAAATGAAAAAGTATAAGTTTAAGTTTTCAATCATTTTCAAGCCTTTTTTAAAAAGAGTTTAAATAAAAAAAAAAGAAAAAAAGTAAAAGTTTTCAATTATTTTCAAGCCTTTTTTAAAAAGAGTTTCATGGTAAATGACTTATTACAAGTATTTATAAAGGCTTAAGTAGTGAACAATATTTATATTTTATGTTATGTTTAAATGTATCAAATCACAAACACATTTTCCTTCCAAGTCATAACAATGTGAGATATTTATAATGTTGTTTAAATGTATCAAATCACAAACATATTTTCCTTCCAAGTCATAACAATGTGAAAACCATCTGTTGCACGTCCACCCTTTTATAAGCTGCGCTAAGAAAACAGAAATAAAATGATTTGTATGTAGTTATTGAAGAAACAACGCGGGTGCTGTGTTTTTGTTAGCTTTGGTAACGTGTCAAACGTACGACTGATGGGTTTGTTGGCATTTTTGAACGACAATTTCTCAAAGCCGGACCATTCCATTTGGAAAGGTATGTGGTGAGACGTGGTTTACACCATTATCCCTGACTATCGAGGAGAAATTATTATCCCAAAAATAAAAAAAGGAGCAGAGTCACACGAAGGTTGTCGTGTTAATTGCACTCAAATCCTAATAGAGAGAAAAACACCGCAGCGCAGCCTGAAAGCTCCACAGTGTGTTAACCCTGAGCTCAGAGTGGTACAATCAAACCCAGCCTTGGCTGCGAGGAGACTCGAATCACTTTTCACCACTGAGGCACAGGCACAGGCAACACCGGCGACAGAGGAGACGCAGGTTGAGAAAAGACACCAAAACAACTGACAGTCTGGGTTTTATGTTTCCTCAAGTGTCGGCAAGATGTCCACGAAGGCAGAGCAGTGTGAGTACGACTGTGTGTGTGTGTGTGTGTGTGTGTTCCAGTGTCAATGTCTTGTCCTAGGGAGTGTCTGAAAACTGGAGAACGTGGCATTTGCTTGAATCAAAAGGAGCGGATGCTGAGGGGGGAGCTGTCCTTGGTGATGAAACCGCGTAGGAGCCGCGGCAGGTTGCAACACGTCCCCGCTCTGTCTCACTGCAGAGGCTGCAGGAAAACCACCGACCACGTACCTGTGTCCATCAGCAGGTTCTGGAAAATCAGATGAAACCGCTTTAGCGGACAGTCGTCACGTTTACGGCTGTTATGAATATTTATTTTCTTTGAATTGATTGACGTGGCCGAGTGTGTTACGTCTCAAGGTCGAGTCGACTGATTCTTCTGTAACCGAACAACATGGTGGCATTGGGCTGATCGATACTGTGGTTTGATCACGCAGAGCCTTGAAGGCTGATGATGAGCCCCCCCCCCCCATCCTTCCACATTTGCGCCGATTTGTTATCGAACAGGTGGAACATGTAGACCTCCCTCTCTCATCATCGCTCACAGAGCGTTGTCTCGCTTTGACCGCGGGGGGAACATAGAAAGAAAGGGGGTCAAAACTTTGTTGTCGTACGGGGCTACTAGCAAGGCGTTGCTTTTATCCTTTCTTAATCAATAAACAAATATATGAGAAAACATCAGAGCAAGAATATTTCATTAGTATTCGTCCTGCGTCTCCATGTGAGCCCCACGTGAGCTGAAATGAGGTTAACAGGCAGGGTGGGCATGGTCCAACTGTGTGTTTACCTCAGCTACTGATGGATGGTTTACATGGGTTCTACACAAAACCAGTGGATCTTCTCCTTCTCCTTCTCCTTCTCCTTCTCCTTCTTCTTCTTCTTCTTCTTCTTCTTCTTCTTCTTCTTCTTCTTCTTCTCCTTCTTCTCCTTCCCCTTTCTTATCTTTATTCAGCCACTCCCTTCAGGGGTCACAACAGTGGATCATCTGCCTCCATTTCACCCAATCCCCCTTCACTACATCCAGAGGTCTTCACAGAGGTGTTCCTCTTCTCCTCTTGCCTGGCAGCTCCATCTCAAACATCCACTCTCTCTCCTGACACATGTCCAAGTCAGTTCAATCTTGCCAACCGTTGAACCCATCTGTCTCTCCGACAGCACACCCAACCTCTGTCTGACCTTTACATACATACTTTATGATGTACAAGTCACTTCTAATATGAAATATTTAAGAACTGCTGTATATCCCTACCTACCTTCTGTTGCGGCGTCCGTGAGGGTGGACCAAACCGTGGCAACCAAAAGTTTTTTTGGGGGGGGTCGGAGGTCAGGCAAATGTGTGTCCATACTGTGTGCGGACGCAGAAAGTTTGAACACGTTTTCCTCTTGTTCAATAAGACATCACTGAATCCAGATGGACACAGAAAGTTTGAACACGTTTTCCTCTCGTATGTTCAATAAGACATCACTGAATCCAGATCAACATTTTATTCTTTGACCAGAATCCTGTTGATTCATTCTTTTTATACATGGTCCGAACTGTAAGTAGAAAACAGTTGGTTGGCTGGTTACTTGTTACTTCGTGTTTCCCACGCACTGATACCAAAGACAATTAATTCAATTAGACAAAGAGAAAAGAATAAATGAAAATATCAGAGTTGAAAGCAAGACAACAATGTTTAGCCAAGAAGGACTTCTGGTCCAGGACTGCTCACTCTGTCACACATTGAACTGAGCTGTTGATGAAACACCGTTACTTTTAGTTAAGTCCTAAATCTGGATTCAGGTCAACAACTAAACCATCATGTCCTTTCTGGACTGCAGTATAACCTACTTACTCATTAAATTTAGTCCTTCTCTGTTTGAGTCGCTTAGAGACAAACAGCTGTGACAAATCTGGACAAAGGCACGACCTCCTCGGCGGGGGATAAAAATAAAACCAGTCACAACTCAAGACGTTGAGTTCCCTGTAGAAACCAGCGTGTGGACTGTGTTTTCTTTTGCAGCTCAGTCTTGGATCACACTTGACCAGAAGTCGCAGATGTTATTTTATTTTTGGGTTCCACAGGTCAGAGACAGGAAGCTGAATACCACGGCCACTTCAACCAAAAAAACAACAGCAGCAGCTGCAATTACACCTTAGACTAACAACCTGAGGGGGCGCTGTAACATGTAGCGGTAATCACAGCATCTCATGGCTGAATTGTCTCTTGACAATATTTGTTAAGGGACGTGTTAGCCCCCCGTCGTGTTCACCCCGACCACATTTTCCTAGTTTATCTTGGGACTGTAACTGTCAACCTTTTTATACACAAGCTTGTTTCAGTGAGCGTTAGGTTAGCGCCTCCCTCAGGGCTTCCCGTGACCTCGCTGCTGTACCAAAAGGTCACCCGGTGGAGGCCAGAGAGCCATGGGAACGCAGACTCTTTGTTTGACTTGATAATTGGATCATCCACGTTCCGTCAGTGTTCTGGGGTGTCACATTTGGACGTGGAGCCTCAGACAGTGTGTCACCGCAGATTTTAGAAAGTTTTAACACTGTTTATTGAACTTTCTAACATAAACCAGTATCTTTTTATACAGTCAATATTGAAAAGGTAGCAAGTCTAAAAAAAGAACAAAAAGAGTATTAATTTGATCAAATTCCCCAAAAAAAGAAAAACAACCGCAGCACCTAGACAAAATATACAGAAAAAAATGTATATAGGCCTATATACTCACACCACATCTACCCACATACACACGTGATCTCTTTTACATCTATATACATGTGACAGTATCACAAGAATAACAACATACGAAAAAATAAATAAATAAATAAAATAGAAATAAAAATATATGCATGGATAAATAAATCAAAAATGATAAGAATAAATAATATAAATAAATAAAATTTAAAAAAAGAAAGCTCTTGTGCTATTAATATACGTCAAAATGGAATTTCCAGACCAGTCAGGCTCTGTCTAATCTTTGTCTAATTCGAGATAATAAAGCACCTTCATCCAGCCTTTATAGGTGGGTGGAAAGTGTGTTTACATTTCTCACTCTAATTCCCTTCATTAATAATAATTCTAATTTATAATTCTGCTTCTTCTTTTTGTCCAGTTTCCTCCAAGATACGATACCTGCAGGAGTATCACAACCGTGTGCAGCACAACATTTACCCCGTGCCGTCGGGAACAGACATCGCAAACACACTGAAGTACTTTTCCCAGACCCTGCTCAGGTAAGTACCCTGCTCTGGAGCTAACAGGTAAAATACAGACTGAATCAGTGCAGGTTACTTCCACTAGATTGTTTTCCACACACTTAGAATAGAAGACGAGATCAGTCCTTATTGTCATTGTAACACGGGGGGTACAAGGAAGATGAGGAAATAGAATGGAGTCAGACGTTTGGGGACATTAACTTATGTTACTTAGACAGATTTGAGGCTAAAGCTTAGAGGGTGATAAAACAGCAGCAGCAGCAGCAGCAGCAACAGCAGCAGCAGTGGAGATGGATGGCTGAGTGATGTTTATTGATTCAGTGGTCCCTGTTAGATGAATTCCTCCGTTGGGGGTGGGCTCAGGCGGTTGTGTCCTTTCCCAAGGGTCCATAAAGGGCAGGTCGTCCAGCTCTGCATTAGCAGGGTCATCCTGATCCTCTGGGTGCTGTGGAAAAAGAGAGGAAGGAACAATATGTCATTTCCTCCTCAGACACAGGTCAAGCAAGCGGCCATTTTGGGGACATCTGTAATAAGACTCCATCGTCTTGTTTTGACAGGATTTCTGTGTACGACTTATGTATGATCTTCTTGTCCTGTCAGTTTCTGAGGGTGTAGGAAGATATCGATCCACTGAAATATCACGATACTTTGTTTCAATATACCATATTGATACTATACAGTACTGTAACGACTTTCTAATTAATATTTAATATGCAAATAATTACTTTAAACCTCAGACCACTGAGAAGTACTGGAGACTTTCAGTCAAACAATCTTGATGTCAGACATGAAACCACATTGTGGGTTTTACTTTGCTTTGACAGTTTTCCTACAATAAAATTGTAAAAAAAAAAAAACTAATCAATATATCGTATTGTTGCCCCTGTGTCGCAATACGTATTGTATCGTCAGAGTCTTGCCAATACACACCCCTATGGGATCAATATAGTACATTTTTTTATTTTTTTTATTTAGTGGCTTCATAGACAAATCTGCAAATATTTGAGGTCCAACTTTTGTTTGTTCCACTTTCATTATTTTTAGTGTCCCTGAGCCCCAGAGCTACTCCGACTAAATGATACTATGTCGAATACTGGCTTCTAGAGTTTGAAACAATAGACTCAATAGACTCTGATATTCAAAGAGTCGTCTGACTTCTATTAGAGATGTTTGGTTTCCTCAGTGGAGAAGTCCAGGATATTCATCCACCTGTAGCTTCCGAAGAGAGAATTGGTTTTTTTTCAGTCATTTGTTCATATGGAGCAGAAAGAACAGAACAGGGAAACAGCCAGGAGGAGGCAGTTTGCTGACTCATGGACTCATTTTAGGTTGAGCACAGGTCAGAATAGAATAAGTGGGAATATTTACAGGCAATGACAGCATACATTTGTCACAACACCAGGAAGTGCAGATATCTATATTTATATATATTTTTTTATTAGTGAATATTTCAGACAGACTCTGATTGTCCTCTGACTAAATGATACACACAGCAGTGATAGTCATCATGTACCGACAGTGAAGGGATTGACACTGAATGTATGTCATGTGTCTGTATCAGTGCATTTCTACATGTGTTTATGTGTCGTACATGTATTTCTCGTCCCGTGTGTATGTGTGTGCGTGTGTGCGCGCAAGGGGATGCACATGGTGTGTGTGCGTGTGTCTGTTTGTGTCTGTGTTCATTGTTCAAAATTAATGATGTTTTTTTTGTTTTTTTTTTCATATGACGACAGGCAGTGAAAAAGTCATACTCTGAGACACGGTCTGTTTGTTTATCCACTGTATTCTCCATTAGAAATGCAGCTTTTTTCTCAACACTTTTTTCTCCGCACCAACTGACGGTCTGCCGAGTATGACTTTGAGGGGATGAAGTCGGAAAATGTTGAAATATTAAACACAGTCAAATGCAAATAATGTGATGTTTAAATATATATCCAGGAAATCCCCTTTCTCACTCGCCACACGTGCTGTTGACTCAAATTTCTTTTTTTGAGTGACAATATATATAGATATAAAAAAACATATTAACGTCAATAACCTGGGCAAACATCTGCCTGATAGAACAGCTTAGCTCTTGGCCCACCCCCTCCCCTGCCCTCCCCCCTTCCTTCTCCCCGCTCCCCCTAAAAGGGACAGCAAACACAATTGTCCATCTTGCATTAGCTCGCAAACATTATGCTCCCAGTCATCTCCCCTCTGATGCGACCTATTCCTTTGTCATTATAGTTTCTCCTCTACCGTAGATTAGTTGTTACATTTATTTTAGAAACCTGAATCCATATGCCTGTTGGATCTCATTATTTCTCCCGATGATACTTGTACAGTATCATAACGTATGCATACGGACATTATTTTTCTGGTGCAATAAACATGTGCTGTGACATAGGAGCACTTGATCTAACCTCACACACATGTTTATTACTGGCTGAAGCATGTTTCAAAAGTGTCACCTCTGTATTTTCCCAAACCAATTTGGTGTCACTCCCATCCTTGACAGCCCCACTAAAGACAAGGAAAATTTCTTTTCAAAAAAAAAAAAACAAAAACGCTGTGGCTCATTGGACTCTCTGCATGGCAGCCACTGGCCTTGCTGATTGGAAGACGGCAGCCATGGAGGGACAGCGGCTTGCGCTGTCCCTTTTTGGAGAAGTATGGGGTTGCCACTGAAAACATGCCATTTTTTATATTTTTGCTCCTTGTCACCAGATACGCATGAGATGCAGTGATCATATCAGTTTCTGCTCATGTTTTTATTTTGTTTTCCAAGTGCAAAGAGAGACCAAATGAGATAAATTGAACCAAAGCCACTCTTGAACAGAACCAATTGCCTGTGCCTTCAGCGATAACAGTCAAATAGTGAGACACTGCATCCTATGTGGGGTTTATCTGGGTTTGTTTTTTTCTATTTACGCTGTCTCTGTAGTGCCATTTCAATGTAATGTGCTGTTTTTTTGTGTCTTTGTTGTCTCTTTTTTTCCCTTGTTCCCCTTCCCCACCCTCCCCTCCCTACCCTCCCGCCCCGGAGCAGCATTCTGTCCCGCACAGGCAGGAAGGAGAACCAGGAAGCTTCCAATTTGGCCGTGCCCATGACCATGTGTCTTTTTCCTGTGCCATTCCCACTCACCCCATCTCTAAGACCACAAGTCAGTTCCATCAACCCTACAGTTACTCGCTCCCTCCTTTACAGCGTTCTGCGCGATGCCCCGTCAGACCGCGGGGGGCAGGGGCAGCAGAGTCGGGACGCTCAGCTCTCAGAGTACCCCTCTCTGGACTATCAGGGCCTCTATGTGACCCTCGTGACCCTGCTTGACCTGGTGCCCCTGCTGCAGCACGGTCAGCATGGTGAGTCAAGGCCCACTGCACCACTGTTTGTCATCATCATCCCCGAGCCGTCTGGCCTGCATGAAGCCACTGCTGCTTTTTTGGCCTCTTTTGTAACGGGAAGAGAGAGAAGTCCTGCTGAGGATCTTGAGGGATGCATGGGGTGACGGGGAGCACGCTGGATCCCGTCAACTTAATCGTTCATAAGCCATTGGATACACCAGACATAGGCCTCCTCTTCTGTGTATCATACCTGACTGCATGTTTGTTATGTACAGTGGCAGAAATATTCGACCAATGTTGTCGTGTGCAATTTACAAGTTCAATGACGAAAGCGTAAATGTAATGGTAATTTGTTTTAATGCACCTAGAGTCTCGGAGAATGACTGATATCCACACTGTACTTCACTGGCTTAAGTCTGCATCACAGTCTGTGCTCTTATTTATCATGAATATTTTACCACTTAAAAAAAAAAAAAATCTCAAAAGCATGAAAATCCATCACCTCGAATATTTTGCTCTGCTTTTCCTGAGAGGGAATTTTTACTTCATTGGCTTTAAACGACAACTTGCTGTAAAAAAAAAAAATTGAAAACTGTTAAGTAAGTAGCTTCATTTGGCTGCATACAGTATGTAAATACTGTATGTACTGTTTATTGAATGGGTGTCTGTGTATCTCTCTGTCTTTTCTTCTTTTTTCTTTTTTTTTTTTGCCTTTTCTCTTCTCTCTTAGATCTGGGACAGTCCATATTTTATACCACCACGTGTCTCCTGCCCTTTCTCAGTGATGACATTCTCAGCACTTTGCCCTATACTATGATCTCCACCTTAGCCACTTTCCCCCCATTCCTTCACAAAGACATCATCGAATACCTCAGCACGTCCTTCCTCCCCATGGCCATACGTGAGTACAATCCATCACAGACGATTAATGCAACATATTCCCCACCTGACCTGAAGGGTCAATAAAAATAAGTTAAACTCTTTTTTTCTTTCGTCTCTCCGTCTGTAGTGGGCTCCACCCGGAGGGATGGAGGAGTTCCAGCTTATGTTAATTTCTCAGCCTCCTCCATGCTCATGATTGCAATGCAGTACACGTCAAATCCAGGTAAAAAAGATTTTTCTAAAACTGTAAAAAAAAAAAAAATTCAAACCTACTTGAGAATATGATGTAGAATTTAAACAATTTTTTTTTTTTTTTTTTTTTAGTTTATCACTGTCAGCTGTTGGAGTGTCTGATGAAGCACAAACAGGAAGTGTGGAAGGTATTTTTCTTTCCTCTAAATCCACTGTGGAGTTTTGATGCGTTGAACTGTTGGAACTGTTATTTCCACGTGTTCCACATTTGGATGTTTAGCTAAATATTCAAAATATTACCAGTCACTGTGAATACGTTGTCTGGACTGATAGTAATACAAGAAATAGACTTGTATTTCCTTTATAAAATTAAAAAAAAAAACAAACAAGAAAAACCTTGTAAAATATAATAATATATATTTTACTGTAATTCATTTTTTTAGCTGATTAGAAACTTAATAAATTAAAAGTAAAGTATTTCATTTGTTATTATTAAAACCAATAACAGATTAAAAAAAACAAAGTCTACTACTAACTATTATTTAAATATTTTATTTAAATTATTCTAACAGTCTGTAATGCATTTGGCAGCAGATAATAATGAAAATTAATTCATTTTTACTAATTCCTTGAAGGTTAAACTAAAATAGAAGTCACGTCTTTAAAAGCAGCACAAACCACAGAATTTTCACTAATAAATAAGAGGGGATTTTTCCTTTAGTATGACTTCATGATCAACACATATCACAACCTTTTAATTACTTCTCATGTGCAATCCCAACGCAGGACCTTCTTTATGTCATATCCTACGGACCCTCCCAAGTCAAGCCCCCTGCGGTGCAGATGCTCTTTCATTACTGGCCCAACCTGAAGCCCCCAGGAGCAATCAGTGAATACAGAGGGCTGCAGTACACCGGTCAGGTTCTCCCAATGCCACGTCTGCTGCTGTTTCTGTCCTTGAACTGACAACCGGTCTAATGTTGCCCCACTTTTTCTCTTTTTTTCTTCCCCCCCACTGCTATCAATCCTTGGCCTCCTCTCTCCTCGGCCCGGATCAGCCTGGAATCCCATCCACTGTCAACATATTGAATGCCACAATGCCATCAACAAACCTGCTGTCAAGGTGAATCCAGTCCTAAAGACGTCGACTTGGCAATAAACTCACGGTTACATTTATGGGTTGTTTTTTTTGATAAATAAAGCACATCATCTAGACCAGGGGGGTCAAACTCATTTTCACCGGGGGCCACATCAGCAATACAGTTCACCTTAAAGGGCCGGATGTAAATGTAAGAATGTATAGATCAGGGGTCCCCAACACCCGGTCCGCAGACCAGTACCAGTCCATAGGTCATTTGGTACCAGGCCAAAGTGATACACAGTGAAAAATTCCACTCAAATCCACTCACACCCATTTACTTTCTTCATTTAAAGATAATCTGGCATGGACTTTACTAAATGCTTTTTAAACTCCCACGGGCCACACAAAACAGCTTGGTGGGCCGCATTTGGCCCCCGCGCCTTGAGTTTGACACATATGATTTAAACTACTTTCACAAAAGCAGACAGATCAGCAGGATTTACCGCCTTGTTTCATTTTTTTTTATTATTATTATTGAAGATGCAAGCTTTTTTTATTATTATTATTGAAGATGCATGTGTATGTGTTGGTTTTTGAGTTCCAACATGCATGCATTTTTTTTTGCAGCTCCTCTTATCTTCGCAGTAAATTAACCAGTTTATTCCCAGGTCGCTGCTCAGAAGGCAGTAATGATATCAGTTTCTGGGCTAATTTACCCCATCATGCTGCTGCTCCTGCTGCTGCTGCTCCTGCTGCTGCTCTGCTTTATCTGCCTGCTTTTCCTCAACTGTGCTCCTAACTGACAAACAGAGCAGGAGCTGGGCCACGGACAGTGGCTGGTTTTCAATTACCCAGAGTGTGGAGGGGGTAAGAGTGGGAGCAGGCAGTGCTTAATTGAAAGTAGTGACCCGGCGCAGTCCTTGAGGATAAGGTGGCGTCAGATGAGCAAACTGAATTACAGTGTAGCATCTGAACATTGAGGCCATGAGCAGTGAGGTTCAGCACGGGGCCGAGCACAGGTGACAAAAAAGGGGAGTGGAGCATATGCACGCAGCCATGCACACAGAGGAGCAGGGAGACGGGTCAGGTTTATTTGGGGACGCGGATGTTTGGTGATTTATCTGCCGTTAGGACAGTAGCACAGTCTTAATGACACAATCAAAAATATGACCTAATATGAGCAGATAGTCTGGGGTTTGATTCCCAGAGGAATGACCTACTTGGCGCCTCATAGGGGCAGCCTATCACTGTAGCTCTACGGGATCAATAAAGTTCAAATTATAACTAGTATTATTAAGCACGTGGGGCCTCTAACCCATGACATGCTGTGTGTAAGGTAGGCGTGTTATTATACAGTTCATTGTCAATATACAGTAGCAAGAGCCGGCAGTTGTTGTAGACTTTGACGTTAACAGTTAATCTGTTAAAATGACTAATTACAATGTGACACAGACAATCGTCAAAAAACATGACTGTCACCAAGGATTACTGATCTGTTCCTAGGAAACAGAACGTGTCAATTACCTGCAGACCAAATCACACACAACTTTGTATGCAGTACGTCTAACAAATACGCACGCATTTTCTTATTATTGCTGTGTTACTTTTGCAGATGTGTATAGATCCCACGCTGTCCGTTGCCCTGGGAGACAAGCCCCCCCCTCTGTACATCTGTGAGGAGTGCAGCCAGAGGATCGCAGGGTGAGTGTGTTCTTCTCCACAGAACCTCTGCTTTCCGCCTTCTCCTCCTCCTCTGGCAATAAGATTCGGTTCCAAACGTGCATCACCCACTGCTTGTCTCATTATTCCTCCCTTGAACCCCAGGGAACTACATCGCTATGGTTACGTAAAATCTCTTACTCAGATAATGAGATCATCATCACAAAACCACACAGACACTTGTTTCTCCTGCCTCCAGTGTGTACCAGTTAGTGGGAATGCTGCAGAACACAAGGCAGGAGCAGGTTTAAAAGGTTCAAATGACAAACACACACAAAAAAGAAAAATCAAATGTTAACATTGTTTGTTAGAATCAATGATACTGTGGGATAAATGAAGATAAATATTAGGATTCCGGTGCAAAGAAAATAAAGACGGGACGGTCTGTTTGCCATTGGTTATTTGATTAGGGAATAGAGATTTTGTATGTTTTGGTGAAAATCAGGAAACCCACACCCGGCTGACACGATACACAAACAAATGCAGGAATCAAGAAGACGCCACCAAATGAAGCAGGACAACCAGGAAGTAATAACAAAAAGGATCAACAAACAAAGCATTTCCTCCAACAACCGACATAATTGCCCTGCTCTGCAGTCAGATATTCTGTGTCTGTCTGTGAGGAAGTTGACTGTTTATCATGTGAAAAACACTGATGTTCTGAGGAGACATTTTCCCTGTTAATTAGTGGCAGTGGTGGCTTAGTGGTAAAGGAAGCGGACTTGGGTCCGGAAGGCTTCAGGTTTGAGTCTGAGCATGGCACCGTCCCCACACACTGCACACCCACTGTTCACTTTGGTGATGGGTTAAAAGCAGAGGTCACATTTGGTTGTGTGCAGTGGTGTGCTGTGTCACAATGACCAGGAGTTCACTTTCCTTCCTTTCTTTCTAATAATAATATCATTAATGATTTTTTCTCTCCTTCAGAGACCATGCTGAATGGCTTGTTGATGTCCTGCTGCCTCAAGGTGAGCAACCACAGTTGGTAAATCTTTCAAGATCGAGTTTGCAGGAATTATAGAGGTGTCCTGGTAAAAACAGAGTGTGTAACTTTTTTGGCAGAAAGTGGTATTGACAGAGTATGAATCCTGTGGTGGTGAGTTTATCACGGTGTAACATTTCAATCCGAGAAGAATTTGATTTGAATTTTTGTGATTGACCTCTGAATGAAGGAAATGTACCAGTGGTCAGTGGTTTATATCACAGCAGTGAAGGCTGTGGTGACGCTCACTGGTTCACCTCTTCCTCTTTCTTCTTCTTTTGTTCATATTTAGTTTTTAATCCCAGGCCCACCTACAAAGTTCTAGTTACAGAGTTAAATCCATAAATATATAGTAAACCTTTGTTATGAAAAAAATGTGAGAAATGCTTTAGATACACTGATATTAACAAAATACTTTTATTGTGATCAAATTGAACATTCTTGTTAATTTTTTACAGCAGAGATATCAGCCATTTGTCAGAAGAAGGTAAGACAGTGTCTGTTCTCTCACTTTGTCTCATTTCACATTAACTGTGGCAACAATACAGAACAATCACAGTTTGTTCTTCACACACACGATGAATAATGAATATACTCTAAAAACAGGCCGATGAAGCCAGGAAGTACCTTGAACTTTACAACACAGCTGTGGACACTGAGTGGGTTTTGTTTGGTCATGGTTACAAAATAATAATAATAATAAGTATGGGCTACTCTTTTTCACACATAAAGAAATATTTACATAAAGCACACTATATTTGAAGTATTGTTTGTTTGTGAAATTTAGATTTTTTATTTTTATTTTGGTGCTGGTTTACTGAAGTGCTTTTCTAACGGCCAGATCATATCCAGTGAAGCTGCTCCTCACTTGATACTGGTTGGCTGGCGTTGAATAGACGTCCCAGGGCAAAGTGACTCTCTGATGGTTTCCACAGAGACTCTGGAAAAACTGTGTGTGAGATGATCTCAGGTTTTCCCGTTAGGGCAAGCAGCCGACTAACGTTGTCAGGGGAAACAGCTGGGCCCTGCTCTGTGGATAATCCACAACCTTTCCTCCTAATCAGGCTCTGTGCCACCCATTTGTCAAAGCTCACCTGGGGCAGAGAGAATCTGACACCAACCACCACGGTGGTCTTCACGTCAGCATTTCCACCTCCATTAGATTACAGATGAACATACTGTAGAAAGAATCTGATCTGTTGTTGTTGAAAGCTGACGAAGCAAATAAGAGAGCGCACCGTCGGACGGCAGAAATCAAAATTGAATATGTCCGCCCGGCATCTCTCTAATGGCATGGGATTAAAGGCTGATCAGATTAGGATGCTCCTCAGCTGCCATGCTTTTTATTTTTAGAAACCTGAGACACCACTGGGGCACATTAAGGTTTCCTGTTGCAGCAGATGTAGACAGACCAAGAAGCTTGACAAATACTAACAAAAGAGGGAGATAATAACTACTAATATTTTTTAATTATATTTTTTTACATGATATTTTCATTTATTATTAATTATATTTTTTTACATGATATTTTATTGTGTATTAGTTATTGTCTGTCTTCTAAAATAGAACTTGAAGCCTCACTGCTCCTCCTCCTCCTCTTCATTTTTTCTTATTTCTCGGCTGTGCACCGTAGAACTGTAGCTCACACGTTAGAAGGGCTGTGGTCACCTGCTTCTCAGCCGGCTGCTGCGGGCGCCATGGAAACCGGCCTGTCCGCTACTGCAAGCGTTGCCATGTCAACCACCACAGCAGTGAGGTGGGGGCTGCAGCAGAGACCCATCTCTACCAGACCTCGCCCCCTCCCATCAACACACGGGAGTGTGGTGCTGAGGAACTGGTGTGCACCGTAGAAGCTGTTATAAGGTACACAAACACACACACACTTTTTTTTTATTTCCTTGCCACCATGTTTTCCCGCTCTCATCATATCCATGTCCACACAGTTTGCTCAAGGAGGCAGAAATTCATGCAGAACAGCGTGAGTTTGAGCTTAACAAGCGTCGTCAAATGGGCCTGTCTGCCTCTCACCATTCTCTGGACAACATCGAGTTTGACAACAAGGAGGACGACCAGCACGACCAGCGTCTGCTCAGTCAATTTGGCATCTGGTTCCTGGTGTGTAATCACAGGCTATTATACTCACCCTGTCTTTCAATAAGAGGGAGAGACGGCTGAGATAAGGATGTGTACAGTACACGGCCTGTTATCACTGCTCTGTTGAATGTCACGGTTCCCTGACTGATTGCTCTGACACGTGTGCAGGTGAGCCTGTGTACCCCCAATGAGAACACGCCCACTGAGAGCCTGGCCCGGCTGGTTAGCATGGTCTTCCAATGGTTCCACTCCACCGCCTACATGATGGATGATGAAGTTGGAAGCCTGGTGGAAAAACTGAAGCCTCAATTTGTCACCAAGTGGCTAAAGACAGTGTGCGACGTGCGCTTCGACGTTATGGTCATGTGTCTGCTGCCCAAACCTGCTGAATTTGCCCGGGTAAGAAGTGTTTAGTGAAGGAAATAAATTATAAAGCAATAATCCTGGTGAAAGGTAAACGCCACCTTCTGGTCCAATACAAAAACTCAATACTGCAGTACAAAGCACTTGCAATTCATTGTAATGCTAAGCACATCTAAAACTCCTTTATGATTTTATGATTGAAAAACTGCTTAAAAAGACTTGAAATGTCCTTTTTGTATCAGGAGATTCTTCTGAATTAAATTACCACAACTATAAGGATTCCCAAACAAAATATTTCTAAAATAGTTTCCAGTCTACTTAAACAGTGAATGAGGTCAGTTCAAAAAATGTAATACAATTTAGGTTACATTAGGTAATAAAAAAAGGAGTAGAAGAGTAGAAGATGCAAATGACTATTTTGATCCGGCTTAGTAAGAGGCTACTACTGTAAAGTGTTTCTAACTCTTTAGTTTGGATGCGTAGTTTTGAGATAGCGCCCCAAGTTGGTTCGTTTTAAAGAGGCGGCTTCTTCATCTGTTCTATTAGGAGTTCGCCTGCTCGCCCTTTCCCCACTGTCTTTATATTGATTTTGTTTACGCTCGGAGTCTTTATCTTCATTTTCTGCTGGAACACACTGTGCCAGTCTAGTTTTATTTGTCTTATTTATTCATGTAAATCGAGTCATTTGTTAACGCATTTGTTAGCTCAGTTGCTAGCATTCACTTCGGTCAAGTTAGCCGGAAACTGTGTTGCCAGGTTTGACAAATGCCGCCGAAATAACATTAATTGCGGTGAAACGAGATAAATAATGTGGACGTTTGCGGGATTGTAGTGTAGTTTTTTTATTGTTTATTTGTCAAGCACAAAAAAATGTATCAGCGGTGTATTTATAAATTGTTTATTTGTCAAGCACATTTAAAAAAAATGTATCAGCGGTGTATTTATATTCGAATACCATGTGAGCCACCAAATAACGGGGGCACGTGAGGCTCGCGGACCGCGCAATGAACGATGGTTACATCAAAATGCTACCAGCCTCCCTGTGGATGGTCCAGCTGTCACTTTAGAGAGTTTTGTTTTTCTTACTACAGGTCAGTTCTACACAAAGTCAAAGAAAATGACCAATGACAACAACACTTTTAAAACGTTCTAAGTAAATCTTTCATTAATGACTGAAGGTAATGAGACGTGATTTGACCCAGGCTGCGTGGACTTTTCTTATAGGTGGGAGGCTACTGGGACAAGTCGTGCAGCACGGTGACCCAGCTGAAGGAGGGTCTGAACCGCATCCTCTGTCTGATACCTTACAACATCATCAGTCAACCACTGTGGGAATGCTTCATGCCTGAGTGGCTGGAGTCCATTCGCACTGAGGTTCCAGACCATCAACTTAAAGAGTTCAGAGAAGTACTCAGGTATATGTCCCATGTTTTCTTTAAATCAAAAGCATTTGCACTTTTATTTCATTAGTTTTAGTTTAATTTAGTTTTATTTCCTTTACCGTGCTCCAAAATCCTTTTCAATATAGTATTAATTTCCCTTCTCTTTCCTTTCCTTTCTTTTAGGTTAGTTTATTTCTTTTAGGTTTGTTAGTTTAGTTTAGTTTAGTATAGTTAAGTTACCTTTGCTTCCCTTCCTTCACTTTCCTTTCCTTTCTTTGCCTTTTCAAATCATAGCAATATGTGTGTGAACAAAACAAACCTTCAGCTGCTAGAGAGTGACAGTTATCCTTAATACAGTTTTGATTGACTTATTTTGCATGAATCCATTCACATGATCACACCTTTATTTGTTTTGTTTTTTTTACTACAGCAAAATGTTTGATATTGAGCTGTGTCCCCTGCCCTTCTCCATGGAGGAAATGTTTGGCTTCATCAGCTGCAGATTCTCTGGATATCCGGCGTCTGTGCAAGAGCAGGCTCTGCTGTGGCTCCATGTAAACACGCACACACACACACAAGGTCTTGTGTCCAGTTCACTTCCTGTGGTTCTGTCTACAGTGAGTGTGAATTGAACAGGCTGTCACAGAGTGTGAGTCCCTGCTGAATATGGATCTGGGTCGCAGAATAAAACTGAGGGAGAGAGCAGCCATTTCTCCACTCCTTCACATACGCAGACAAAGCTGGCTTCCCTGTGTACGGCACATGGATCAATTTCAGATTGTCTCTCACACCTGTGATTGAGAGATTTTATTACTGTAACGTCAGCTCAGCAAACATCTCACAACAGCTTGCAGAGTGGTATCCAGTTCCACTTTGTTTGTTTACACCCTTGTTTATTGTAAGAAAAAAACATGTTTTTACTAATATGTGCCAACACATTATGCAATATATATTTTTAGCTACTGTCAACTCATGAAAACAGATCTAAATAGTATTTTTGGTCACTAAAATATGTAAGTTTAATTCTTGGTCTGCAGTCTAAAATAACAATAGTGTTCATTTTTATAACTGAACACCAATAGAAATACCACTTAAATAGTACAGCATTGAATTTTGATCAAATATATTGAACATAACTGTGCACATGTACAGTAAATATATATATGCATATATACATTAGTGTGTTATTGTTTATGTTGTGATCTGACTGTGTGTTTTATCTCATGAAGGTGTTGTCAGAGCTGGACATCGTGGTGCCGCTTCAGCTCCTGATTGCGATGTTTTCCGATGGAGTAAACTCTTTAAAAGAACTGGCCAATCAGAGGAAGGCACGGTCTTCTGATATTAGCGGAAACTCCGGGGCTCGAAGGGTGAGGGGGATAAAGTGCTTACAGACAAAAAAAAAAGAGAGAGAAAAGACTCAGATGGACTTTATAAAAAACATGTCTTCTCAAACTCTTGGGACAAAGATTTAAAAATGTTGTCGCTTCTTGGCTCATGCAGTCCACCGATTATTAGGATGATCTGTTCTGGATGTAACCATGGTAACACCTTGGCTCCTAAATATAGCTCAGTGAAAAGGGTTCAATTAGAGTTGACTGTGATCCATACTTATCACTGAATGTTTATCCAGAATCATGTGCTTTTATTTTTGGATATAACACAGACCGTGTAAAAATTCTAAATGCTATGCTGTTATAGTTTGTACAGTGACTTTTTGTTCACTCACAGGTCAGTGTGGTGTCAGATCCAGGGCGTCGTGGGCATCACAACACCCTCAGCCCATTCCCCAGCCCCTTTAGAAGCCCCTTCCACAGCCCGCTGCGCTGCAGCCCCTTCAAAAACCTGGGTCACGCTGCTGGACACTGTGCCCTGGATCTGGACTGTGATGACGATGACATGAACCTTGGTTGTTTTATTCTCATGTTTGACCTCATCCTAAAGCAGGTGACAATATTTCCTAACCCTCAACCCTCTTTTTTTTTAAATAACTGATGTTTCCACAGGTGGAACTTTGAAACTTGTACTTGATGCACCACTTTTTCTCTCCACTTTGTCCCAGATGGAGCTCCAGGACGACGGCGTGATGCTGGGTTTAGACAGCGGACTAGGAAAGGATATCGTGGGCATTATCAACAATGTTTTCCAGGCTCCATGGGGGGGCTCACACACATGCCAGAAGGATGAGAAGGCGCTGGAGTGCAGCCTGTGTCAGTCAAGCATTCTGTGCTTCCAGTTGGGATGTGAACTTCTGGAGAGGCTGACCCCCCGGGAGGAGATACGCCTGGTGGTGAGAGTCGCAGCGCGGTGGTAACACTGATCAGATATTAATGAGACAAGGGGTGCTCAACGCCGTGCGGTTCTCCCCTGACAACGCTAATGTTAAGGATAACATAAAGCATCAACAACGTTTTTTTTTTTGCAGGAGCCTACAGATAGTTTGGAGGAAACGTTGCTCTTACCTCAGTCAGATTTCTCCATTGCGACGGAGAACGCAAACGAGGACAGAGACAATCCTGGTGGTGTGAACACCGACAACACCAGCAACTATTCTCCTGATGATGCACGTATGTGTCAGTTCTGTACAAATCTTCGATATATGTGTCTAATTTGTCTAATTTTTGTCTAACTTTTTAAAAAGAGATTGTACAGAACATACAGTAAAAGAAGAATTTTGTGGGAAAAAAAACTACACAGCGGCATCCTTGATTTATGACGCCATCTCCCATACATTTATGAAGAAATTCATGTTCCAACATTCTGATAGATAGCATTAAAACAAATTCAGCATGGGAACTAGTTGGCGAGTGGTGCAAATGAATATGTCGTCACAAGCGATACACACAGAAGATTTTAGTAACCTGATGTTATGTATATAACATTGTGTGTTTACTATGCTGACAGTGTCCCTTCTCTCTTCTGAAGACAGTAATGTCCCACATTCAGACATGTCTCCTCATGTCAGACGAGCAAATAGGTCTTTGAGCTCATGGCCCACTTTAAAGTTTTAATTTTGGCTCAGAGAGGAGGAAAAGTTTGGGCTCCTTGGGTCTAAAGTGTTGCTGAATCACTCTTAGATGTACCAGTTACTACACTGCTGTGGTACCCACTGCTCAGTAATGTGACACACTTTAAACTGTGCTGTCCTTCTCCATACAGCCATGAAGAATAACTCCGATAAGAAGTTCTCCTACCAGCAGCTGCCCGTGTCTTTGAAGCTCATTTACACAGTCCTTCAAGTACGTCCGTCCAGATAAATCAGGCAAAATCTGAACTGTTTCTTTGTCTGCATTTTGTACATGTGCCACACTGTGAATTAGCCTCTTTCGGCTCCGCAGGAAATGTCCAAGTTCGAGGAGCCGGACATCTTGTTTAACATGCTGAACTGTCTGAAGATCTTGTGTCTCCATGGAGAGTGTTTGTACCTCGCCAGCAAGGATCACCCCCAGTTTTTGGCCTACGTCCAGGAGAAGATGCTTATCCCGTGGTGTGTTCTCACAACTTATTTTCTCTGTCAGGAAAAAAAAAAGAAAAGAAAAGAGAAGCAGGTGGACAGGTGTATTTGTCCAAAGCTGCTGAGAAACATGACCTATTGAGTTCACTTGTGTCTGTGTTTCAGTCTGTGGTCCATGCTGAAGTCAGAGTTTTGCCAGTTGGCCTCTCTGGCCGTGCCTCTGCTCCTGCACGCCCTCTCTCTTTCCCACGGAGCCGACATCTTCTGGAACCACATCAGCTTAAATTTTAACAGCAAGGACTGGAAGATACGATTTGAAGCTGGTGAGTGACACTGAATGGGTGGATTTTTGTAACAGACTAATTTCTCTAACATTTTCTGCGTCTGCTGATATGTAGATGCTCATGCGTTGTGTGACTTCTCATATTCTGGTGTGAACACACTACAACACGGCTCTCATTTTTTTTAGATGCAATTAATTTTCAGGCATGATTGTGGTGGTGCAAATTAATTGTTGGTAAAATGGTTTATATAATACATTAGCTAAACCACTGCCTGCTCACGTCATCCTCTTGTGTTGTCATGGTTACCGTGTGGCTCAAACCAGAGGGGAGAGAGGGGAATTGTGGGATTAACAGAGGGTTTTCTTGCCTTGTGATTGGCAGGGGTGATCTTTATGACCTTGAGACTGAGAGAGAGGACAAAACACGTCTTCTGACACACAGATGTCCAGTAGGACAGTTGGGGTGAATTAATGTTTGACTGAAAGAAAGAGTTTTTTTAAAATAGGAGTGAAGATTGTTGACTGGTGTCAATGATTGTTTTGCAGTTAAGTAGAATTAAAAAGAAAATCAGCCACGTCATTAAATTAAGGTTGAATAGATTTTAATCTGTGTGAATATCATGAATCATGAATATGAGCCTCATATACATTTTGATATACAAATATATCCTGTTAGTGATGTTGAAGGGATGATTTTTTTTTTCTGTTTGCAAAATATTAAAAAAATACATTTCCCTGTCCAACATTTTCTTCAGTCCCACAATGACACCTAGTGGCCAAATACTTTAAGTGCACATTGGCAGAGAAGTGACAGAAAAGAGACAGCTTTTTTAAAAGGTTCAATCAATATCTTTGGAGACTTTTTTTTTGGAAAGGTTAAAATTAAGAGATGTCTCTGGACAAATAGGAACATAATGTGTTGCATACACTGTACAGTGTTGCTTCATTAGAGATTTTACGTGGGGTCTGCTTATTATATCAGTGTGACTCTGGCAGGATATCTGGCAGCTCTGTTTCTCCACCTGACATGTGATCTGGTTAGTGATGCACCTCCTTGTCACTGTTTTCTCTCATGGTTGCTCCCAGTCGAGAAGGTCGCCGTGCTGTGCAGGTTCCTGGACATCGGCGCTGTGACGAAAAACCACCTGCTGAAATATTCATTGGCTCATGCTTTCTGCTGCTTCCTGACATCTGTGGAGGACGTCAACCCAGCTGTGGCCACTCGAGCCAGACTGCTCCTGGACACCATCAAGAGGCCGTCACTGCAGGTGACCTGCCCCGAAATCTCAGAGAAAAAAATGGCACAAAATGTCATCATTTTAATCCAAGGAACACAGCAGCATTTTTCTTATTTTGGCTATGTGAATTATAAGGATTTCTTTGTGAATTAATTCTCTGATATTGTTTTGAAGCAATGAAGTTGAAGTTAAAGAAAAACATTTAACTTGACGTTGAATTTTAATTGAAAAGTGCTGGATACAAAGGTGAAAGAAAAATCTAGAGTTTTGATTTTTAGTGGCAGAACCTTCTCTGTTGAATCTCCCAGCATGCATCTGTCTAATAAGTGACAACAATGACCTGTAGAATTTTGTAAATTCATTTCTAAAGGTTAAGTAAGTCTTAGGATATTTCCAGCTAAGTTCTGTACACATATACATTTCAAATGAGTCTGTGTTCCATCTCCATGATACAGTGATAAGTCCTGTGTGTTCTTCAGGGCCTGTGTCTGTGCCTGGACTTCCAGTTTGACACTGTTGTGCGTGATCGACCAATCATCCTGAGTAAACTCCTGCTGCTGCACTTCCTCAAGAAAGACATTCCTGCCCTGAGCTGGGAATTTTTCGTCAACCGCTTTGAAACTTTATCTCTGGAGGCCCAGCTACATCTGGACTGCAACAAGGAGTTCCCCTTTCCCACAAGTGTGTAGTATTTTATTGGACTAAGATTCAGCACAAAGACAAAAAATATCCATTTCTGAAATCTGTTTAAATTCCTTCTCCTCACAGCCATCACGGCCGTACGGACTAACGTAGCCAACCTCAGTGATGCGGCGATGTGGAAGATACGAAGAGCTCGTTTCGCCCGGAATCGTCAGAAGAGTGTACGTTCACTGCGTGACAGTGTGAAAGGAGACCTGGCCGAATCAAAAAGAGCATTTTCACTTCCAGAGTCACAGTCACAGAGCAACAGACTTCGTGAGTAGTTCAAGTCGACCAGACCTTCTGACTGTACACCAATCTGTCTTTCAATTTAATCTGAAGTCACACAGGCTTTGCAATTTCTGAGACACACTTAATGCTGTTTATTTTTTCCCCCTTTTATCTAGGTAAAATATTTGTTAGTTTGTAAATAATATATTTCTACACAATTTCATATAAAGAGAAAAAAAATCAACTCCAGGATACAGTAGTTTTACTAAGGAATTTTACAGTAAGGAGCACACAGAAAGATAATGATTTAATTCAATTATTTTCATCATGCGTCAGTGATTTTTATTTCCTTTGTTTTTTTTATTGTTATTTTTGGTTAATTCTACTCTAACTAGAGTTTTAAAAATTATATCTAAAAAACAAAGATAGATTTTAATAACGTTTTCTAGGTTTCCAGCTTTGCCTTATTAATGTATTTTATTGGTTTCTACCTCAACACAATAAATAGACAGTCATTAATGTATTTTATTGGTGTACATTCTACCTCAACACAATAAATAGACAGTTTCCTGAGGTATATAATAATTTTACTTACTTTAACTTACTGATATTTTAGCCCTGTAGCCTCTGTCTCATTTGAATGTGTTATATAATAATTTTACTTACTTAGTAAGCCTGTAGCCTCTGTCTCATTTGAATGTGGCTCTGGACAGATGGCTGTCTGAGTGTCTGGTATCCATCCAGATCTTTATGTCCTGTAAACTCATGGATTTTGTACTGTTTACAAAATCCCTGCAGTGCAGCAGGAGATTTTGCGTCTGTTTGTTTGTGTATGTGCTACATGACCATGAAGCTTGTACATGTGTTCTGGGGCCACGCCAAGTTGTGTTCTCTATATGTGTGGTTCTTAGCTCTCAGGCTTATCAGGCAAGAACAGTCGGCACCGACGCTGGGAGATATGATAGAAAAAGTCCTGCCAGGTGAGTTACAAACCCAAATGTGAACATACTGTTCTTCTCTTAATTCTATTTGTTGGGAAAAGTAGTAAAAAAAGTAAGAATAATCAGACGTTTCAGTTTCCACAGCTTCACGTCACTCTTTTTTTTCCCACCTTGTCGCTTCTTATAGGCCATACGCCGTCTCCTGAGGACGACTCCATCATCAGAGACCTCCTCCCTGAGGATGTTGGCATCGATCACCAGACGGTCCACCAGCTGATCATGGTGCTCATGAAGTTTATGGCCAAAGATCAAAGCAGCGCTGAGGCTGACATCGGCAGTGCCAAGGCCTTCAATACTGTGAAGCGTCATCTGTACGTGCTGCTGGGCTACGACCAACAGGAGGGCTGCTTCATGATCGCCCCTCAGAAGATGCGGACCTCCACCTGCTTCAATGCCTTCATTGCTGGAATTGCACAAGTAATTGAAATCCAGCCTTGATGTCAATTAAATTGGTTTACAGTCATTCCAGCAGGGTATGTTATGATTTTGTTTTCTTGCTAATAAATGTGTAATCTCTTACATCTCACAGGTGATGGACTACAACATTGGTTTGGGAAAGCAGCTGCTCCCTCTTGTGGTGCAGGTGTTGAAGTACTGCACGTGTCCACAGCTAAGACACTATTTCCAGCAGCCGCCACGTTGCTCTCTCTGGGCTCTGAAACCACACATCAGACAGATGTGGCTCAAGGCGTTGCTAGTCATCCTGTATAAGGTATTCTTCTACTCATTATGTGTCACATTATTTTACAAAGACAAGGTTTGACAACAGAGACGGCTTCCTGTGTCCATGTTGTCCTCAGTACCCTTACAGAGACATGGACGGCAGTAAAGTTGTCCTCCATCTGATCCACATCACTATCAACACACTCAACGCCCAGTATCACAGCTGTCGCCCTCATGCCACAGCGGGACCTCTTTACAGCGACAACTCCAACATGAGCCGCTACAGTGAGAAGGAGAAAGGTGATGCACAACAGTCGTTCGTCACAGCGTCAGAGTTTAATGATGAACATGAGTGAGAAGTCCACCCACTCCCACTGACACACAGTACAGTATCTTCAAATAGATACTAGATAAAATCTAGATAAAATCTAGAATTTCTTGACTTTTTAACTTAAATGTATTTCACCCAAAAAACAACACCTGATTGAAATTCTCTACACGTTTTTTTTTTGCTTCAGAAGAGGACAGCGTCTTTGATGAGTCTGACGTCCATGACACTCCGACTGGCGCAGCTAACAAGGAGTCGCAGACCTTCTTTGCCCGCTTGAAGAGGATTGGCGGCAGCAAGTCTGTGAAGTACCAGCCAGTGGAGTTGAATGCCAAAAAAAGTAAGTGTGTGTTTTGCCCAGGTCTTCCGAGTCGTGTGTCTGATAACATCACATCGATCGAATCTCGTCTCGTCTACGGTGCAATTTATTTATTTGATTTTTGTGGTTGAAGGCGTCTGTTTATCTGACTGAGACAGAAGCTGCTCTTCCCCTTCCTGGTGTAAGGTGACATTGAGCTGTCAGAGTACCGTGAAGCCAGCGCCCTACAGGACAGCATCCTGCACTGTGTGAGGGAGGAGAGCACCAGGAAGAAGAGGCTGCAGGCCATGCACAAGCAGAAGTCTCTGGATATTTCCAACACAGACTCCATTCTTTTCAACCTGGATGAGCACAGGCGAAAGTCGTGCATCGACCGCTGTGACATGCAGGTCCCACCTGTGGTCTTGCCCCCATCGTCATCCACATCCCACAGCAGGCGTCGTGGGAAAGGATCTTTCGATGGCTCGTTTGTCCGGGTGGAGGCCGGTGACCCCGCAGACCGAAGAGGCTCCCGAGGCGGCCATTCTGATATTTCCAAACCTGTCATCCCAGAAGTCCGTCTTAGCTGCATGACATTTGACGACAAACTGGACCAAAGCTCTCTGGGAGGATCGGCTCAGGGAAAGGAGGACCAGGACCTCATTGACCTTTCTTCTGACTGTACATCGATTCCAGAGAAGCACTCGCTGCTGTCGATGTCAGACACTGACTCATTAGTCTTTGAACCGCTACCTCCTTTAAGAATCATCGAAAGTGATGAAGAGTTCGATTTTAGCGCCATCTTGAACAAGTTCAATGGCAGTCCAAAGGTGTCCACTTCTCCTGCCAGCAGTAACACCCTTCGCCTGTCTCCGGTGGTCCAGGTGAGTGTGGAGGACTGTTCGAGTGGGAAGAAGACACCAGAAAACAGCTCAGAGAAGACACTTGTGCAAAACACGCCAACTGGCTTGACACCAAGTACCTCTCTGGATCTTCCTGATCGACAGGAATATATCTGCCACGAGAGTCCAATGACACTTAAGCAGAAAAGAGACCTTCTCAGAAAGACCCCTCATGTCCCGGACACCTCATTAGATGATGCGTCTGTGATCCCTGAAGACGTCAGGACTGGGATAGGACTTGGAAGCAGTCCCTCTGGTAGGACAATTTTCTTAGACATCCCTGAAGACAAAGCGGAGCCTCTTTCTTCACCAGAGAAAAGCAAGAGTATTAGCAATGATGAGGAAGAAGAAGATAGTGATGATGAAGATGATGATGACATGGGAGATGGTGACGATGCAGACAGTGACCCTAAACCTGAGAACGGGGAGGAAAATGATGAGGCAGAGTTTAAAATCCAAATAGTTCCCCGCCAAAGAAAACAGAGAAAGATAGCTGTTAGCGCCATCCAGAGGGAATATCTGGACATCTCCTTCAACACTTTTGACAAGCTCAGTGGTGAGCCGACCGCAGAAGCAGGTAAGGCCAGATTTAAGTCTGAGGATCCGACTTTGAAATATTAGGATTTCTGCTTTGCTCATAAAACATGAGCCTGCAAGAAATTGATCTAGAAAAAAATAAATAAATAAAACAAGGTGTTCCTCCTACCTCCCCTGCAGGGGGTGCTACAAATGCAGATCAAATGCTCTGGTCCTTAATTTGTTTAATCAATACAGTGTCTTGTTGCAGTGAGTGAGTAGGTCATGATACCACCAGAGGGTTTTGGGATTTATTCCAGACTGGGCAGTTTAAAGATCTATTACGACTAACTTCTTCTTTGGGTTCCTGAGGTAGTTGCCTTTCTGGGTTGAAACTTTTACATTTTCACCCGGAAATGTCATGATGTCTTGCATACAGTACAGACGGCAACATTCCTCCAAACGAAATTACCACCATACACTTCAACAGGCCTAATAAAATATAAACATGGAGTATTTACTATATGATTTTAAAAAATAATTAAAAAATAAAAAATAATGTTAAGTTAGGATAAAGGTAACATTTCTGAAGGTTTGTATTTAATTAACACTTGAAATATACATTATGAATTTACCACTACAGAGTTAATGCAGTTAATCAGGCTTTGTTTTTTAAGTTAATGTAAGGCTACACTAGTTATAGGGTAAATCTGACTCTAATGTAAACCTGAGGTTGACTTGACTTTGGAGAGCCAAATAGATCTGTAGTCCCTTGGACTGCATCCCACTGAACATCTATGTGATCATCATTTAAAAAAGAGATAAAGAATTTGTAGCAAGAAACTGCATTTTCAAAGGTCCTTTTTTTGTAGCTTAAAAAATGTCAAATGTACGACATCTCACTGTGTCCAGTGCTGTGGGGGTTTTTTTTTACTCTTCATTTTTTATAAACACAGCAAATTTAAAAGGAAGCTGCACAGCGGGGCAGAATAAATAATTAAATTAGCTCTAAAGGAACTATAAATAAACTCCTGCCTGTAAGCATTTCTGCCACAGTTGCTGGTCATTATACAACTAATATATATGTACAGCATATATACTGGCATGTAATGGCATGTACCCTGATGCCGATGCCCAACATTCACCCGTATTTTGCAGATCACAAAGTTCTGTCAACATTGGAAAAGCCAAGAGAATCGGCCTCAGCCCCAACGCTTGACGCTGGTATTCCTGAAACAAGCCATCGCTCTTCATTATCAAGTAGGATGCAAATATTTCATTACCTGATTTTCTGCCGTACACAAGGGCCTTAATTTGATATCTTGTGTATAAAATGGAGCTGAACAAAAATATTACAAAAATAATCACATAATGTCATTTCTTATTACATAATTAATGCAAGTTATAAACACGGTTCTAAATTTTTTTTAACCCACTACAAGTAGAATTTTTCATTTTTGGAAAAAAAAAAGCGATTTCACGTCAGTGTCCTCCTCATTCACATCATGTGACCATACCCACCATACTGGTGTCAGTAATACTTGTGTGGCAGCTGGTGTCTAATGCGTGGTTCTGTTCTGTATGTGACCCACAGCTCAGTACCGTCAGGTGAAGCGAGGCTCTCTGGGAGCTCTGACCATGAGTCAGCTTATGAAGAGACAGTTGGAGCATCAGTCCAGCGCACCTCACAACATCAGCACCTGGGAAACAGGTCAGCAGATTTACAGCACATACAGACCTTTTTGTTTCTCTATATGCTCAGCTTTCTTTTAAGCTTGTTTTTACTCTGCTTCCTTTAATAAATAAATATAAAAAAACATACAAATGAAAACAGCAAAAATTTATTGTGGACTGTAAGCATTTTATGTTATCAGAAGTCTTGGCCTAGTGCCATGTATTTTGTATCATTGCATTCAATGCTTACTTCTTTAAATGATACACTAGCAACCCACATTTTTTAAAAACACCCCTGCATTACCATGTACACACCCCCAGGGGCCGCTGTTGAAAATTTCTGATCAATTTCTGATTCAATTTTTAAACATTTTCCATATTATTTATATCGTATTGTTTATAAAATTTTTTGCAGGTCCAACAAAAACCAGTCTGCTATCTGCACCCAGTACAGTGAGCATGTTTGTCCCTGCACCAGAGGAGTTCATCGACGAGCAGCCAACCACCATGTCAGACAGGTGACTAACATACTGGCAGGTATGATTGTTGATTCCCAACTAGTCAGCCCGAGGATCCTAACGCTGCGTTGTGGTTTGGATGTGTTGACCCAGGTGTCGTGACTGTGCAGCTGTGCTGGAGGAATATGACGAGGAGACCCTGGGCCTGGCGGTGGTCGTCCTCTCCATGTTCGTCCACCTCAGTCCTGACTTGGCTGCTCCCATGCTTCTCGACATAATGCAGTCCGTGGGCAGGTACTGTACATTAGGGCCGTTCCAGTAAATGCTCTGCAATCCCCGTCCACGCAGCAATTCCACAATAAATTAACTTTCATAACTCGCCGATAGAAGTCATGCATAATTCATGGCAGAGCCCTCATCCACTGTTTTAACTTCTTTCAGGTTGGCATCAAGTGGCAATTTTTCCGGACAAGCTGAGAGGTATGAGACACTAAAGCCTTCACACCAGTGCACTCAGATTATTTACTGTGCTCATAGACCAGATTAATAATACATGTGAGCAGCGACTGCCAGCCCGACTCAAGACGTTTGCCCTGTGATGTTTTGCAGCATGTTGATTCCAGGGAATGTAGCAGGTGTAGCCAAACAGTTTCTGCGCTGCATGTTCCACCAGCTGGCACCTAATGGAATCTTGCCCCAACTGTTCCAGAGTAACATCAAAGGTCTGCTGATTACTACTGCTAACAAAACGACCATAAATGTGCCTGCACTCTGACAACAGCATGGCTCCCTAACACTCAAGCGACACCTATAGTGATGTTAAATGTTATTAGACACTGCAGCCCACTGACTGTTTTAGAAAATCTTAATTTTTGATCAGTGTGTTTGAATCCCTGTTGTAGAAAAAAAAAAAAAAATAATAATAATAATTTTAGCAGTAAATTATTATTTTTTCCACAGTACTTCATTTTAAATATACAATATAACATATACTTGGGGTTAGGTTTTTTTGTCGCTGTTTTACTCACCTAAATATTCACTGATTATTTAAAGGCAGCCATATTTATATGAATTCTATTCTTCATGCTCAGATGGAAGTTTCCTCCGAACACTGGCATCGTCGCTGATAGACTTCAACGAACTGAGCTCTGTTGCAGCTCTCAACATGCTGCTGGAGGTAGGCCACTTGTTTCTGCGTTGAGTCATTTAACCAGCAGGGGGAGCTCTAGTCAAACCAGTGGTTTGGTTGTGACTGCTACGAGCAGTGTCTTTGAGGTCATCTCAAATCAGATTATCCAAGAAACCTTTCCTTATCCTGCACTGGGCCCTACTTCAATGTTCTTATTACAAAGTTACATAATTGGAAGAGAACTCACTGATGCATGAGCCAATCTGAGTCCAGCAAATCCCCTGCTCTGGTTATGAGTAATGTGATTGATTAAGACTGAATGATCAGTTAAATGGAAATAGTCCTGCCTATAAAACCTCATTATGTAATGCCTTTAATAATGCTCTCGTGCCCCACAGGGATTGAACAACAAAAAGAGTCTGCCAGCAGGGGGCACTATGCTGCATTGCCTGGACAACATTGCCACGTTCATGGAGGCTCTTCCCATGGACTCTCCCAGCAACTTGTGGACAACCATCTGCAACCAGTTCCAGACCTTCCTCACAAAACTGCCCTGTGTGCTTCCTCTGAAGGTAGATATTGACTCCTCCGTTCACTCAGTCATGGTCTGATATGGTTTAATGTGATTAAGGCTGGAGGAAAATGCATCCTGCAGTGGTGCCCTTGTCAGGTTCAATAGGACGGAGCCTTAAAATTGTGATTGATTTCACTCTGACGCTTTTTACCATCGTGGTCAGATAAGTGTATTCTGATCGATGGACCTGCACAGACACATTTGACAAAATCTGTTGCTGAAATGTTTCTCTGCAGTGCCACATGGATTCCAGTTTGAGGATTATCATCTGCCTGCTGAAAATCCCAACCACAAATGCAACCCGGGTAAGTAGGGTGGCTGGGGTTTTCCTTCTCATTTGTACAAATCCTCCAGTCTTGATTATCTGACACATTCTGTTTTCCAATTCTGCAGAGTCTCCTGGAACCGTTCTCTAAGTTGCTAAGCTTTGTGATCCAGTATGGCACCTTCAGTCTCTCCTACCTTGTAGAACTGTGTGGACTGTGTTACAAGGGCTTCAACAAGGTACTGTGTATGCTGTGTTTTTTAAAGTGACAGTGGACATTTAATTCACGTTAAAGGTACAATTATACAATTTTATATATATATATATATATATATATATATATATATATATATATATATATTAGCGCATTCTATTTATGTATTTTTTCACTCTGTCTAGCTGCACTGTGGAACCACAATGTATCTATCGATATATCAATTATACCATGATACTGGTCAAAATACATTTAAAAATAGTATAAAAATGCTTTTGTAATTTAAAATATTGTAAAATAAAAATACAAGTTAATAGTGACAGAGAAATTTCTTTACTTCAATACTTTCCTCCATCTCCAGGCTAAGCTAGGCTAACACTCTTCTTCTATCCTAACTTAATTACTTTGTCTTTTCTATTAACATGGTCCCTACCTTAATTAAGATGCAGTAATGTCCTTTATCTAGAGTCAGCTCAACACACACACTCATACAATTGAATGGTCCCCCTCCACCAGATGGCGCTCTAGGCAACCGCCTAATTCGCCTATGCCCAGAGGTTCCAACCAGAAATATCAAAATTATCAAAGAAAATACAGACAGAGGGCAGTATTTCTTCAAATAATGTCAACATCAATCATTTCATGTTGCACAACTTTTTAATTTTAATGATTCTATTGTTCAATTCTTTGCTTAACAATAAAATAAAAAAATAAAATAAAAATGATTTACAGATTTAACTGGGCAACTAAGACAAATGAAAGGAGCTACAGAATCATTTTTTTATCCATCACAAATGGAAATATTCTCTAAGTCACTCATGGCTTATAAAAGAACACACATTATCATCATTTCACATACTGTAAACACAACACAACACAACACATACAGACGTGGACCATTGATGGAATGAGTCAAACCTTCTTACTGCAACAAATCCAGCAGAGTTGATGAAACGTGCCGATGTTGTTTACTGGCCACCTGCTCACCGATCTTTGGGTGCTACACCTACGAAGGATCTCTGACTCTGCACTCAGCCAGAACTGTGCCCATGTGTCACAGATGATTAAGTGGGCAATCAGCCGGTATTGATTAACATGATGAGTTGGTGTGCTGGGGCCGAGGATGTATGGTGTGTTTGAGAGTGGCTGTCTCAGACGGAGATGGAGCCAGGGCTGTCGGCACCGTTTGGCCAGATGGATCTCCAGTCCTCCACCATTGTCAACACCACATGCTTTATGTCTCCTGCAGTATTGATTTTTCTACACCCTCCTTAATTCTTCACCCTATAATATCCACTTTTCTAAACCCAGAGTCACAGTGAGCAATTGCTGCTGGGAACTGTCCTGTGCAGTTGTTATACGGCGAGAAGAGGATTCTGGGCTTCAGCTGCTTCCCTTATTACCCAGGGCCACCTCTTTAAGGACACACAGTCGGGGTAGTCACACACTACTACTAAACTAAACTGTCACAGCATACACACACACGCACACACACATACCATTTGTCACTGTGGCACTGCACAAATGGCACTTGGTCCCTGAGCTTAAGAGCAAACTATGATTTGCTATTTGCCAAACGGACACGCTCCATTAAGTTTTAATTATGAGAGCACCGCGTACAGGTACGGGGCAATAAGGAGCCACGCGGCGAGAAATGTCACCGTGTTCTCGTCCAACCCAAGGTACTACCGGACCACATACAGAAAGAGACGGGCGAAGTGGAAGCCAGAAGATGACAGTGTGGTTTGTAAACAGGCAGTTGGCTTTGTGTGGAAGGGATGAACAAAGAGAGCAGCCTGTCCTCGGGGAGGGAGAAGGCAGCCTGACAGCCTCATCTCAGCTGCCTGGGACTCTGGGAGGAGAGATCTGGACTGGCCTAAATCTACCCCTCAGCGTCACTATTCTCTCTGTCTATTCTCTGTCTCCTTGCTTACCCCCACCGCCTCTCTCCTCCCCAGCTGCATGTCCTTCCCCCTCTATTCAGGCTACTGAGTTTGTGCTCTCTTAGCAGCATGAGTAAGGGACGGGGGCGTCGGGGGAGCAAGGGAAGGGGGTGATAATAGAAAAAAGCATTCTTGCTGCATCAGTACATTTATGCAACTCTCTATCTTCTCACATACAGGAGAGAGATAAGTTCTACATGTCCCGCATTGTGGTGTTGGAACTTCTGCAGGCGCTCAAGTTCAAGTCCCCTCTCCCCGACACAAACTTGTTACTGCTGGTCCAGGTAAAATTTTTTTTTGACTTTTCAATACAGCTACTTACCAAATACACTGGTGAACCTGGAGCCTGTGTCGTGGGCTGTGTCAGTTTGTTTGTGCAGATATTGGAACACGTCTGGCTGAATCCACCATCATTCAAAAGCACATGATCTCATCCCTGCAGGGGGTAAGACCTGTCGTCACTCTGTGTGTGAAAGTAGGTTAGAGCGGTGTTTCCCAACCTTTTTTAGGCCACGGCACATATATATCACAAGGAAAAACCCCACGGCCCACCACCGAACAGAAATCTCACAAAAAGTATATATGATGAAATATAGTAATATTCCAGTTTAAATATACTAAAAACTGTACTCCTGTTAAGCTGAAGACGATGTTAATGTACTGGCAGGAATTGAAGAAAGACATAAAAGACCTTCTTCAACAGCTCTGATAATATTTTTTTAGTTTTAATAACCATCTGCTGCCCCCGCGTAAGGAGCAGACGTTATTAAAACTCTTTGACAAACAGAAAAATTATTTGCAAAAAAATACTGGTTTTGGGACGCTGGATAATCTTCCGCGGCAGTGTGACACGGCACAGTGGTTGGGAATCACTGGGTTAGACAGCAGTGAATTATGTAAGAAATTATCGATGCACTGAAATATCGCAATATGTTCATTCACGATACGGTATCGATACTTATGCAACACTGGGTCGACTTCTTTTATTAGCGATTTATATGCAAATGTTCGTGGTGTTGGTTCATTTTATTTTGCGTTTGTTTCTTCTCTGGTGATTACAAATGCAGATCCCTGATTTATGCAACAGCATTGTGTCTTTACTATGCTGACAATTTCCTACAATTAAATACAATTAAAAAAGTTTTAAAAAAACCAAAACAATATATTGTTGCATCTGTAGTATCGCATTGTTACCCCTGTATCGTGACGCATCTGTAGTATCACATTGTTACCCCTGTATCGTGATACGTATCGTACAGCCAGGTTCTTGCCAATACACACCCCTACAGGGGACACACATGAATCCTGCTTTTGTTATCCATAGTGCACAACTGCAGCGATGGAATGTATGAGACAATACATAAGTGAGCTCTTGGACTTCATCGCTGATATGCACACGCTGACCAAACTGAAGGTAAGTACCGTTCATATGAGAGTGCGTTCTGTGTTTTGTTTTTTCTGAACGTGAACTTACTCCATCTGTGCGGTATCCAGAGCCACATGAAGGCTTGTTGTCAGCCGCTGCACGAGGACACTTTTGGGGGCAATCTGAAAGTGGGACTGGCACAAGTGGCTGCCATGGAGATCAGCAAAGGCAATCATCGTGATAACAAAGCCGTGGTTCGTTATCTGCCCTGGCTTTATCACCCTCCGTCCACCATGCAGCAAGGGTGAGAATGACATTTGATTTGCTTTGCTGAAGACGACGCGGGTTTGGACGTTGTCCATTAGGGGGCGCTCTGATGCAATGTGCATTGGCCAGGACCATAATTAGACAGAATGGTTAATGTAGTTTAATGACTAAGTTTTGCACAGATGTTGTGTGTGCTCATCCAGAAATACCCTAAAAATTTGTCGCAAGTACGTGATCCCAAAGGTCAAAGAACTACAACGACCAAATATGGAATTCTTAAGCAGGTGTTTTTAGTTAAAAAAAAATGTACTTGACCACACAATTGCTTACAGCAGATGATAGAAAACTTAATATTAATTACTTGTTTTTTTTATTTGTTTTGTGTAAACACACAAAGTCATATTTTCTGAAATACATATTTCTATCCAATACAGGCCAAAAGAATTCATCGAGTGTGTTTCCCACATCCGTCAACTGTCCTGGCTGCTGCTGGGCTCCCTGACTCACTGTGCCCTGCACCAGGGCTCTACCTCCTGCATGCCCATCCCTCTAGACGCCGGCTCCCACATCGCTGATCACCTTATCGTCATCCTCATTGGTTTCCCAGAGCAGTCAAAGGTCGGAAATGTGTGATCTGACCATCGACGCTGATCTGTCTGATCCACAGTCACTTCAATGACCTCTTTGATTTGGGTCTTGATCTTTTCAGACCTCAGTGCTGCACATGTGCTCCCTGTTCCACGCCTTCATGTTTGCTCAACTCTGGACCATCTACTGTGAGCAGGCAGCTGCTGCTCCATCCCTGCAGAACCAGAACCAGACAGAGTTTTCCTCTGGTGCCATCCTTACGGGTCTAGAGTTCTGGAGTCGGGTTACACCCAGTATCCTGCAGCTCATGGCCCACAATAAAGTGGTGAGTGCTCTGTCCACACATACAAAAACACTTAGTTCTGTCATTTTAATGCATATTTTGAACGTATCGAATTTTTCAAAAGTCCAAGACTTTAACTTGAACTTTACTCACAGATGGTGGAGATGGTGTGTCTCCATGTCATCAGTCTGATGGAAGCTCTGCAGGAGTGCAACTCCACCATATTTGTCAAGGTTTGTTACACCGCTGGCATTTATTACCATATAAGAGCACACAGCTGTTCATAGGTCTTCAGCCACTCTTGTTATTTTTGTCCCACCTTCAAAAAGCCTTATACAGTATTGGAGAAGCAGTTGAATTTTCAATTTTACTTTTCATCCACTGGTCTCCAAGGACCTTTTCTAAAAACAACTGTCAGTTTGTTTGAACCGAAAACATGTAATCATTCATTTTCTGCCCAATTAAAGTGCAATTTTTCAGTTTGACAGACGTCAGTGAGACGTTAAACCATCCACAGAACTGGATAACCTCATTACAGAAAATGCAGCAAAGTGTCAACCATCCACAGAACTGGGTAACCTCATTACAGAAAATGCAGCAAAGCCTGCTGGGAAAAACAAAGAATTTATGACAAGCAGAGGAATAAAATGTGTTTACAAATACAAACTACACAAGAACAGGTAGGATATGTAGGTTCAAATGGGTGTCAGTATATCAGGAGGAGAGGAGAAGAAAATGATCTAAAAAAAAATGCAACTCTGTTATGGTTTAGGGTTGTATTTCATCGAGTCTGAACATAAAAAACAAAGGTATGAGAAATATTGGCAAATGATAATACTGTATATGAAGGTGGGACATTTTTCAATTTGATACATTTTCAATACAAAATATATATTTATACTGAGTTTATATTAAATGTTTTGTTTTCTTTAAATGCAATTTTAAGTATATTAGAATATTTGGACCTGCTCATATGTCACAGTAAATTACCTTACCTTAGTTTCCAGAGATACATGTGTCGTCACTGTTACAGTGCTACACTACAACATCTCAGTGTTCATGACTCTTTGCAGTTGATCCCTATGTGGCTGCCCATGATTCAGTCAAACCTGAAGGTAAGGAATTTTTCCCCTATCTGTAAAAATCCTATTCTGAGAAATTCTATTGATTTTCAAACTAAAGTGATGTCATTGTCCTTCGTTAGCATTTGTCTGCTGGGCTGCAGCTGCGTCTCCAGGCCATCCAGAACAGAGTGAACCACCAGTACCTGCAGGGCCAAACATCTGGAGTTCCTCCATTTGCTCTGCGCAAATGGCTGCAGTGCACACAGTTCAAGATGGCTCAGGTGGAGATCCAGTCGTCTGAGGCCGCCTCGCAGTTCTATCCCATGTGATCGTTCTGGCTCCTCGGGCCACGGATCGACCCTGAGACTGAAAAGTTCTGAGACTGTAGTGTAAACCCATGCTGTGTGGGATTTATTTAGCACTTTTGGTAAAAAAACATATATGTAAATATACAGCAAATCTATGCTATTTTAAAGTACGAACACTGGAAGCCCATGATTAGTCTGTGTCAGGTGCTGGACTGTTGTGTTCAGCAGATTGAAAGAGTCGGTCGGTGAATGGACGGATTTCTATAGACCTGCTGTATGTTAGACATAGTGAACGAAAGTAAGTGTGTGTTTAAACTTGTAACAGTCACTTTTTAAATAAGCCTTGAAAGAAGGAGAATAAAAGTGAGAGTTTTTCTAAACGTGCAGTTATTTCTGATGAAACGTCCAGAATTCAAATACAGTTGTTTCTGATGAAACGTCCAGAATTCAAATGTGACATTTCCCTGGCCTTTATGTCTCCACTGATGTGGAAAATGTCCACTCTGCTGCGCTGCAAATGGCAGAGTGATAAAATCACTTTGTTTGGGTTTTTCCATTAAACGAGAAACTGAAACCTCGGGTGTCTCCAGGAAAAAAAAAAAACCACGACATGCATTACCCAGCTTTCGGTCTGAGATCCTTGTCAGACCGTCAGTCACGCTGCCTCTCGCCATCAGAGCTCGTATCGATCAGGGGCCTGTCTGAGTAGCAGCAGCAGCAGCTTTGTAACTCGATAAGGTGGAGCCAGACATTGGAGGTAAACAAGACTGTTTTGGTTGTGTTCCCCTCCCTAGCTTAAAATGGAAAACCCCACACCCACACCCCGTTTCTCCATCCCACTTCATTGGCAGCGGTGAAAAAGATTGGCCCACGCATATACGGAGCAAACGCAATTACCTTTGGCCTAACGTGGTTTGTTGTGATTAAGTATTGTTGTGAGGTCTAACCACATTACCACCGTGCTCCCATCTGAGGATAACAGATGACATGACAGCGGGGCTAGAGAGCTGAGCAGCACATTAAATTTACTTTTTGACCTCTCACTCCTGCAAAGATTTCATTATGGAGCTTTAACAACAATTAGACCTGATGATGTTAATGTATTCTGCTGGGTGAGGGTGAAGGGTCGGTGGGGGAGGGAGGGAGGGAGGGTAGTTTCCCTGATGGGATTCCTTAGATTTCTTAGATTTCATCTGTGTATGAGAGCTTGTGGGATCCTTACACCAAACGAGCGTCGTATTATAACATCACACCATGTGAATAATGAACACACAACACAAACGCTGTACTGCCGATGGACCCCGAGCCACGGATGAATCAGTCTGCAGTGCCCCCTTCTCATCAGACCTCGAGTCCTTGCTCATCAAAGAGCCTCTCTCCTGCTGTGCGTGTGTGTGTGTGTGAGTCGTGCTGGATGCAGGAGTGTATGCGCATGTGTCTCCACAGGGTTCAAGAGTGTGTACGTGTGTGTGCACATCTAACTAAGTCACCTCTGTGACCTTGGTTCTATCTGTCAGCCACTGCCACCGTGGTGATTGGTTGAACATTTTTTTTGTTATTTCAGAGAACCTATATCTTTGACTCTCCCTCTCTCTTCCTCTCCCTCTCTCTGTCTCTGTCTCTCTGTCTCTCTACCTTTAAATATAGCTTATGTAATCAGCATCCCACAGGTATCCAGCACTTTACCCACCCCTGCCTGCCTGCTCGCCTGCCTGCTGCCTCCTGGAGGACCATATGGGGGTTCTGACCTGATGAGCAGGCAGCTGGAGATACTGAAGGTAATTAACACTGACCAACGGCCTGTCAGCCAGAGAAGAGTGAGTGGGTCCTTAGAAAAACTGTTGAAGGTCATCCTTGGGAGGACCTTGTTAGTGTCTGTACATGCACTGAGTCACAATAATATGAGAACTAATCAGGAGTGTGTTCTCGTGACTCCAGCCGACGGCTTTGTACAACTGCAATTTTAATACATCCACGCGTCTTCTGCTGGTTGTGGATCCGTGTGAGGCTTGTTGAGACACTGGCTGTCCCTGCTCTTCCCGCCTCGTGCTGTCACATCGCTTTTACGCCAGTGAAATATCCTGTTCTCCGACTGGGCAATGCATGAATGTTTAAATTGCTGCGAGTGTCCCGTGGTATCACCGTCAAACACCACATCTACAGCAGGGAAGGCAAACTGAACCAGGGCCTTTCTTTCACGTTAGGACTCACTCAACTTCCTCTCCAGTGATTTTCTAGTGCAGTTTCAGTATCTATTATATGTTTGTTTTTTACCTTTAAATATTTTTGACTCTTCATCATTGTCACTTTAAATAGATAAACATAAATGTTTAGAAACTTGTCTAAGACCTTGTTCGCAGAGAATTACAGATTAAAAAAAAATTGGTTTGATTTTGTTTGTTCTGTCTTGATCTGTCAACAGTTAGTTGAAAAGTTTATGATTCAGGGCTGAAGACATATTTGTTAATAGTTTCCTGAGGCTAAACAACTGTAATTGTTATTTAATAGTGAAGTGGTGGTGGTGGTGGTGGG
>NC_024307.1:6485849-6492633 GCF_000523025.1 Cynoglossus semilaevis | reverse complement strand
GGGGCAGGGGGAGCTGGAGGGGGGCACTGTACCAAGTAATTAAAAAATGTGACCCAGTCTTTCGAAATCATATCAACCACATTGATATTGACCAGTGCCAGCTTGCCCATAGGCGAGGCGCTTAGGCCCACTAATATATATATATATATATGTATATATATATATATATATGTATATATATGTATTTTCCCCAAGACACAGTAGACTGTAGTATTCTGTTGTATATGTACAATTTTATTTACATCTGAAAAACTCGTCTCACGTACACGTCTCTCTATCTGTTTGGTATAATGCATAAATTGTTCGTGAACTATTGATTGCCATATATACACGAATGGCTTGCTCCATCGACACGACAACATTGACGCAATTCTCTAACGGTAGCACGTTGTCGACGTTCCGCTATGTATAAACATGTTCTGTTACACTGTACATGAATTAACAGTCCAGAAGGCAGAGAGTTAAATATTGATATTTACATTCATGCATCCATCACCGCTCTCATATACAGTAGGTACAAGTCGGGGGGCGGGGGGCGGGGAGGGTACACTGTTAGCTAATAACGCCTGTGTGTGTTGAACTGCAGGTGTTTACTCGTCCACATGTCCACAGGTGAGCAGAATATCTGACTGAGGACAACGGAGTGAACAACCCCACTGACTGGACAATACTGACAGACAGACAGACAGACAGGCAGACAAACAGACAGAGAGGTAGACAGTCAGACAGACAAACAGACAGACAGAGGGACAGGCAGACAGACACGCCGACAGACAGACATACAGACAGAGAGACTGATAGACAGGTAGACATATAGACAGATAGACATACAGACAGACAGACAGACAGACATTCAGACAGACAGACATACAGACATTCAGACAGACAGACAGACAGACAGACCAAATGTCCAGACAGACACAGATTCTCTGTCGACTGATGCTCCAGCTCACTTTTGTTTTTCTTTCAGGCAGAGACCTGGAGGACGTCGGTGGAGGACAGCAGTGACTAACACCCTGCTCTGCTCAGGCCGTCCTCAGCCTGTGTAACCTGATCCCTGGCTGTCGGTTCAGTCTCCTGTCTCTCACCAGTAACAGGGTCAGCCCGGGGTCCGTGTCCCCTGTCCCTGCAGTGATGGACCGAACCCTTCTTGACAGAACGGAGACAAGTGAAGATTGTCAACCCCTTCTGAAGGCATCTGGCCGGGACTCGGCTGACCTGTGACGGCACACGGAACGTGATGGGAGACGGGGTCGTCTTGACATGAACCAGAGACGGAGGCTGGCGTACGACGGAGCACAGAAATAACACACATCCACACAGGGGGAAACAAACCACCAGAGACAAAACAGTTGCACACGGCAAAACTCTGCAGAGCAAGCAAGTTTTCTGCATCAGCGTCAAACCGACAAACAAACCGACAGCAGGCTCTTAGCACTGGAGCGTCGCAAACTACACACCCCCGGTTTATGTTAGTACATTTCCTAAAAAGTCCAAATCAAAATCCCTCCTTTGGTAATTCATATTAATCCACATTTAGGAAGAAAAATGCAAAAAAAAATGACTTTGTTAAATGATGTTAATTAATCATTTTAGAGTAACGGCTCCAACACTCTCCAAAACAACTAGGGCAAAGGAGAGCACAGTACTCACCCATCTCTCTCTCTCTCTCTCTCTCTCTCTCTCTCTTATCTCCGTTCTTTCTTGCTCTCTTCTTCCCCTTTGTCTCTCTCTGCCTCTCTCTGTCTCTCTCTCACAGTCTAGAGTTGATTATGTATTTTTAAAAATATTCAGGAAGTCATGAGACATTTCTGCGTTAGGGTCGATGGAGGAAACTGCTGCTGCATGACCTCTGACCTCGGCGGCAGTGCTGCATTAGAAACCACCATTATCCAGTACCAGGAGGCACATAATCACATGGCTGTGGGACTGATTTGTGAAGACATTTACACCTAACACACCACAGGGGAAGTCATATTTCAACGTTGCGCAGGAACGCAGTAAAATTCTACAGGCTTAAGCTAATTTGGTTAAAATTTGTCACAAAATGTCTTGTGTTAATGTCATTTTCACTTTCAACGTCCCAACAGTTATTTTCCAATAATATCAGTACTGGTTGCCGGTTCCAACCCCAGTCTTTCTGTATGGAGCTTGAATGTTCTTCCTGTTTCTGCCTTGGTTGTCGCTACACATGGCCCTACATTGGACTAGCTAACTGCCCACAGTGTGCCCCGCCCTCACCTGTTGACCCCTGGAATTAAAGAGTTACCCCATGATTGCCCTACTAGTTTTGGAGTCTGCCGGAGGCAAACATTTGTAAAAAAAATAAAAAATAAAATAAAAATGTTTAACACATTAAGAGTGCATCACTAAATGTAGTATTTTATTGCATTTTTTTTAAAGTGTACTAACTTGGGGGGGGGGGTGTACGATTATGTTTTAAAATCTATTCAGTTATAAAACAGTGCTTTTAGGAAACAATGAAATTCATCCAGAAGTCTTCGTTTTTTTTCATGATGCAAAACGGTAACTCACAAGACAAGTCTTCTTCTTCCGTTTAAGTAGAAAAATAAATTCAAATGTTGGTAAATAAACACAGCAAATAAATGGATGAAAGACTGAAGTATATTACAGTGAGTCTTTAGTGGCATTTTTTGGCATGGTAAAATAACAAGAAGTCGCCGTTCGATGTAGTTGCTTCTCTTTTAACACCCCCCCCCCCCCCTTTTTTTTTTCAAATATGAATTTCTCTAAATTGCATAGTCAGATGAATCCACGACTCAGCTCCAGGACCAACGGTAACGTTGCGGCTCTCACGAAGCCTCCGTGGAGAACTGAAGGACGAACAGTGTGATGAGTGGAATATAAAAAAATTTGCATTCTCTGTTAAAAACGGCATGCATGTTACTTTGAGTGTGTGTGTGTATGAGTGTGTGTGTCAGGTCATGTCCTGTGGGGACCCCCCCATGAGACTGCGGAGCCGCTGCATTGTCTGTTGCTCCGTTGCAGATGTCAACAGTGTGTGAGGTCTGGATCTGCGGCGGACTGGCAGACAGCTCCTCTCCAGCCAGCGGCCAACCAGCCTGTCAGCAACACTTGTTGTTATTCAGAGTATAATGTTCAGCCTGCTGTGCCACTGTGGACACCAGGGGGGGTTGTAGCTTTTTCGCTCCCCCCATTTTGGCCTTCATTTTTTTCCCCCATCCGTCGTTTACGGCTCCTCTTGAGCAGAATAGAGTCTTCAGTCCGGGCCACGTGCCAAGCCAAGAGGGAACGTATCGAGTCACTGGGGTAGGAAAATAAAATAAAACCCTGTTGCATTTTGGATGAGAAGCGATTGTTGCATCTGAAGTCACGTGAGAGATGGTAGTGATGATGTCACTTCCCGTGTCCACTAGGAGACAGTCTATACCACAGTGTTGTTGGTACCCATGGACTTCTTGTTGCGGATGCTCATGGCGTACTCCCCGCGGCTCGTCCCGTTCTCTTCTTTGCGTAGTGGTTTCCTGTGAATGAACAGATTCATAAAATGAGCTAGATTTTCTTGTTAAGACAAATTTGATGTCATACCCTCCTCCCCGGCCCCTCCTCCCCTCAGCCAAAGGCCATGTCATTAAACAGAGTTTCTAGACTGTTAACCTTTCGGCTGATTTGATTTCTCAGCCTGCTGTAGATGGAGACGCTGCTATCAGCCATACTTTCTAATAAGCCCGGCGTTCAAAGGTCATTTTCGCAGAGACGGGGGAGCGGGGGAGAAGGATGCTCCGCCACACGGGGGGATGAGGAGGCAATTACCCACTCTGATTGGTGGACACCATCTCCCTGCTAAATAATGAGTGTGCATCGCAAGACAACTTGGGAATAACAGTGATACGTAACCTCAACATTTGCTGTGCTGTAACACTGAGACGGGAGCAAATCTAAACTGAACACACACACGATCCTCCGCTGCTCCTCCTCCGCTGCTCCTCCTCCGCTGCTCCTCCTCTGCTGCCGGCCTTTGAGGAGCCGGATCATTCAATGCCACCGCTTTCATGCGCTCCTCTGTGCATTTCTGCTTATTATATTTGTCCAGTGTACTGTGGCTTCTGCGCCGACCCCCTCAGCCCCATCCTCTGCCCGGGTTTATATAACACAGAGACAGATTTGAATACAGTTAGTACAGTCATTGTCCTGCTCAAACACTGTACGCTGCCTTCACTGGCACACAGGAGCCTTGAGCGACATGTTAGCTTAGTGTCTCCTACCCACTGAAAGCCACGCTCCAGCACAGTTTGACATTCTGATTCAGACACAGAGGGAATCCTCTTTCAGGGGCAGGGGCAGCTTTGGCAGTTAGTGACATGGCGGAAATGTGGTCACAAATCCAATACCTTTTCCATCTTTGTTTTCATGAAAATAAATATATTAGAAAATTTTCATATTTAATGAAATATCATTTGACAAAAGAACACAAAACATGAAGTATTTGTGCATTTTTTCACTTTCAAAATTTGTCAAATGGACCAGATTGAACTCCATAGAGGACAATTTTTGGCCCCTGGGCCGTATGTTTGACACCCCTGATGTAACTGCTTCGGACAAGATGACTTGGTTGACTGAAAACTTAGAAACACTGTGCTGCTTATGTTAAAGTTTTTTTTTTTCATTTTTACCCATGATGCTTTTTTAACATTTTTTTGATACCAAAACATAACAAAGTGTCTTCTGGGGCTGTATTTATGTAGAATGTTTGAGGCTGACTTCATCTGCATGGGTTTGGAAATTACACCAGGACCGACAGACTTTATTTAATTTGTTTTTCTTTTACTTTGATTTTTTTTTCTGCCACTGCCTGTTATTTTGAGCTGCGCTGCGTCACCTCTGTCCCCCACCTCAATCAGAATGCTTCTTTAATATTCCTCTCAGCTTGACGTTCTACATAAAAAAAATCAAACTGTCACAAATAAAAAAGCTGAGATACGTCTTGTCAGTCACTTCTCAGCCTGCAGTCACCTCTGAAATCCCAGCCTGTCAGTCAACGTTAGGCTTTGATTCGCAGTAAATATCCTTCCTCTATTCCCGTGACCACGCCCCTTTGTGTACTTGACCACGCCCACTGTGATTACTCCACCTCTCCCACCTGTGTCTCGTTAACCTCTCTATCACTATATAAGATGCCCCCCCCCCCAACACTTCTGGTTTTCTGACCTGCGGTTCTGTCGTGCAGCGGTTCTCGACCCAACCCTAATGTGAGCTTCCTGTTTTGTTGATAGCGTTCAGTTATCTTGTCTGTAATTCAGCCGACTGTTTGGATGATTAGGAACTCTTTTAAACATCACTGGGGTCCTGTGTTGGAAACCAACCTTCAGAACATTTGACCGTGTTGTACAGGAGACACAGTATTGAATAAATTGTCAAATTTTTTTATAAATATCCCCCCGTTCAATTTTAGGACAATTGTAATCCACAAGTCGGAGAGTTTGCCCACACCTGTCCTAGATTATGATATGACTGATGTGTTAGCATGGGTGAGTGACAAAGGTACTTATGACTCTGTAGGCTGTAGGAACAGAATTCAGACGTAAGTCAGAAGGTTTGGTGGTAACCAGGAGTCCTCCTGCTCAGTGCTGTATATAATGAAGCTGAGGGTGATGCTAATTAAGGACGAGAGAAAAACAGTTCCAAACAAAACATTAGCCTGTGAGGGCGACGTCCACTGGGACTTCCTGCTCAGAGAGGTCATGATGAGCAGCTTCTGTCCATGTTGGACAGAGTTGCCGGCCGTGTCCCCGTGGGACCTGAGGTAAGCCTGAGAATGGAAACTGTCCAGCCCCAGGGTGGAGACACATTATACTGTGTGGGCGGTGGTCGACTGGTGCTACTGCAGATAAGGGAGTTGGGATATACCGAGGTTTCCTCTGTGGGGCAGATTACAGTGTTTACAGCCTGTCTGGGAATTCTCCTGTTCTGTGAGCGAGTGCAGTCAATAATCGTTCAGCATTACGCAACAGACCCGCAGTTCACCTGTTATTTTCATTTAAATAGCATCAATCTAACCATGTCAGAGTCTACTGTAAAGTGTGGTTCAACACCAGCTCAGTCCTCCACCCAGACTGACCGTGTCGCCTTCACACAGGGCCTCAAACCGTTCCTCCATCCAGACGTTCAATAATAGATGCCGTGCTGTTGACACATGGCAGGTGGCAACACAGGACTTCACAGGTTGGATGAATATTTTATATCAAAGCTGTGCAATCACAGCGCACACTCCTGTTTGAAGTTTGGGGGAATGGATGCCGGAGAAATTAGGACATGTGTCGAGCTGTTTATAATCACCGCTGCCATCTGGAAATTTGTCTTTAATACTATCTGCCGGCGAAAGAGGAGGGAGCGGGGGGGGTGCGGGGGAGTGGGGGAACGGCGCTGCTATCACCGTGGTAGCAATTTCCAAATAAAATAGAGCAGATTAATAATGTATCAGTCCGTTTTGGATTTCATTATGCCTGACAAATATTCTAATTTTGTCGCAGGTCTGGAGTATCTGGGTGTAAAGTATCTCCCTCTGACAGGACGGGCCGTGATGTATTGTCTGTCCAGAGAGACTCCCAGAGCGGCGCGTGACTCCAAAGAGGTATCAAGCTTCATCAGTCAATTAGTTTGAGTTTTTGTTTGTTTTGGCTGCTTGAAAGGCTGACAGCCTGGACTGCAGCATCATGGATTTTGCTGCACTGAAAAAACACCACCACCCCCCCCCCCCCCCCCCCCCCCCGCCCCCCGGGGCGGGCGCCCCGAATTTTATGTT
>NC_024307.1:6411183-6473092 GCF_000523025.1 Cynoglossus semilaevis | reverse complement strand
CACTCCCCGCTCCCCGCCGTCCCCCGGTGCTGTGGACCCTGAATTTAATTGTACGGAAGAGTTTTTCTTTGCAGCCAGCGTTCCCTCTGACAGATGACTGGCAGACAGAGATTATAAAAAATAACAAAAGGCCAGGAGGGCTGGGACCTGCAGAGCTCTGCTGTCTGTGATGCTCAGGCCTTGGCCCTGGTCCAGCAGATTTTCATTGGGAAAGCCCAGAGCACTGAGGGGCAGGAAGGGCTAAATATAACTGGCTGTGTTTTTCCCTCACTGACAAACCCCTCTCTCTCGCATGGTTATTGACCGCGATGCTCCATTACTGTGTTTGTTTCCTTTGGCGGATAACATTTATCTGTCCTTTTTTTTGTTGTTTTTTCCTCTCAAGAACAATAGCTGGTTGGCTCATTCATATCAAAAGGTTAACGGAATCACCTTTTTCTCCTGGTTCCCACCTAGATGGTGACTAATGAATATATAACGAAGGCGGTCCGGTTGGACAATTTTTTTTTTTTTCGTTTTCATTCATAGGAAAGGGCAGCCTGGTGTGGCACGGAGTGTGTCGTCTAGAGCCCACGGAGTTTCAGGACACGACCCGCTCGCATGTATAAATGATGTGGCCTGTGACTGAATGACTGCGCAAATTAATTCATAAATAATGACTTGAGTTTGGGGCTGGAGCCCGTATTGCAACAACACTTTCTTACCACTGCTGCATTAAAAAAGGTGCCTGTGGGCTACAGGGGGGGGGGGCTGGAGAATTGCCATGATGAATTCCCGAGCCAACTACCCATTACTTCCGCTGCCTGACTTTGCCGAGCTGTTGTTTAAAGACGGGAGGAATAGAGTTCTGCTGAGGGAAGCCATATCTGGCGTCGAGGCTTAATATAGTCCCATAAATATGAAGAGGCGCCTCACAAAAGCTATTTAAATACACATAAATACAACTGGGGAAGTTGCCTCCTAATTCAGCGCCACCTCTGGTTTTCACGTCAACGTGTGAAACTGTCTATGCCGTCTGTGTAAACATGTCAGTGTGATGAATGTAAGGAGTATGTAAAGATGCTGTGTGTATATGCATGAGTGCACACAACTATCTGTGTGTGTGTGTGTTTGTTAAATGTCTGGGAACATTAACGTGGTTGTCAGAGTGCATGAGTAACGCCGCTGCCTGAATGTCACACAGAGAATTGGGTCTGGCTCGTGCTGCAGGCAAAACCTCACGCAGCCTTTTCTCTAATAAGCCAAACGGGGGAAACAGTTCCCGCTGCATGGAGCAGTGTCTTGGGATTCCTCTGCTCGCGCTGTGCTTTCATGTTCCTGAATTCCAGGAGCTTTAGACACTTGTATAAATTTTAAAAAATAATAACGTTAAACCTGAGGTTGTTTTGCACCTGGTTAATTCATTTAGAACATGGTGGGTTTCTGTGTGACTCACTGTAGTGGATCATCCTCTGTGACATTTACAGCCCATCCTATTATCCTGACCTCTGACCTCAGTGTGACCCAACAGGGCGAGGCTCGTTGAGAGTAACAGCCTTACACCCCCCCCCTCGCGTTGGCTAACCCCCCTCTGTCTCATACAGCGACTCATCGATCAAAACTGTTTTTTGTCTAAGTGGCTGAAGAAAAGCTGCGAGAAAAGAAAAACAATAATGAAAATGAATTCCAACCTTTTGATGGCCTTGTAGCAGATGATGATGGCTGAGAGCAGGAACACCACTGAAGCACAGCCCACTGTTCCCAGGACTATAAAGTCCATCTCCATCCACCAGGGAGGCAACAAGGGCACCATGGGTTCGGGCTCTTGGTGGAAAAAAACAAAACCAGGAGATAATTAATTTTGACCCTGGTATTTATATCAAATTTATCACAAACTTTAAAGCACTTCATCTTATATATTATAAAATATCAAGCATATTTTCATTTACATACTCTCTCACGTTAGGTCAAAGTTTCTTCCTGCCAATTACCAAAAGTTTAAGCTGGGGTGTAAGAAAATGTCAATCACGATGTTCACGATACTGTATCGATATTCTACAGCACTGTTGCGATTTTTCTGTCAACAAATCACATGCAAATATTCATGGTCTTGGCCCATTTTTGTGTTATGTTTAAACCTCCGACCGCTAGTTAATTTTTGCATCTACTGCAAATATTTGCAAGTATTTGAGACTTTGAGTCAAACCATGTCACTTTATTCTTTTCATTTGTTTATCCAAAAACGTAGATCCCTCAGTTCCAGTTTTAGTAACCTTAAAGTTCAGGATGTGACAGCATTGTTTCTTTACTCTGCTGACAGTTTTACTGCAAAGAAATTAAAAAAAAACCTAGTATATTGTTGCGCCGAAGGAATTACAGTAAATCGCAGTCTGTTGTATCGTTGCCCCCATGTATCGTGATACGTATGCTATCGTCAGATTCTTGCCCCTAGTTTAAGCTAGGGCTGTTTTGTTTCCATAGTGTTTTTAGGTTCCATAGTGTAACGGCTAGCACATCAATTCCCAGGTAGTGCCTCCAGTGGCAGCTTTGTTGGTTGCACGCCATTTACGCTGTAAATCCCCATTGTGGGATGAAAAAGAATTATTTAATTATTTATTGTTATTTGTTAATTGGCCACAGAGTGTATATACGTCTGTATTCACCAGCAGGGGTCCTACCCTCTGTTTGTGTTGTCTATATGACTCTTGACGTTACCAGTTACCAGTGTAGGACAGACCATATAACTGACAGTGACGCAGCTCCAACATACAGACACCCGTCGATTACTGGGTATTTGGAACACAGTGAATTGACTTAATTTAAACCCTTTTACTTTTTTCATTCAAAGAGAATCTGTCAATATTTCAAAACAACAGGTCATTCAGGCTGAAATTGACAGAAGAAAGTTTAAAGATGTTTTTTTTAAAAGGTAATGATCCTTCAACGATGGCACCGGCCGACCGGTCCTTGGTACAAAAAAGGTTGAGGGCCGCTGCGTTATACAGAGACTGCAGGACTGCAGATGTAGCCATTGTCCACGGCTGTCCTGTGGGTCTCGGGGCTCACCCTGTCACCATGAATCATTCAAAGTCCAGTCAGCTTTTCCCACCGCAGCCGTGGGGTCCCACTTTACACCAATCATCATTTCACTGACCTCCTGCTCTTCCTACATTAGATCCATGGAGGTAGAACCACTCACCAGGAATCCTGTGGTAGCGCTGTGTGCATCAGCAACTTTGTGTCCGTGATGCACAACTTGCTGCTGCCTCTTTGAATCAGTTGAACCACGTGAACATCCATCTCCGTAACTCTGGATGGGGATTTGTTACACTTTCTTGCACATGTGGGAAATACACCAGCGTGGATTTGGGAGGAAAAACCAGCATCTCTCAAGTGTGATGCTTTTTGTTTTATATACATATATACATATATTTTAAAAGCTAGGGTTTACACCAGTCATCAGACATTGTGTGATAATTTTCCAAAACAAAAAATTCCCTACAACACAGCTGAAGGCGTCTGAAGAATCATGTGTCACTGTAAATTCAAAATCTCCCCTGAGTTGAACCTTCATTTCAATGGAGATTTTAATCCACGGCTGTAGAATTCAATTTCATCAGTGGGAGGATTCAGGGATTTTTTTTTTTTGTACAGTATTTTAGCCTAAAGATAACTCCGCTCAGCTTTTGTCCCAGTTTTTGAGCCATACATATTCATGACCATTTAAAGCAAAAATTTTAGTTCTCACTAACTGGCAAATTGGACTACTGAAGGAACATGGAGATAATTATATGCCTGCACTGATTAAAATAAAAACTGAGGAATAAAAAAACAAACTCCAGTTTCCATCAATTATTCATGGTGTAATCACCATGTGCACACAACTGCATCAATGGGCTTTTCATATTTATTATTAAATACTGTTTTCTCTGCTCTGAGTTTTTGGTGCTCATTATTTGCCATGAGGAGGATTTTAAATTCTCACTTCAGTGTGTAGTCAGCTGGTCTTGGCAGCATTTCTACAGTGACCTTGAAAACAGTCACCAAAGGTGAGTCAGGTCCGTCTACACTGACCAGGCAGAAAAAAGTAAATAAATAAAATGATTGATTTAAAAACCTTCCACTGGGACTTGAATGATTGACTGTTGTTCCTTATTCATGACATAAAGGGCTGGAGGTGGGCAGTTCTTAAGTCACATTTCAGAATGGCTGCATCATCAGCAAAGCCTGTCCCATATTTCAGCGCACTGTTCATTAGGGAGCTGGAAAAACGACATACAAATCATTTTAACTTTCGGTGAGCGGGCTAGTGAAATATGTTTGTCCGTCTGTCAGTAGATTTGCTGTCTCAGAGTCGTACAGGGAGAGGGGGGGAGGGGGGGGGGACTGCTGCAACAGGCCACTGGATCCATACGGATATACAATATGCATTTGTGCTGCCAAGCACAGCCACACAAACTCCTGAGCGCCGCCAGCCCGACTTCCAAACTAAGCTGGAAATACTGGGCCGCTTCATTAGCTCCTTATCTTTATCAAATTAAAGCTAATTAAATCAACTCATCTGTGTTTTATACAGGGGTCCTCCGGGGGGACGGGGAGGGTGGGGGTGAGGGGGGGGTTCTACCACTGAGCTTGGCAGCCCAGCAGGCACAGATTTCACAGGCAGCTGGATACTCCCCAAGGTCAGACCCAGAATAAATTAATCCTGTGTTCAACTGTCAACATCCTGCTGGCCGTCTCTCTCTCTCTCTCTCTCTCTCACACACACACACACACACACACACACACAGAAGTGTGTGCCCATGCATTGAATCTCAGGAGACTGATGGAAAGTCTTTCCACCTGTGCATAAAAGGAAGCACTTTGCGTCAAAACAGTCCAGTCAGTGACTTGACACGTACATCCTGCTCAGAATGAAATTCAACAGCGAAGCCTAAAAAGACAGGTTTATGTGTCCTGGAGACAGGTGTAAAAAAGTGAGAGAGTCGTACCTGGGGGGCCCAGTAGCCGTGGAGGAGGAGGTGGAGGTGGTGGAGGAGGGAAGGGTGGATATCTCCTACAGTGGCATGCCAGCTGGCACTGTTCACTTACTTTCTCAGCCAAAGTCCGTGAGCATGACCTCTGGAGTTCTCCCTTATGGAGAGCGAGAGGGGGAGACGGAGAGAGAGAGAGAGAGAGAGAGAGAGAGAGAGAGAGAGAGAGAGTTAAGTGACTGGGGCTCTATCCTTCAGTGTATTACACAGAAGTGCCATCAGCATAACATTGTGCTGCACAAATGGAGACCCTTGAACACTCGGCAGCCTCTCACTCTGCTCTGTGGACGTCCTCTGTGGACGCACTCTCTCCACATCACAGCTCCAGTTCTGTTGTTGTTGTCACTGGGGCTGCTGTTTATGTAGCACATGCTCAATAGTAGCACGTCCGCGGCTGCAGAACACTCCCTGCAAGAAACCACCCACAGACAGTGGGCAGCAGACTGCCCTGAGGAGTGTGTGTGTGTGTGTGTGTGTGTGTAGGTGGACTTGGAACTCAGGCAGATCATATTACACATGAACCCTGGCAACACAGCGCCGAGTGTGAACAACAGCTCACAACTATCTGTAGGCAGCAGCGCGGGGCAGAGGTGAGAATACTCATCACTAACATATGCCTGCTGCAGGGATCCTGCTGGGATAACTGAGTATTGTTATCATGCCAACACAGATGGCCACTACAGAGGGACGACTGACTGTGGCTGTGGCTGTGGCTGTGAGTGTGAGTGTGAGTGTGAGTGTGAGTGTGAGTGTACCTGCAGACGCACACGTTTCTAAATGCCCTACTGGAAATTCTGCATGTGAGGAGCTCCTGCGAGGTGTTCCCTGGCGATGGTTACCTCAGCACCTAGTATGTGCAGTGCATGTACATGTATTACACAATACTGCGAAAACTCCAGACTCAGCCAGCTGTTCTGAAATCACAGCAGTGCTATGACAAACCTTACAAAAATGTTTCAGTTCTTATAATGTAAATAAAAATCCCAACTGGGGGTGGAATCTGAAGCTTGAAATGCAACAACAATTTGTATCGTCGTAAAATGGACCGTTTTAGGACATACTGACTGTCTAGACCATGAGCTCAGAAGTCTCTTAGACACTTTCTTCTCTGACAGTCAGCTTCTGGGACTGCATCTGGACAAAGCCCTTTTAAAATTTAAGATCAGAAACACTGATAATTCATAGTATTTAAATCCACTAATAGTCTCTATTGACAGTCCACAGGAACCATACTGTAACAGGCTAAATGAAAAATAAAATATATTTGGTATTATACTGACAAACCTTAAGGGGAGCTCAAAAGGAGCATCCTCCAAAGGCTCTGTTTTTGCACGCAGGAATGGACTAAGCATCCATCCTCTACCGCGTCTCAGCTCGAAGTAGCAAATAATGGGCGTACATGCATCATCTGCAGAGAATATTCCTTGAAAAGTGGAAAAGTGGGCATCTGCGATGGTGTGGAGGTGAATCAATAGCGTAGGCTTTAAGGATTTATATAGATGTGGAGGAAACAGTGATGTAACTTTACATTTCAGGAAGATGTACGATGATGAAATGAGTGGCATTACTGGTGAGTCTGGCCCGCCTGCGGTCCAGATCCTCCTTATGTTGGAAATACGTGATCGGTAAACCCAGATCCTACAGTTTGTGCCCAGATGTTTTCTGGATATGGTTAGAAGTGAGCAGGAAATGATGAACTTTCTCCGAAGGGGAGGAGAGTAGAGAGAAGTCTCTAGTGGATTAAAGGTATTAAAAACCAAAGGCCACGAAGCAGTGGCATCTCTGAGATGTGTCAAACTTAAGGTCCGGGGGCCAAATGCGGCCCTCTAAGTCATCACTTTTAATAAAGTATATACAGCAGAGTTTCTTAACCTGATAAATATATATATTAAAAACACACCTACGACAAAATATTTATGAATTGAATAAATAATAATCAATTTCAGAACCGGTCATTTAAGGGGAACTTTAGTGCTGATGTGCCTCCCCCCCCGCACCCCCCTCCGGTGATAATGAGTTTAACACCCTGTACTAGACGGAGAAAAAAAAAGAACTCCAAGAAGTGCTGAACAAGCCCTGACACAACACATTTGCAGACGACACTGTCATTTCAATGTAGCGTACGTGTTTCATGTAAATATTTGCCAATTGTTTGATGGTTGAATCTCATGGAGAGGCTGTAAATAATTAGAATAGTCAGGCTTGGCTGCAACAACACAGTGTTACCGCTTGTCTCGGACTTTTGCACAGTAGTGATTACGGTGACAGCCTGAGGCGGACGGGACTTGACTAAGACACGGTCTGCTCCACTGCTCCGGACCGCAGTCCGTCAGTAAATCAACCTCTGGTTCTGAGCTGTGTCAACGGACGAGTCGTGCACCTGACCGTGGTCCTTACCTGGCACGAGAGTAGAAACAGTGAGAGAAGGCAGTGACCGATGAAGAAAGGCCAACAACTTAGAGTGAATGGCATCAGGAGATCTTGGAGCAGCATTCCTCTGTTCTGGAAGATACTAGGCAGCGTCTCCAACAAACGAACGCAGCAGACATAGGCTTGAAGTGTTTGGGAAATCACCATCCACCCTGTCCGCTTCAGCGGTGAGGTCTCTGACAGACGTCTCCACAAATAGTTTATGCCACAATCATGTTCCTCTTGAAATCCCGTTGTCGATCGCATAGGACAGGCGAGCCGGTAGAGAGAGGAGCAGATCTCGACCATTCACATCTCCAAAGTAGTTTTTTTTTCTCCCCCTCTTGAATCTTTGCTGGCTCCTCAGATAGCGACCCGGATCGCGCTGCTACCACGCGCAATGTGAGGGCGGTGGATGGCCCGTACCTTACATCCCTCCACGGCTGCGAGCATGAGTGCAAATGGGCTACTCACTCACTCACTCACTCACTCACTCTATCACTCACTCACTCAGTCTGTCAAGCCATCCAAGTTGAAGTAAAACCGAACAGAGAGGAGAGGGAGAGGAGGAGGAAGAGGAGGAAGAGGAGGAGGGAAGGGAGAGAGATGAGGAGAGATCCTCAGGAATACTGTGTGTCAGGAATCCTCACAGCGGGACCATGCATCTCCTCAACTTATCTGAGCAGCAGCAGCTTCAGTGTTATCAGCAGCAGCAGCAGCAGCAGCAGGAGTGGATGGATGTATGGGCGATTCCCGGTGGAAGTGATACGTCCTCCTCAGTTGCTGACAGACAGCGGAGCATCACCACCGCTCACTGGATGCAGCGCTCACATCAGCTCCTCATCCTCCGCGCGTCGTTCCAGCGTGTCCTCACACACACACACACAAACGCAGCCTCTCCAAAAAGTACCTCCACTCACTCCTCCTCCTCCCCCCCAACTGCCCACACAGGCACTCACACCCCGACCCCGCTGACCTCCAAACTGAAGAGGCGATGGGTGGTGTGGAGACTGTCAGTCACTCAGCTGACCGCTGGGTTTGTTTTGGTTTGCTTGTTTATTATAGGTGAACGCCGCGAAGATGATGATCCAAGTCCGAAGGGATGACGCGACAGGCAGAGAGAGGGAGAGAGAGAGAGAGAGAGAGAGGGAGGGAGAGAGAGAGGGGGGGAAAGAGGGAGAGAGGGTGGGAGAGAGAGAGATCACCAAACCGTATTCAGCGTTACTTTAAAGCAGCATATGCAGAAAGTGTTTGTAAACACAAAACAGAAATCACGCCCTCCCTCCCCAGCAGGAGGTGCTATAATGCTGTTTTGATGACCTGGACTTTCAATCTAGCGTTGGCGTACGTTATTTTTTACTTTACTTTTTTCCCCAAATGAATATAAATATAGTTTAACTGATTGGGTTTTTGCAGATGTGATCATTGTGTTAATTAATGTTGATAATTATTTGATCGATCATTGCCACAAATCACTCAGTGGTCCTTGCACAGGCATACAGACAGACCATGTGGGTCCTAGCAGAGTGGGATGTTAGTCGGTAAGTACTTCTGTTAACTTACCGATAATTGGCAGATGCCTGATGTAATGGTGTGATGCTAACGTAGGTCATGCTAACGTAGTAAACAGCCGTGGGTATGTATTTGTTTTGATTACGTATGATAACGTTGATCGCTTTTGTGCTATAGTTGCATAGAACTTATGCGTATGTTTAAATGAAAGATGAGAGACATATGCTGAAGTTGCAATTTGCAACCTCCGCCCCTCAGATTGAAGCATCTTACAAGACCCTGGGTTTGAAACAAAGATGGCCGCTCATTGCATAGACTACTGTGTACACGCTGAAACCTGAGACATCTACTTACATCGCAGTACATTTTTCCTCATTTTGCACAAAACTTTTCCGCTCGGCTTTCGTCAATGTCAGTGTTCAGTCAACGTGTCCAACGCTTGAAAGACTGCCTGTGGTTTGAACAAGGGAAGTGGCAGCCAAATGTGTCACAACTTTCTCTTTCCAAATAACACAAATAGCATCTGAGCCAAATATCCAAACAACTCTGGATCAGGATCAGTCGCCTCACGGCCCTTTGTCGCTGCTGAGTATTTAGCACATTTCCAGCCTATCAAAAAGCTCTTCATATGCAGGCAGTAATGGGCTGAGCTGTGGATGACTTCTAGAGTGGAAAATCCACAGCTGCTGTGGAAACATACAGTACAATGTAGAGATTTTATGAGTTTTGAAGTATACAACGAGCCTGGGTTTGGCATATGGTGCGCCCAGCAGTTCAGCTCATCCATCCTCTACCACCGTCTGTCCCACCATCGATTATCTGACAGGGGAAAAGCACTACATCCTGCAGGTTACTTCCTGCTGCCTCAACTCCTTCCAACAACCAGCAATCTACCACAACATACATCACTGCCCTCTTAAAGTCAGATAAGAGAAGCTCTTAATAAAATTACTGTGATCGATCAGGGTTATTACTCCTGCAGAAATAATCAACAGCCTCTCTACCAACTAACAGCACATAAGTTTTATTTTTAAGAAACTATTTTTTCTTTAAAACTTGTAGAATTTCTACATGTTAAGAAACCATCTAACTCAGATGAGGATATATATTTTTTATCTGTATTTCTCCTTGAATGTTTAAAGGCAGTTGATCGTTATCCCAGTAGAGGTAGATTGCCATCTAGCGGAGAAGTTTGAACATGACACAATTTGTTTTACGTTACAGGTTGTGTGGGTACAGGATTAAATGAAGTAGAATAATATTGTTTAGAAAACAAATGTTCCCGTGACTTTTTTTTTTGATGAAGTATTTCAATATTGTAACCTTCAGTCGTTGTTCCAAATCTTTATATATAAAAACAAAAAGAAGCCTACGTTTACATCGTTCACATTGTTATTGTTTTTTTTTTTTGTTTTTTTTTTACTGTATAACATCTCTGCTGTTTGGAGTCAAAATGATCTATCGTTTCTATTTTCCTGGAGAATTTTTTTTGTTTTGTTTTTATTTGTATTTTATCAAGCGTAGGTCTCTCTTGACACTTTTATTTGTCGTACCGAGACAATTCAATAAAACTGCCCGGCCATAACGTGTACCTTTAGGATGTTTGAAGTATTTGGGGCCAGTTTTTGACACGCTGCCAAAGTTAAATTTATGTGTTTCTTCAAAAGTGAGGACCAGGTTGTGTGTTGTGCTCCTGTGTATTCCAGTGGGGTGACTTGTCTTCTTATGAAGACAGATGGCGCACAAGTCAAGGTTTCAAAACAAGGTTTCAGACAACAGTTAAATAAGTAATACATTTAGCAGGTTATGAAACTCAGCAGTGTGGACTTTATTAAAAGAAAATTAATTTCACAGCTTTTTAAGCTCCCGTGGGCCACACAAATCAACTTGGCAGGCCACACATGGGCCACGGGCCTTGGGTTTGACACATGTGATCTAGTCTGGTTGCATGTCTTTATCTTACCATAGCTTCTGCAAACAAGACAAGGCTGAGAGCTGATCCTTGATTAAAACCGCACCCTTTCCAGAACCCATCTGTCTCTCTGACTGCGCACCTCACCACTGTCTTCAAGTACTTGTTCATGTCTGCACCAACCTTGCACATCTCCTTTTTCATGTAATACCACTGCTTGTCTTTTACCCCAATTTATTCTTTCTCCCAAGCCGCAAAGATCCGATGTCCTCGCTGTTAAACTTCTGCATCTGCGTCAGCGTGCAGAGCATAACTTCTGCATCTGCGTCAGCGTGCAGAATCACAACCCAGCTATATTTTACATTTTATCATTTGATCTGATTGAAGATCATTTCATCGGTTTCATAAAAGAAAGATGGTATCAGTGGATCTTTGCACCAGGGACTCTGTTCTTCTGAATCGAGGTTTTATCTCTCAGTTTTCCTTCATTTCCCGTGCTCTCTTTTATCTCGCTCGTATCCCTCTCTCATCTGCGTCTTGTGACGCTGCATCACTGAATGTCCCTCCTGGGCATCAATACACTGTTATCTCATCTTCTTAGAGCTATTTTTGTGCAAAGAACTGAAGGGGACAGACAAAAACGGCCGGTTCCTACCATAGAAATTTCCATTAATGGATATATCATTGACGGCCTGTGCCAAGATGGCAGAACAGATGGGCTCGGGTTTCAGTTTAATTCTCCACAGTGCTCCAGTGGACCTCTAAATTGATTTCTGTTTCAGTGTGCAAACACAGTGTGAAATAATGGTCTGGTACTTTGAAACATTACGTTACATCAATACACACCCAGACACTTCCTGACTGTGACTTTTCCTTAGTGCAGCGTGTGCACATTTGGTCTCAGCGTTGTTAACAGTTCAGATGAGACTGACTGCAGGAATCTGTACATCTTATTTCACAGTTTATTTTAGGAACTCGTTACATTTTTCACTTTTAATGGACTTTTTTTTTTTTTTTTTTTAGACGCCCATCCACCTGTTCTGGCACAAGTGCAGCAACACACTGTGGGATTTATTGATGCCTTTATGCTTCCTCTTTCTCGCCTTCTCAGTCTCCCTTCTCTTCAAAAGCTCAGGAGTGGGGTGACAGGCCAGGGGAGGGAGAGCCCCATTGTTAATTGGCCTTTTCAGCTGAACAGAGAGGTGAAGGGAAGAAGAAGGGTGGAGGACAATGGGGTCTCGCTGGCTCTCCACAGCAAGAGTAATGCACATTCTTAAAAGATGGACCAGCCGGGGCACACACAGTCCAGTTGGACTCTCCTCAGACAACCCCAAACTGAGTGAATGAGGCAATCAATCATGAAGCCTTCAGCCGGGCGAAAGGAAGGCTGGATGTACTTTGGTGTAAACAGCCTTGATGTGTGTATTTTTTTAAATATAGATATATATATATATATGTATATATATATATATATAAATATATATAAACATACTCTATGTGTGTGTATTACATAAACATATATACATATTAGCATATATGTTTATCTGACATATACACACATATGTTATGTTTATATACATGCATGCATGTATATGTGTGTATAAATATATTTTTTTGTTTGAGATTAATCAACATTCTTAAATTTGACCAAACATTTTTTTCCTGTAAATTATTGAGCTTCAGGTCTTTATTATTGAATAATTGAAATTATATAATTACGTATATGGACAACAAAATAAGCAAAAGGGTTAAATTCCAGATTAAATTTGTTTTTGTTTTTTTTTAGTTTGCGCAGAATCAGGACAGCTGGTTGGGCATTTGGTCTGTGGAAATAAATGGTATTTTGTTTTCATTGACCAAAACCCTCAAGGTAAAAAAATAGATTTTATTGAATCTGCCTGTCTGTCTGCCTGTCTGTCCGTCTGTCCGTCTGTCTGCCTGTCCGTCCGTCTGTCTGTCCGTCTGTCTGTCCGTCTGTCTGTTGTGGCACAGACGTGATTCACTCTTCATCTGGATGTGACACAGACGTGATTCACTCTTCATCTGGATAATGCACACAGTGCAAAGGCATGAGCTGTTATTTACTGGACAAACAGCTTCCTCACGTCTCATTCCAGTGATGCTGCACTTCAAAAGATACTCTCTCTCTCTCTCTCTCTCTCTCTCTCTCTCTCTCTCCCTCACTTAAATAAAGGGATGAAGCTCAATTAGCATTTCACAACTCCCCCTTTTGCCTCCTCTATTGCTGTCGTCCCCGCAGAGCCCATGCTTTCTCTGAGGATTGTCCTGTTTTGGGCCCTTGTTGCCGTTGGCAGGGTGACAGTATTCGAGTGTGCAAACTTGTGCTATTGTCCCCGGGCCAGTGGGAGCCATGGAGACCCCATAATATGACACAGGAAAATGTTTGCTGATGGCAATTCTATGGGCTTTGTCCGACTTTTTCTCCTTCATGACGACTCGATTTAAGTCTCTAAATGTTTGACTACAAATGCAGGAGTGCTATCCAGCTCCGTTCTCTTTGTCCCGCGAGGTTTGAATGAGTAATTCAGCCTTTGTGCTCCTCGATTGAGGGGGCAAACAGAAAGACAAGATTCTTGAGCGCTCAAGCCCCTTTCCATGGTTATGCACTCTTTATACCCCCCACCCCCACCCCACGTTCCCCCTCGAATCCCATCGAACACCATCACACACACACACACACACACACACACACACTATCATCGCATCAGCTGACATCACTCTTCCAAAGAGTATGATGAAGATCCATATTTGAAAATGTCAACTTTTACAGCAGCAGGATGAAGTTGTGCTGCGTCCGCGTCTCGACGGAGACCCTGCTTTAATTCATGCACACACTCATCCGGATTATAGACATATTTGGCCAAGACAAGAAATCACCGTGCAGGAGAAATATCGCATCCCCTCAGCGGCTTTTACAGATCACCATGACAACAATTTGCAATGGTGAAGAATTGGATACCGGGGCGCTTGGAGGCTGATTGGGGAGCTTTGTGAGGGGCCTGGGGTCGCTGATTGGTTCAAGGGAAGCACCGTAACTACAAGGAGTTTATATTCATTCAACTTGTTGAAGTGCTTCAACTGCAGTCTGGAGAAGAGGCTCTGGTGTGGAACTCCTGCCCGCAGTCTGCGACCCAGACCGCCACAAGTGGTGAGCAGTAGGTTAGGCCTTCAGAAAGTCCGATTCTGCCGCGCTATTACGCACGGCCGGATCTCATCCGGGTGTTTTTCCTTAGTGGTGCGTAACAAGTCTAACATGGACTAACTAAGCTCTGAAAAGACGATGGCAAATGCAGACAGTGAAGTCAAAACGCTGCTAAATTTTGTCAATTTAGCATCCAGTGACATCAAGGCGGCCTTGGACAAGTCGGCTCCCTGCAGACGCTCAGTGGATCACAGGAAATATCTGCAGAAGCAGCTGAAGCGCTTCTCTCAGAGGTACTCCAGGGTCCCGCGATGCCACACACACAGGCCTGCGGAGTACGGGTGCAGCAGACTGGCAGGGGCTGCACATCAGAGTGAGAAGCTCGCAGCGACGGCCAGCTCTGGAGCGCAGGACGCGGGGAACGTCGGGAGCGCGGTGGAGCAGGTGCCAATGAGGAAACGGCAGCTGCCAGCCTCGTTCTGGGAGGAACCCAAGTTGACCCCATCCAAGAGCGGGCGCTCACATTTATTAGGACTGAAGCGGGTTCCTGTGGGTGCGTTTGAGGGAAGTGAGAATGAGAAGAGGAAACGCGGCTGTGGAGAAGACGCGAAGGTCGCGATGTCTGCGGCCAGTCGGCGAAACTCTGCGGACAAAGAGACGCTAAAACTGGACCTAACTTCCCACCACTGCGTCAGCGTGTGCGCCTGCTGCCCGTTCCTGAACCACGGCCATCAGGTTCTACACAGTCACATTGTTGTCCCTCATCCGCCTTTGGGACTGTGGAGCAAGGCAGCAGGGACTGAGGCAGAGAGACCCGAGCATCCTTTCACACAGAAGGTTCACACACACGTTGTGGTCAAACCCATACCGACGAAACCCACCCTCCAGTCACCGATCTTCAGTGTGTTTGGATTCATTTAATGTCGTCATTCAAAGACTGGGTCGGGACCTACAACTGGGACACAGTTTGTTTGTGTTCAGGTTCTTTAAAAAATCATTTAAAACTTCGTGTTTACAGTTAAATCTTGGTTTTGTCAGACGTAAAACTTTATATTTGATAAAAGCCCCTCAGTAACTTATACGTAAACGACAGAAAAGGTATAAGAAATATTTATGGACTTTGGCGAATGACGTATTGAAATTTAATTTTCAGGATTCACCAACACACAGTCCTAGTGATGTATATCTGTAACATGACAGTGTTATATCTACATAAATTGCTAAACTATTCCAGACGTGTTAATGTTTAAGAAGAGTTCCTTTAACATTTGAGAATTGAAGTTCACCCTAGAGGCCGCCATTGTTACACATCTTTACAAAAAAGTAAGATAAATGTGGATAAACTCTTATTTAATGAAAGTGTATGATGAAAAAACAACAAAGTTAATGACTAATGATTTGTGTGTGCGCTCCAAAGCCTCTTCCTCTCACAGCATCAGACGGAGGGGTTATTTAAAGCACTTATTGCAATGCTTCCTAACTTGTACTGATTGAGTCAAAAAGGATTGAAATTGCACTCGTACAATAACACGATCGGCTACAGTCTGATGTCAGTATCAGAACACTGACACTAAATGTGAGGGTTTTTTACTTTCAGGTCTCGACAGACACTGGCTGTTCTTTTTAAAGAGCGACACTGTGAGCGTGCTGCTTCAGTTTCCTCTTTCATCTATAAATGTAGAACATGGGTCACATTTTTCTTTTGTCTGTCAAAGTGTTGTTCTATTGGCTCATTTGAAATCACTACTTCCAAATAAAAGACTCACTCACTCTTGATACGTCCCCTGGGCATTAGACTATTTTTACCATGTACTTGAGATCTTTGGGGAATGAGAAGAACATTTGTTAAAGAAAATGAGGAAGAAGTTTATTTTTACATATAATACTATAAATAAATATTTAAACACAAAGAGCTTTCAGAGATCCCATGCCAAACTTCAGGGTAATGTTTCTTATACACGCTAAAAAAAGAAAAGAAAAGAAAAGAAAAAATCAGTTGGCCAGAGTTAAATATCGGATCATTCTTTCTGGCAGAGGTAGACTTGTGAGAAATCTCATTCTTTCTTTTCCTATTTGCGTCCGGACCTTTAACCTGCAGAGGTGCAGCAGTGGCCGAGGCGACGCTGTGGGAAATAAAAGAGAATATTTACTGTTGCAAAAGTCATTAAACCTCGTGTACGTTTCGTAAGCTGTATGTGGAAGTGGCAGAGACATGTTTGCATAATAGGAAGTTGACGATACTGTCTGACACTTACATGACTTCCTCTTGACAGAGTGCCATTCCTCCCGTGAGTCCAGTAGATCAGAGACCTTGCTGCATAGTTGAACCGGACCGACGTAGTCCAGCAGCAGATCTACGATCGGTCCTGCCCACTTACACATACCTGGAGACGAGATCCACTCACAGAACTGCAGGAGAAAATAAATATATATATGAACAAAAACACAGGTTACAGCTTTTGTTTATATAAAAAAAAGTCTTTTTGCATATCCTTCACACCTGCTTTGGCCTCTCTGTTATGTGACAGCAGTTTAAAGGGAGTGTGTTGTCGTTGTGTGAAACATTTCTGTTGCTACCAACAGTTCTTGAGAGTTCATCTCCTGGTGGCGGGTGAGGCACAGTGCCGTGTGAACATGTGAAACAGGAGTCGGCGTCACAGCCGTGGTCCAGAAGGCACTTGAGTAAAGGCAGATTGTTCATGGAAAGAGCGATCGCTGCAGGGAAAGTGGTAGGGAATGACGGGACGTCGGCGTCCACGTCGGCTCCGTACTCCAGCAGCAGAGACACAGTCCTGACGCAGGCCTGTCGCACGGCCATTAGTAAAGGACAGACTGGGTCCAGGGTCACACTGGCACCGGCGTTCAGCAGCACCTCTGCTGTCTCAGCGCTGCTGTTGGCGATGGCGAAGTAGAGGGCTGTTGCCCGTCCGTCAGCGTACTGAGTGGAGTGACAGTGGGCCAGTGTTGAGTTTACATCTGCACCTGTCTTCAGAAGCACAGCTGCCACAGTGTGTCTGTTGTGTTCTGCTGCCAGGTGGAGGGGGCTGATCCAACTCTGCCGCAGCCTGGTCCGACTGGTCACTGGGACAAGCATGGACACAATCCTGAACACAAGAGTAATACAGGATGACATCTGACAGGAAGTCATTACATACAGTGTATATAAAAAGAGAACAACACTTAGAAAATCAATGTCAGACTTTTCACTGATTTAATATTTAATTATATTTATTTTGAAAATCCCAGGAAGTAATGAAATACTAAAAAGAAAGGTAGAAGTTTAAATAATATATTTTGTTTGCTGAATGTATTAATTAAGGGACAAAATAACTACAGTAAACATACAAATATTCAGCAGTCAGTACCTCATGGATAACCCTGGTCATGACTTACTGACCAGTTGTTTTGATATGATTGCTGTTTGCAGTATTCCATCTTACAGATTAGTAACAAAAGCAGAGGGATTAATTAACAAAAGTATTAATTAGAAAAGAGCGATTTTAGAAGGAAAATACCTTAAAACACAGTAAAAAAGTCACATTATAGGAAGACACTGACATGATAAAAAAAACAGAGGAGGTTATAACTGTAGGAGTCCAGTCCTGATGCAACCCAGCCTAGGACTGGGGACTAGGTGGAGTCGAACCCAGAACCTTCAACATGGCAATCCTACCATTAGCTGCTCTGGCTGCATTTGTTCTTTGTTTTTCACCCCCAGTTTAAGATGACTTTAAATATCACCGGGCTCTGAAACACAATTTTTTATATGAATAGGTATTCCCAAGTAGCTGGACTTACTCATGGTGTCCATACTGGGCTGCGAAGTGCAGAGGCAGCAGTCCTGAGGTGGTGGTGGGTTTGTTGGCATCTGCATTTTTAGTCAACAGCACTGCGACAATTTCCTTATGACCGTTTTTACTGGCCTCATGCAGGGCTGTGACGCCATCACATGTCTGCATGTTCACATCTGCACCTGCAAAAAAACCCCATAAAACCACTTCCTTTTACAACATTCACGTATGGATCTGCAATAAGGAATGGGGGGGGAGGGGTGTGGAGAAATTACCTTTTCCAATGAGGTAACACAGTGCCCTCAAGTGTCCTTGTTGAGCTGCTACAGTGAGTGGTGTGATGCTGTAGGTGTTGGGTGGGTTGATTGCAGCCCCGGCTCTTATGAGGATCTCACAGATCTCTGTGTTGTTCTTTGACACGGCGACATGCAGCGCGGTCCAGCCCTGGCCACACCGCTGGTTCACCGTGGCCCCGTACGAGAGAAGGAGTCCGACCATGTCTACGTTCTCCAGCTCACATGCTGGTGGAGATAAACAGAGCATTTTAAACAGCTTAGCAGTGGTTTACCACTGTCTTCCATTCGTACACAAGTGGCTTTGGAAAATGTACCTTTGTATAAAGGGGTTTCTTTGTTCTTGTTGCTGATGTCGGGGTCAGCCGCGGCCCCCAGAAGGCTGTGCACACATGACAAGTGCTCACAAGACACAGCAAGCAGCAGGGCTGTCTGTTCTTGTAACGTGCGTTTGTCAACAGTGCCAGGATGGACTGGAGTGAAAACAGACGAATAAACAACCGTGTTGACAGAGGTTTGAATGTGCAGCATTGTCGCTACATCCCAACAGCTATCAGACATGTAATATGGGTAATGTCCAAATACTGTGAGTGTGTGTGTGTGTGGGAGGGGGGGGGGGGGGGGTAATCTAGGTAGTGTGTTAGATCTATTGCCTCCCTCCTGGACTGTTGTCAGGTCAGACAAAGTCAAACACTATGTCAACAGAAGTCAAGTTTTGGTTCCAGTTTTTTTTTATTACTCTGTATGTGACAAGTGTGTTGGGTTTCCTGGCTTGTCACCTGTTATTGTCCTGACAAGTAGCCAAAGCCAGGATTCATGGTGTGCTTAACAAATAACAAAAATATGTGTCAGTTAAAACCAGATGAGAACCCAGTGGTGACCATACCCTTCAGTAGGGTCCGTAGGCACTCGGCCTGTCCAGAGTGGGCTGCATCATGCAGTGGTATCCACCCATCTTTGTTCTCCCTCAGCAAGGTTTGAGGAGCAGATGATGCAAGATCACTAACAGCCTCTGTGTCTCCTCTCCTAATGGCCAAGACCACCGGGTCAACATCTCTTAAAAGGAAATAATAAAACATAAAAATCAATGCTAACACTTCAGTGTAATTAATACACGACAATGACGGCAATTAAATGAATTGTTTCCAAAGGTACAAAAGGCCGTACACTATTTGTATTATTTCATTGCGGGTGATGACCGCACGCACGCACACACAGAGGCAATAACAATGTCATACGCACTCGGACTCTGACGCTACGTCTCTCGGACCGCCGCCGCCACTCCGTCTGTCTGATCGCCGTCGCGGGAGGACGTTATCACTCTTGGCTCCAGCGTTACGGATCTGATTTAAGTATTCAGAATAGCAGAATTTGGTCATGGCTTTGGCTGGTGTCAGGACGGACGGTGGTGTTTTGTTCTGAGGAGGTGGAGCAGCAGCAGCAGCAGCAGCAGCCGGCGGCTCAGCTGTGCTCTCAGATTATTTTAGGACTGTATTGTCAGGCGACGCAGTGACGGCTTTATCCTTATATGTCATGAGCCTCGGACATACAGAGATAAGGCTAACGGCGCTAAGATAACAAAGGCCGGTCACTGTCTTTAAACGAGGGCCTGACTCATTGGTTGGTTGTCATGTGAAGACAGAGACAGAGAGCCTATTAAAACACTCCAGTTCTACAGGGGATTGGAAAGATTTGGTGCCATTACCGCTAATGTTACTACTGGGCAAAGAACAACGACCCCAGTGGCCGTAACGGATCACTGCACATTAGACATACAGAATCTATCAATGTGTCGATTCCAGATGATTTACATGTTTAATGTCTAATTACCCACAATGCAGCTCTGGATTAATCACGATTAGCCATGATTATTCATGATTGTAATATGTTAGTATTACTGTACAAAGAACAGAAAGACAGATAACAGCAGCTGCTTTGTGAATATACGTATTTGCACATACTAATACCAGTATATAATTGTGTGTGCTTGTGATTCACAAAATACCTCTCATCAAAACCAGTTCACCTACAGGAAAGAGGTTTTCAGATGAGGTTCAAATCACGTACGGTCGGCATGTTAGCCTGTTTGTTTAGGTTTTGACTGACGAACAAGGAAAATGTTGATAAAAAAAAAAACAAAAAACTACACATGCAGCCAAGGAGGATAAGGTGAACCTGCCAGATCACAATATTTATTTGTGCACTGAATTTCTCAAGTTCCTGTTGATTTTAAGTCTTCTGTAAAATCATATTGACCCTGATTTTCTGGACACTCCACAGATTTACAAAGGAAATTTGATCAGGACTTGATGTAACCAGTCGATATACAGTTTAGGGATTAACTGATGCTGCATTTTCCCCTTTATTTTTTTTTACAACACTTTCAGAAGATATTATGAATGAATACTTTACTTTATTATTTTTGTAATTTCTTTGACACTTAGAAAGATGTTATTCCAAAAACACATGTATTTGTGAAACGTAAAATAAAATATGTAATATAGTGTAACACAACTTTGTGCTCACCTGATAAAGTCCACTGTTGCGGCTCTGGTCTGGTCAGTCAGAGAGCAGAGAGCCAGCCTGTTTTCCATATCATTGTTCAGTCTGTGATAAAGAGACCTGGGTCTGCTTACTGCAAGCATCGTGGTCCAGTATGGAGATCCCAAATCCAACAACGGGCTGCTGACGGTCCAGGAGTCAGAAGCAAAACATGGTTCATTTAGGCGAATCTTGCAGACATTAGAGACTAACTCCACTGAAAGAACTGAAGTCTGCACTAGAAGACATCAGAGAGAAGCAGCTCCAACCATCAGCCTGCTGTAGATGCCTTTTAAGGGCATGTTCAATGGTGTTTGGTGCTAGTTGACTTTGTTGCTCCAGACTGATGTCAGCCTGTGTGCAGTGTTACTATGAGGTAGTCATAGATAATAAACACGAGTATAATAAAACTAGATCTAAGGTTTTTATTTACTGAACTGTTTACTCTAACTGTTATCTCTCCATCCACTACAGTGCTGTATATTTATGAGCTGAACTAAACCTCTGATAAGACTCAAACGGAATGTAGTTCTTTAAACTTACCTTTCAACACTGAGCCTGGTCCACAATCAACACTGTGACATGAAATGAGCCCACTTGCTTTAAGAGCGCCGCAGCAATAACAGCTAACTTTGGTTTCACAACCACTTCCTCAGATCGGTTTTTAGAGAAGACCAAAAAAAAAAAGGCACTTCCTGCGTTTGAACTAAACTTGTCCTTCAGCATTTCTCATTTCAGGTACTGTAAATGATCCAAAAGAAACTGTAAGGCTTTTGTCCAAATTTCTCAAGAGCTTCATATTGTGCTCAAGGCATGCTCGGATATTCAACTGTGTTTTACTTTGATGGACCATAATACTTCCAAAGAACCAACAAGCACTTACCAGACCACACTGGCTCCCTGCAAATAGGTGTGAGCCTGTCAGTCACAGACTATCATTTGAAGTGTGGATGGTTTGCAATTACCTAAACCTGTTTCCAGCAGGTCAGCTTGCTTGTAAAGAACATGGCTTTGACAGTGTTTTAAACTTCCTTAAATAAAGTTCATTCATTTACAACATTGTTGTTGTTGTGATTTTTCTTGTTTGACGTCACTGTGCAGTTTGGTGTAAGATGCGAAGGAAACATTACAACAAGAATTTATGTCACAGGTGGTGTGTGTGCACTTCCCTGATTTTGTGGCATCACAACATTACAACCACTGACGAGTCACTGGGCTGAAAATACACACTGGATAAACACATTTGCACTGATGGATAAAACTGCTGTAAGAAAATATTTGTAAATTCACATAAAAACTATTGAAATACCAGCAAAAAAAAAAACAACAACCAAAAAACAACAACATTTGATCAGATAAGCTGAATATTTTAGAGCAGGGCTTTCAAATTAATTTTATTTCAGGGGTCAAATACGGCCTAATTAGATGTGAAGTGGGCCGGACCAGTAAAATCATGACACAATTTATATATTTAATTTATTTTCTTCTTTCTTTTTCTTAAGTGCACCTGTATCTGAAGCAGCATTTTAAAGGAATTAGCCATGCTTTGTTTTTGCTCTTGAAACTTCCTCTATTCTGACTAACACAGGGCGCCCGAAGCGGATGATTTAGAATAGCATTTTATTGTGAGTGCATGGCTTGCATTAATTTTTTTAACCTTCAAAATTCATCAAGCGGGCCAGTTGAACCCCCACGTTTGACACTTCTGTTTTAGAGACACTGACTACGGTAGTAACTCGGTTCAAAGCCTACGTTTCTATAACGCTCATTTACGCCGTAAAGCAAAACCGTCTACGTTACTATAACAACGACGACACAACAGTTGTCCGGTCAGTTACCGGGCAACGGACAAAAAAACATTCGGAAAGAAGCGTCGATCCTTTTGATCGTGAAAAAACTTAAGTACTTTTTGCATCAAATCATTAGGTTTTCTGTAAATTAAATTTCTAAGGAAAAACATGGCGACCTCCTCACTTCCGTTCTTAGATCACGGAGACCCGCGACTAAAACTGAAAGTGGAGAACCGAATCAGAAATGTTTTTGTGACACAGTCAGCAGACTTAAGGTAGGCCAAAATAACTTTACATGGATATGGTTAAAGGTCGTTCATTTCAACAGTGTGACCCTGTTACTGACACTTTATTCACACGTTTCCTCTCAGACCTGGACAGGAGAAGGACGTCGTCCAGATACCGGTGGTTACAGACGTAAGACTGATGCATGACAGCTGTTGACAGACAGTACCTTCGGTTAAAATATTACAATAATACTGTACTTTGAAGAAGCATATGTACATTGTTTGTTAAATCTTCTTTAAAGACAAATCAACAAAAACATTACTTATTGTTGTATTATCAAATAAAATGTGTTACAGGACCTTTTTCGTGTTTTAGGCGCCTGGTAGAGTTCTTGAGGCAGGAGTGAACACTTTGCAAAAGACTTTAGTTCTGAAGAAACAGGCTGAGTTGGATGAGGTGGACCAGCGACTGGCAGTCAGACGGCAGGAGTTTAAGAACAGTGTGGTGGATTTATCACAGAGAAAATCCGACCTGGAGATGAAGTACCAGTTGGTGAGCAGGATCATAAATATCTGCTCCTGAAACCACTCGTGTTCAGTGCAGCCAAAGACTGATGCCTTTGAGTTCCTCATTTTTCAGACCAAAGAAAGGGCGATAAAATTTGAAAAGTTTGTGACTGAAAATGAAATGAAACGGCAGAGGGCAATGAAGAAGTATGGAGAAGCACGGGAGCAGAACGTGATGAGGCAGAGAGAGATTGAGGAGCTGACAGAGCAGCTGAAAAAGCTTCGGGCTAGGTAAGACTTTACGGTGAAATTGAAACTTTTATGCCAATAATTCCTTATTAGTTCACTTTAATATCATCCAGACATGAAGTTTTAAAGGAGAGAATGACAAAGTACCAAATCTATGAAGACTACTTGATGAAAACCCTGAACTACTTTCCTCGCAGTGAGTAACCAACCAGCTCTCTTCACAGTAGCCTCCTGGCTCAGTTCTTGAGGGTGAACTACATTTTGATTAAAAGAAATCTATTTCAGATCACTTTGATAATGGCTCTGACTCCTTGGTCATGCCAATCATTCAGCGTCATGAGACCCTGTCCGTCACCAACCAGGAGCTGCTGCAACGTCTGGGGCGTCTGGAAGAAGTAGTGGAGGAGGGTCAGCAGAAATTGCACTCCATGAAGCAAGAACATGGCACCAGGAAGCTGGTCAGTTTGATGTGGATAGATTTGTATGCACCAAAAAAACTGACAAAGCTTTGAGCTGGCTGTGTTTTTATGGCTCATGCAGAAGGTGAACAAAGAAATCACAGAACTGCAGGCTGAGTTAGACATGCTGAAGGAGAAGAACAAACAAGCTGAGGTGAACCTGCTGATGATGCACAGCCTGTCCAGAGAGAAGGTACGTCGCCTACATTCAATTACATACGATTTTAAAGAGAGCATCTTCTAATCTTCTCAATTAAAATCCCGTCATTCATGTATTTTCTTTTAGGTTGAGGAAGTAGGAAGCCTTCTTATGGCCATCAACAACCTTGCAGAGCAGTGTTATTTACCTGATTATGGAGCCCTGGAGGACATGAGTGTTCTGACAATGTTGGACATGGTGAAGGTAGCTGGAGATGGTTTTGTAAAAGAGCTACACCTTTAAATATATTTTCTTGTAACAAGCACTGACTTAGAAAGACATTTTATTTCCTATCATTTGTTATTGAAGATATTTTTTTAGCCTTGGTCTCACGTGGTTCTTGGGGACATGCATTAAAATGTCTCTTTTCCTCCCTTAAGAAACCCCACAGGACTAGTAAACCTTTACACAGCCAAGGATGTAAATGAAAGGAATGACCAAGAAAGCTAATTAACAAAGACCTCCTTTTCAGGAATACATCCTGGATAAGGCAGACACAGAGAGGAGAGCAAGACGACTGATGGAGTCTGGATCGGCAATGACAAGCAGGACCGCTTTTACAGATAAAAGAGGGAGAGCCTCGACGAAAAGCTCAGGCAGCAAGACACAAATGAATAGTTCGAGCAGAGTCAGCAAAAAGAGCGAGACGATGGCCTGATAAAATTGATTCGATTTTTTTTATATATGATGGATTTTTTATAGTACTGGCAAGAATAGGTTCAGTTGAGCTTGTGCTTTAAACTTTTTCTGTGTTAAGTACACTGAAAAAGCAAATAAAATAAAAAGTCATATATGTTTTCTGGGTTTTTTTTCTTTTGATGTTGTGAGACAATATTACTTCTGTCACAGCTTCTCAGTGAGGACAATGAACAGGGCTGCTTGAATAATGTTAAAAAGGTCTAAACTATTAAGTGCTATTTTGTTTTACATGTTTTAGTATTTTCCCCTCACCTCAGCCTGCATCTGTTAAAAGCTTTGACAAGTGTAGGTAAGGGTAGCTTCCAACCTGATATAATTTATATTATATAATGAATCAAATTGATTATAGGAAAATAGGTGCACTTAAGATATTGATTAAAAATGTTAAGCATTCATGTAATTATATATTAGTCTAGTATCATAAGGCCAGTAGCCCATATATTTAAAAACTGTTAAAACATGACCATCAGCGCAAAGACCTCCTGTGCATGTTCTTTTTACAACCAGTCCTGATACCAGACACCAGTTTAAGTACCTTTAAAGTCTTGCATCTGTCGTTTTGGAACATTTGTATTCCTGCCCTCAATTAAACGTTCTGGTTAAAAAACACACAGCCTATTTAAACATCACAGTTTATTATTGTACCAAAGATTGTATGTGATTGTTATCATTCTCTGGTCATAACGTAAAAGTATAGCATGAAGTAAATGCTCAAGATAGTATGTCATTAAAATGGAAAACAAGTTAAAATGCTAGTCTTGTTAGATAGTAGTGCATTGTTTGAAATAATCTAATAATAATCCCGTTTCAAAGTAGTAGAACGACCACGTATGCTGTCTCTTTAATAAAAGCACGTGGTCTTTGCAAACATCCGGTTTACACAAAATGGAAATAAACTGCGATAGGGATTTTGACACAGCTCTGACGCACAGTATTAGTTGCTAAAGTCTTATGACGTTTCCTTTTCCGTCTGACGTGTATAGGAAATTAAAGGTAGGATGCCACCCTCCGTTAAACTGCTGTTGTTCTAATGTTTATATGTTAAAAAGAAAATCAAATGTTTGTTGCGACAGATGGAGGTTGGTTGGCTTGTCTCACACAAAGAGGACATCTCCACGCTGTTTCTACACCAAACGCCCGATGCCAAGCTTAACGTAGGACGTTTGTTTATCTTGAGGCAACTATATGGCTCTATAGATGATTGTATACACATCATAATAAAACACATTTGTTGTCTCTTTGTCAGGATTTAAGCAGCCAGTTTTCCTCTGTGAGGAAGGTGCGCGGCGATGGAAACTGTTTTTACAGGGGATTTTGCTTCGCTCTCATGGAGTCATTGCTGCACAATTCCAGAGGTCTCCAACGGTCAGTTACTATTACCATTGCTGCCGCTTCGATAGGAGACAGAGAGTATGTTAAAACACTAAATAGACTTTATAAAATTAAAATAAACGTAGCCATCCGGTGAAAAAGTTAAGTCCCGGAAATGAACCGGAAGTAATGGTAGTTTTTGTTGCCTCTAGTGCTAACGACTTTCCCCCCTGTCATAGGTGCATTGTGACGGTTACGGATTTATATTGAAATATCGTGTGCTGGTTAAAGTACAGTATTACAGGCAGACAACAAATGCCCCTAAATATAATTCTAGGACGAGATTACTGCTACGGTGTGGATGTTTTGACATTTATTTAAACGTAGATATTGCTTATTTCTTAACACTTATATTAATAAAATAATAATAAAAGTGAAAAAATAAAAATAAGCGAACATTTGACATGTATTTAGTTAAAGAAATGTTGCACTAAGTACATAAGTTATTAAAATTACCTTATTTCTTGAATTCTAAACTCACCTTTGCCCTACTGCCTGGTATCAGTAATAAGTCTGTATTTTTGTGTATTCGAATTGGGAACATTTTCAAGCTAGTCGAGAAATCGTTGTAGCACCCAAACCAGCTAAACAGTATTATAGTCATGATCCACAACCAGATTGATGTCAGTTTTGTGTCATGTGTTCACACTAACCTGTTAATGGGGAAAATATTTGACCAACGTAAAATGTAATTCTGAAAAGTCGAGACCCAAGCATTTCATGAGGTAATAACAATTATGTTTATAGCAACGTTACTACGTTTATTTTGATTGCATTTTGTCCACTTCTAGTAATTTACCAAAGATTAAAAATTGTAGCAGATTAAGGTCTAGCTTAGTGCTTTTATTAGACAAGAATTGAACATGATAATAATTCCAATTCAGCAGAAGGAAAGAAATATATTTTGAATGCAGCATAACTGCATCACTTTAAACCTGTGGATCAGTGAGACTGTACTCTATGATGCTTGTAAACATTTTTTAAAAGGATTTATGATCTCTATTACTTAATTTTTCATCAATTGAAGCTGTCAATATTCCGATTGATGGCCCAAATTAAAGGCAATGCAACACAATAATAACTCAATAAAAGATAGTAGATGACTTACTGATGTCAGCTCTGACCAGGTTCATAATGGAAGTGTGAACTTCCCATTAGGAGCCTTCCTTCCACTTACAGTGAGTCATCACTCACTGTTATAAATAGGACGACTATTGGTCCACTTACTGTTATTTTTTTAAGTCATTATTTTTTAAATCAGTAATGTAGGTTCACTAACGTGTTTTATTTTCAGATTCAAGGATAAAATAATCGAAAGCGGCAAAATATTGTGCTCAGCTGGATTTGACGAGGATGCCTTCATTCACCACCTAAACACAGTAAATATTTATTTCCTTTTACAAATACCTCTAGGTCCAAGGGTTTTTACTTTGGGACTATCCATCACTCTATTTCCTACAGAATTGACAGCCGGTTTGGTTAATCAATGAGTCATTGATGAGCTTTGGATCATATATAACCATATCTTTTATAAAAAAACGTGTACAAACAACTGAAGGAAATCTTTTTTTGTTTACATAGTATTTGGTAATAATTCATATAGCCACACAAAAACCCCCAGACTTGATTAAATACAGTTAAACATATGTCTTGACATCACTGTCACACTGGCAAGGAAGCAGTTATTGAAATGTTAAAAAAGCAATTAACTCCATTTGCAATTGTGTCGCCATCTTGCTGAAGGTTATAAATGTGGTGGAACAGTGTCAGGCCAGTGACCAGGAGGACACGCTGCGCCAGCTCTTCAACGACAGTATGACCTCTGACAGTGTCGTCCAGTACCTCAGGCTGCTTACTTCAGCCCATCTACAAAACAATGCCACCTTTTTCTGCAACTTTGTGGAATCGCCTAATCTACGTGCATACTGTCGCCAGGTTAGTATTGTGCTACTGCCATCTAGTGGAGACAAAAGGATAAACTGCTATTTCCCACCCATTTTTTCACATTTTAAAAAAGTGAAGTAAAACACAGCTGAGGTGTTTGACGGTGTCCGTTTTGTCTTCCTTCAGGAAGTGGAAACTATGGCGATGGAGTGTGACCATGTGGACATTCTGGCTCTCACAGAGGCTTTGGACATTTGCATACATATTGTCTCAATGGAGGGTGATGAAGAGCACTTGGCTCACCACACAATTCCAGAGGGTGCAGACCCCTCCCTGCACCTACTCTTCCAAACATCACACTATAACATTCTCTACCCACGACCTCAGCAGTGAGGGGTGACACGCACAAGATTCTGCTTAACTCAGGAAAAAAGACTTAAGATGAAAAAAAACAACAACTGCCATTTGACTCTTGGGATAACACATTTTTATACAAATCTTGCAGTTTAAATCCAGCAACACTATTCCACAGATGTAATTATTGCACCGTGTACAAAAACAACATGGATGAACTGATATTTTAAGTTAAAATTACATAGATTGTGTCAATAATTGGCTTTTTTTAGTTAACCAAATCACTACTGCTGCTGCTGCTGCTGTTTGACCTTTTTCATCATCTTTTTCCGTGGTTGAACACTTTTCTTTAACATTTTTTTATTCCGCTGTATTGACACCTGGTTTAGGGCACTTTCCATCTCTGCACGAGGCAGGTGGGGCAGGGTGAGCTTCCCCATTTGAGTTGGGTATTTGGTCTTCAGCACATTCTTAAACACAGGCTGGGAGATCAGCTGCTTCAACTGCTTCTTCATGCCCTTTACCATCCTCTGCTGCTCTCTGTCATCTTCCTCGTCTTTTCGCCCGCCTGTGGACACACAAGGAATCTTCAGTTATCGGAATTTTCCGATTGTAACAGATCTCACTTTCATTAGTAATGTTATTCTGGCCTTACCAAGTAAAAGATCATCATCCAGGTCGACTTCCAGGGCTTCGGCTGCTTGTTTGAACCAGGAATTGTGTTGCTTCTCCCTGCAGTTGTGAAACTCGATCTTTTCAATCCCTCGTGCCAGGTTTACACGCTCCTGAGTGGGGAAAAAAAACACTTCAAGATAAACAATCAAACAGCCCTCACAACAGCAGTTTAACTGGGTAGTTAATGCTGGTAATGCTTACCTTAATCGCTTCCATGCATTTGCTCTCTATGGGGAACATTGGAAGGTCCTCGTCCTTTCCGAGAGTACTGTAAATCTTCCTGAAATTCAACATGTCGTCTGGGCCGATTAGCAGCAGACTCAGACCCTCTTTAGTGGCTCTTGCTGTCCTACCACTTCTGTGGACATATGTCTCAGATGTCCTAGGAACCTACAGTCCACGGGAGAACAGTCCATGCAGTAAAAATGTATCAAAATACATTTTGATAGTTTAAAAAAACAATTTTAGGATGGTGTTTTTTTTTGTTTTTTTTTTTAAATATATATTTATTGAAAAAAAAAACAACCTTAAATTAAAAATGAAATGTATCTTGACTTTGTTACGTCTCAGCTCATCTTTATCAGAATTCAGCTTTACTGGTGTGTCAAACCCTCACCTGGTAGTGAATAACATGCTGAACGTTGGGGATGTCCAGTCCTCTTGCAGCAACATCAGTGGTCAGCAGAACACAACTGCAAAACAAATAGCACAACTTAAATGAATGGCAAAATGAGCTCTGCATTTGACCAGGAAGAGTTGTGGATTGGGTAGTTTCATATCTTATTTCATGTTTAGCTAAAAGTACTGACTGGTATTGACTTTTAGAAAAAATATGGAAACTACGTATTTGTAAAAGAGTTAAATTTACATCGAAGATGAAAATGTTGCTGATTATTTTTTGTGATTGCTAGCAGGTAGATTGTTTACCATCTATTTATCTAACGTCAACTTAATGTCTTTCTCATGTAAAGCATGACCCAGAAATAATAAAGCTTTCAAAATATTTTGCAGCTGTTCAATGTCAGAGGGAGTGAAACATAAACTAGTTTGATCCATTTGTCCTTGTTTGCAGATGCAGTAAAATCATCCTGATTCAAATAATTCTTCTATCTCAGCAGTGTTTGCACAACACTCACCTCTCCCTCTCTGCAAACCTTTCCAGGTTTTTCAAGCGCTGTTTCTGGTGCATGTTGGCATGTAGCGGCAGAGGAGTGCAGTCCAGGATAACCAGCAGTGAGTTCAGTCTTTTGATGCAGTCTATGCTGTTGGCAAACACCATGGTGCGCCCTGGGTACTGCAGCAGGAAGTAATACAGGTAAAAGTCCTTCTCCTCTTTCTGACAGTGGATCCGGGTCTCCATTAATGTCTCCACTGTCGCCTCCTTCCTGGTGAGGTCAATAATTTTGGGTTTGGTCTTGATCCCTACTTTCTCCATGAGAATGTCCAGCTTATTCCTCTGGTCCAGATTCTTTTTCTTTTTTTGCAAGAAGCGAGTAGGCATGCTATGTGCCATGGTCAGTGTGGCAGAAAACACAAACGTTTGTCTCGTAGGGTTAAAGTTCACAGTGTTGAGCATCTCCAGCAAATTCTCCAGCTCTGCAAAGTGGCCTCTTTCTACCATGCGATCAGCTTCATCGATGACCAGGCACCTGCAGAGCATCACCGCCCCAACAACAGAGATATTCATCAAACGGATGACAATCTTTCAGGGTAATGTAGCCTTGTTGATAAACTATTCTCCTAAATAAAGTATTTCTTAGATGTTGTGACCTAATCTAAATTAGATTGTTCAATCATTGCCACCACTGTTAGTATAAAATAAAGTGAGAGCTTTATACATCGTGAAGAAGAAGATTTAAAGATTATTTCACATTAATTTAGATCAGGGGTGTCGAACTCAAATTTACAGTGGGCCAGAATTCAAAACTGGGACAAAGTCACGGGCCAAACTTAATTTTTATTGAAAAATTGACAGACTCACTTGAGTTGTTTGAGGTTCTGCAGATGTGGATGTTTCTCACTGATCAAGTCCCACAGACGTCCTGGTGTAGCAATGACGATCTCTGGCCTGCGTTTTAACATCCTCCGCTGTTTCTCTGGTGCCATTCCACCCACCACTATTGCTGTTTTAATATCTGTAGAGCAGTCATATCATTGGGTATCCTCCAGTACATCTCCACATATCAAAAAAGACAGCTGACTATGAGGTCTGCAGACTTACCTGTGAATTTGGCCACAGCATCAATGTGATGTTTGACCTGCACAGCCAGCTCCCTGGTGGGTGTGAGGACTAGTCCGAGCAGAGGCTGGTTATGTCCACCAGGAGGTTTTTTATCTGCTGCCGGATCACAATCGATGTCTACATTTTTAATGACTTGAACACAACCCAGTCTTGTATCGTCATCTCCTTCTTCATCACCGTGCTCGTCATCTTCACTGTTGCCTTCATCCAAGTCACTATCATCCTGCTCTTTACCATCCTCTATGTCATCCTCCAGCTCTGCGTCTTCGTCCTCCAACCCTTGGGTGGATTCATCGTCTATGGTGGATTCATCCTCGTTCTCAGATTCCCCCAGACTTGGTAAATACAAACTCTGCACCTGTTTAACCGCTTCACCTTGGTCATCAAGAGGTGTGTGCTTCTTATACTCCAGGATGGTATGGATCATGGGAATGCCAAAAGCCAATGTCTTACCACTTCCTTAAAAAACAAAAGTTAAAAAAAATTATTGATTTATTAAACAATATGTTTGCTATAAAATATCATCAGACGCCACCTTACCTGTTTCAGCTGCTCCCAGGACATCTAATCGATCCCTGATGGCTGGAGGCAATGCCAGGGCTTGAATAGGTGTTGGTGATCCAAATCCAAGGCTGCTGAGGGCCTTTAGCACAGGTGAGGGAACAAACAGGTTCTTCCATGCACTCACATCTGTGTTTTTGTCGCAAGAACCAGCACGTGCTGCATTTGTCCAGTTCTTAACTTGTTTTTTAGTTGGCTTTGCCTTTTTGTCTTGTAAGGATTTCTCTTCATCCGGACCCTGAACCTCTGGTGAAGTTTCAGTATTCAGTGTTTTCTTTGTAGCATCTTCCAGCTGCTGTTTCTTTTTCTTATTTTTGTTGCTCTTTTTGTTGATGTTTTGAGTTCCTTTTTCTTCTTCCTTTTCTTTTTCATTGCCCATTCCCTCCTTTTCAATGTCTTCAATATTCTCTGTCACTTCAGCAGTAGAGCTTTCTGGTTGGGCATCTTGCTGCGTTGACTTTTTCTTATTTTTCTTCTTTTTCTTGGGCTTTTTCTTTGCTGGCTGAGAGGCGTCATCGTCGTCCTTGCTCTCCACGGCAGGGCATTCTCCACTCTGCTCTTCCTCAGTAGCTTTTCTTTTCTTTGGCTTTTTCTTTTCCTCCCCTTTCTTCTTCCCCTTTTCTGCTTTGGCTGCTACCTTTTCTGGGTCAACCAGATTGTAACTTGTGAGCTCTTCAAAACAAACAAGACTTTCCAATCCGTCTTCAGCGAACACACTCGGGTCTAGCTCCACGGCTTTCCACTCGCCTTTCATCTGGATGCCGCGTTTCTTTAGCACTGACGACATTCGCTTCGACTTCATTTTTACGTGCTTTGTTTTCATCTTCCTGCAATAACAAACGAGCGCGTTACGCCAAAAACGTATTTACTTCACACGTTTGATCTGTTCGTTAGACGATCTACGTTTTGAAGGCAGATCTAACTATAAAAAAACGTCGCTCTTAGATCTGAAAAGTTGGTTAAAACACGTTAACTGACCGTATGTTGAAAATAGACACTCACATGGGAAGTAAATTCGTTATCTTGAATTTGAGTGACTTCTATATACTCCAAAATCTGATTACTACTGACAACCACGCATTCACGAGGGCGCAGCCATGACAGTTGTTCTTCTTCACGTGCTGGCATATACTGAACTGTATGCGACAATAGCTCAATTCTGCCCTCTTGAGGTCAATGACCATCTTTAGGATACAATGTGACGGATTTTTTTTATTCATTTATTTATTTTTTACAATTATTCCGCCATTAGTGTGTTATGAACTGAATTAATTGATATCAAAATACGCGTATAGTCACCAAACGACTGAGCTCTCTTCCAGCAGAAACAGGGCTTCGTTACAGCGGCAGCCATGTTGAGTAACCACACTTTTACACTATGACACATAATAATTGTTTTATAATAATAAAAGTTTTAAAGCTACCACAAAATATTCTACGTGCTCGGAAAATGAGTGGTAAGTGAGGAATATTTAACCCCATGATAACCATATGGTTTTACCATTAATAAATTCTGCTAGATTAAATACTTTATATTTAAATAACTTTGAATAAAATATATTGTTCGGTAACATCTTAAGATTTTTAAACGATGATTTGCTGGTGTAATATACACTTTTTTTTCTTGTTGCTAGACTTGTAAAAATATTGCTGTCTTTCTTGAAATATTTTACACAATTAAGTTTTTAAAGGAAACACTTAGAAAAATAGCTGTGTTAAGGCAAAAACAAATTATAAACAGAAAAACCGGAAAACAGCTTTTAGTGACAGCTAAATGCTTTTCAGCAAAAATATACTTAAGAATATAAAAAAGCTCTGTCAATATTTTGAATTGTGTGTTTAATTGTGTGTTTAAACTGTAATTACAGAAAGAAGGACAAGGTGGATATATTATTTACAGAATTACCTGTTTACTACTAGTTACTAAATCTATGGTTACAATATAGTCACATGATAAAAATGATTAAAAAAAACATTAGTGGGAAGATAACAACAGATTGACATCAAGTTTATTCATGATTGACAGTCAATTTATTAACACCTTTTATTTATGATTGACAGTCAATTTATTAACACCTTTCACACAGACAATTATCAAATCAGTCATTCAATCACCAGTAAAGAGCATATAAAATACTTTTTTTCTTTCAAAATTAGCAGTCATGTTAAACAAACTCAGTGCTCTGTTGTACGCAAGAGGATACACAAAACACAAACATAGAAGACTGTATTTGTGAACATTTGCCTATTAATTTGAGATAAATGTTATTATTTATTTATGATGAATACCATATTTGTCACATTCAAATTGAGTTTGGAAAGAAATGATGAAAAATGATGAAAGAAAACATGTTATTTAAAACTTAACCAACTTTACATGACCAGAGAACTGCTAGTTTTTGGTGGGGTCAATCACTCTGCCCATGAACAGCAGGCAGTTTGTTTCTTCATGGTAAATGAAGAAGAAAAATGGCCTGTTGATGTAGAAGGTCCTGGGTAAGAAATATGGAGTAATGCCAATAGTTGTGGCAGCAGCTGCAGTGGTTCCAGTCTCATCCACCTCAATCACAGCCTTGTGCAGGACCTGAGACAGACAGTGGATACAGATGTCAGTTTTTGTTTTTAGTCTCTGAAAGATAAGATATACAGTATTTATTGTAAATATGTTGACCCAACATACCTCGGACACTTTAAGGCCCTGGTTCTTACTCAGCTTAGTCAAATTGGCTGAATTACTGAAGACACTGGGCATGCCCATATCTGGTAGAAGAGTGTGCAGGGAATAGGACTGCTCCATCTTCAATTTTGGCATGTTGATTTCCAGCTTACTGAAACCAGAACATGGTCCAAAATGTCATAAATATTTGGTGATAATGACAGTTGCAGATTTCCTGGAGTTTGGTGCATCTTTGGTGCTTTCTGGGGCTTAATGCAACTTCAACATAAAGTCTACAACATTGTATATTTTAGATTCTGATTTATAGAATCTAATATCAGGTGTTTGGTAATTTATGTGAACTTAGGTAAATCATCCAAGACACAATGAATATGTACCGTATTTTCCAGACTATAAGTCACACTTTTTTCATCCTTTGGCTGGGTTTGTGACTTATACTCACATGCGACCTATATATTAAAATATATAATTTTATGTTTTTTATTTTCACACTGACAGCTGCTAGAGGGCACTCTAGGCTTGTGCAACAGTATCTGCTACTCCTGTAAGTCACTTTTTTTATTACGACTTATAGTCCGGAAAATATGGTTGCTATGTAAAATGTTGGTCATACCTTTGGTACTTGGACAGCCAATAGTACTATAGTAATAGTCTATCCTTTGTCAATCTCTGCCAGTGCTCGCACATTAATTATGTACTCGTATAAATGCCTTTAACAAATACAGACTTACGTTTGATACAGATTTGTGACCCAACTGAGGAACCTTTCAGCAGTGATCTCATCATCAATCAAGGTGTAGTCCATGTCTTTGTTGGGCAGCAGGATGAGCATGGAAACACCTTCTCGGTATGGAAGCTTTAGTACTTTTGCTCCAAGAGGGATATCTTCCATCATGTAGAACTTACCCTCTAGGTACATGGTTGGCACGCGGACAACATTGTAGCTGTCAATGTAGAAGGGGGAGCTCCGAGTGAAATCGGGGTTAAATGGCAATTCCCAAGCTCCTGTGAAAGATAAAACACTCCTACTGTAGGTCAGACGTCTACAGACAATCTATGGTTAGTGAATAGTAACAAATAACCCACGGCAGATCTTTGACATACAGGAATGATTGATCTTACCCTGGAAGAAAATTGTGTTGATTAACATGAGCCGAGTCTCTGGATCCAGATCAGAAATCATCTCTGTGATTTTGTCTTCAGTCTTATGTCGTATGTACTGGTTTATGGACCTAATGCTTCCCTCTGTGTCTGCAAAATCTACAGATCTGACGTCGGCATCAAAAAACATCTTGATGTCGTTTTCAAATTTCTTCTCAACCTCAAAATGACGCTCCATAAACATAGCCATGGCTTGGTCCAGCTTCAGCGATCCATTCTTGGTGATATTCTCATGAAGGAGCTGGAACAGTTTTGGAATAAGTTCTGGCTGGTTTACGCTCTCCAGCTGTTGCAGGTTCAGACCCCTGAGTAGCTCCTCATGGGTGACGCCGCCAGAGGCCATCGAGAGAGCAGCAAAACTGTTAGAGATGCTCAAAGGTGAGAAAAAGATGTTCTTGTCATGATAACTGGAGATCTTTCTGTACAGGTTCATAGCAAAGTCCATATTCTTAACGGAAAGTTGTGAGATGGTTGGAGTTGCTTGGTGCACGGGAATAAGGAAGCACATGAACGTTAGAGTTATAGTGAATCCCATCGTCAACCTGTTTACAACCATAACAGCAGCCTGCAAAGATTTAAAAACCTGAAACATAAACGCGCACATTTCAGAAAAAAAAAAATCAAGGATTATTAAATGAAAATCTGCCAAACAAATAATCAGTTAAAATTCCAAAAATGAACAATCTGACATACGTACCATCCAGTTCCACAAAGACTGGGTCTAAAGCTCCATCTATTATTTGGGGAGACAAAGTACAAGTGTGCTCTCTGTGTTACATATTAACCATGACGTCCCAGCCTGTAATGTTGATCCTGATGGACCCACAGCTGTTTATTTAACATTCGTGGCCTCTTTTCTAGCAGTGACGTCACAAGAACTAGCAGCACCTATCAGCACATACACTAATCAAGAAACCACATGACATAGTTATTGAGTGAAAATAACTTTAATCCAGGAAGAATATTCAGCACATAAAATTTCAAACATGTCCTGTGGTTATATGTGAAATAGAAACAAAAATAACGAGTTAAACGATATTAATTGTTAGAATGCAGTGAGTGAATGTGCTGCGGAGCTAAAAACCTTACCAATAACATTTATACTGTCTCCAAAGCGTGTTTTATAGAAGTTAAATGAAAAAAAAAATATACAAACAAACTCACACACCTTACATGACTTTCAGCGCTTTTGTAGAGACATACAGGTGTGTTTAGGTGTAGTGTTTAAAAACAGTGTTTCTCAAATAGGGGGTTTGTGGACCGAGCATGGGTCACAAAACAGAACGATATGGGCCCAGCTGGACAGCTTTAAGCAGTTTCGTCCAGTTGGGTCAGTCACCACTTTAAGATCTTCTCCTTTGTTCAAAAAGGAGATAAAGACACGTTGATCGGACATTTATCAATCCTCCATTTGCTTTTTAATACGAAGGAAACATCTTTGTACTGAATCCCAGCATTTCCATATCGAGTGTAAAGGGATCATTTTCAGTCAGTAAGAATAAATGCTTAAAAAAATTGAATTACAATTCAGATCCCAGGGATAATTGTGTTGAGAATCACTGTTTTAGAAACAACGAGGAATGAACGATGCATCAGGAAATACACACTTCACATCAGCCAAGAATTTTGCTTGTTGACAACAATAATAAAACAGGATAGAAAGTTTCAGTGCCTAAGGCTGGTTTTTTGCAGTCACAGCTAGTAACAGAACAACAAGTTGCATAAGGCTGTAATACAAAGGAAAAAATGGTAAAGACATGCACACGTGTACATCTAAAAAAACAAGTTTGTCTGCTATATGTGAGTGTTGTATTCTGTATGAGAAGATCTAAGAGAGCCCTATTTCTTTGTTCACATTAATGCTTGATTTTTAACATTTCACTTTCGTGTACTTAATTGTAATTTTGTAACATTTGTCACCCTAACAGAATGTTTTCTCAAAATATGGAAGTACAGCGTATTTTTAAATTTCTTTGACAAAAAAAAAAATCCTGGATCTGAATACTTGATCATTCTAAAACACAGTGATTAGGGGCTAAGAGTGTTTAGAATTATCTAACAATCACAATAAACTTTAATGTCATTTGTCAAAATTATATTCTTCATTTTACTATGTGCATCCCTAACTCCAACTGTAAACACTGTCAGGTACAGTCCACTATGAGCAGGGTTTATTTTCCAGACACTTTTGACGTTGTGATTTGATTAACTGGATGTTGAAATATACACATCCAAAGTTTCATTATTACAATTGTTCTGTACTTCAATAATGAATAATGCATTGTTTTCATTTTACCCACATCAACCTTAGTGCAAATGGATGCATCTTTGTACAGCTGACATGTATAACACTGATCTATACATGATTGGAATACAGGAAGTATTTGGAAGGGTGTGAGTTTAATGGTACTTTTCTTTAAATACATCTCCCTATGTCAAATACTTAAGAGACATAATTCTCAAATACTACTTTAGGAAACGTAATTATGTCTAACCATTTTGGTTTTAGTGATGATACTGTGCTCGAAAACCACAATGCATTTACCAGCTACAGTTTCATCATGATTTTTTCTCTTTTACTCCGTTCCCCTCCCCTTGACATATTTCGGACAACAGTTGAAAATTATTGGTGATGAGTCCTTAGATTCAACACATAGCTTTATACTATTTTACCACATGATTACTGCTTACAGGCCTAAAGACAAATCGCCACAAAGTCAAAAATGTGGTTGAAATTAAGGTTCAAGTAAAATGGCAGACACTCTCAGGAATAAAATACAAATGCTGTTGGTCAAAAAAAAAATACAATTTCCAAACCACAGTCACTGGTGTTTGGACTGACACTGAAACCACATTTTAATGTTGTTCACAACTAAATCCACTATGAAGATCTTCCTGGGGCCCTGTTGTTATCCAACAAAGCTTGTAACTAAGGTTTAAACATTGGTCTCATTTTGCTTTTACAGCCTAAATATCTTTGAACGCTGTATTTAAATGCTATCCTTTCCAGAGAATTCCAGAAAAAAATACAAGACTAAAGAAGGACAATTAAAAACAGAAGGCGCCGTGTTACAAAAGCAATTCAAAACTTGGATTAACTGTGTCTCCAGTCATGTGGTCACCCTTTACCCAGCTTTAGTACCCTAAACCTAGTCAGATTACACTGGCTGATGCCTTTACTTTGCAGTCTCTTCTCTGTAGCCTCTGTAGCGAACTAACGGGGAAAACGTGTCAGCCTTTGGACTGTCCTTATGTTCGCACGTGCAAAAGGTTAGAGGAAGGAGCGGAGCTACCCCCCGGGGGTGTGCAAGTCCAGGCAGCTGGTAAACAAACAGACTTATACCTGTCGCAACTTCACTGGCTCTGTTTTGGTTGTTGATCCTTAGCCGAGTCAGTGGTTACAGATCCTGGACAAGAAGGGACAACACATTGCTTTTAATGAACTTCAATCCACTCAGAATTTTAATTAAATGGAATAATACAATTTGACTCTAAATGTACTGACCTGAGTCACCTGTTGATCTTGTGTCCGGAATGTGCTGCTGAGCTTGATGCTGCTGCTGTCTACAATGAGAATAGTGCATTTATGAGAAGCTAAACCCCTGCATTACATACTGAAAGAATTGTAAACAAAATCATGTTAAAAAAGAATTAAGGTGCTGAACGTACCTTTCAAAGTAGGCCTGTCTCCTCTTTCTAAGTTCTTCAGCTGAAAGGTTGTCGCTAAGACCCTGTTGTCCTGTTGAACCTCCCGTGGCCTGATTCTCTAATCTTCGACTTCCTGCTTCAATTACTGAAGATTGATTACTCACTCCAGCTCCTAGCGAAGCAAAGGCTCAGGCTTAAGAACATTTAAAACAAGGGTGTGTATTGGCAAGAATCTGGCGATACGTATCATGACACAGGGGCAACAATATGGTATATTGCGTTATACTACAATACTATAGACACAATAATACATTTTTTCTTTTTTTACAATTTATGTAACAATGCTGTTACATGCTAAATCAGGTTACCAAAATTGGAACAGAGGGATCTACATTGTAAATGCAAAAGAAGAATAAAATGAACCATTGTCATGAATATTTGCATGTTAATAATTAATAAAAATTCAGTGTTGTAGAATATTTCTGTTCATCAATTGTTTTTACACCTTATTTAAAACTCTCACTATAAACCTGAAATACAATTAGTGAATTCTTCACTGAATACAGTAGCTATGATGCTAACTTATTAGTAATTTCTGTAAAACCTTGAGGCTCAGTCATTATTTACCCTGCATGCTAAGTTGTATGGCCCTGCGTAGATCAGCCTCCTCATCCTCCACCTCCATGTCTTGTCTGCTGAGAGCCAGAGCTCTCTTCAGTTCTTCATCCTCATCCACAACCTCATCTTGCGGAGGGAAGCCCATCTGTGAATGGCCAAGAGCGGCTGACCTGCTGCTCACAGTACAAGGCTACGTTAGTCATCACAAGATAATCTCACACACACACACACACACACACCAGAGTTCCAGGTACATTCTGCAGTAATTTACATTTACACACCCTGCACTTGTCTGGGCCTCATCTTCACCGATGAGCCTGGGCCGCTGCAGCTGCTGCACTCTCATGATCCCAAGGATTTGCTCTGCTTCACACTCAGGGAGGTTTCCTCTAATCACAAATATGGAATAACCTGGACAAATATGCATTTAATTAACCTTTCTACATGGCAACATTCTAACACGCAGTAATAATAGCAATATTTCAATACCTTCTTGTTGTAGCTGTGCAAGGAAAAGTGCTAGATAGGTGTCTGATATCAGCTCGGGTCCAGTCAGCAGTGAATTCAGATTAAACCACTGCAATAAAAACAAAATTATGTTTTTTTTTATTATGGAAAATAGCTTATTTTTCCATTGTATATAATGAAAACTGTCTCACCTGTTGTCCAAGCTTCCGTATAGTAAACCAGTGCTCCTTGTAATTGCAAATGAAGGCTTTTTCATTTCTAGACAAAAGATCAATGCAATTAGCTCAAGTTGAACTTTTAAGACAAACAATTTTATGATGTGTAGGAAACATTACATTGGGTTTATCATTAAGCTCTGGTACTCCCTGCTGTTGAAGAGAATTAGTTCTAGGCCCCACACTCCCAAGGCATTGCTAATAACCTAGAAGAAAAATAAACATCACAAAAAGATGAAGAAGTTGCAAACGTTCCTGACTTACGATGATAGTAAATCTTTGAGGACGCAACAAAACGTACTTGTATTGAAAAGAAGCCACTGTCATCCATGTTCCCAGATGGTTGCTATCCAAAGAACATTGAATGAAAAGGTTAAGGGTCAAGAATGCAAAAATAAACTATTGTCACTTGGCTCTCACCTGTAAAAAGGTCCTGTACTCTTCACTGCCCATACCTCCCTCTGCCATCCTCATCCTCTCCTCTTCATCAAGCTGATGAGCGATGGAGGACAGATCCACAGGAGTGAAATACTCACCCTGTAATAGATTATTAAGGCAGTGCTGGGCACACAGGGATCCCTCTTGCTAAGTAAATGTTAGAAATTAAAATGTTAAAGTAGCATAATTAAAGAATTACATTTACTTTTCTATATTTTTTACATGTTCTAATATATAAAATGTAATTTTGGCATTACTTTGATCGAATAAGGTAATCAAATAGTAATTATTCTTAATAAGAATAGTTGGCAGAGTATTTGGATTTTTGATTATCATTACAACTAACATTTAAAAACAAAACCTGGTTTATTTGGTAATAAACCAATTGTTGGATATTCGACCGGTAACAGCAGTCCCAACTTAAGCAGTCCCATAAATGTACGAGTTATTACATACATTTGTATGTTCACATTCGTTGTTAATTTAGCTATAAACAAGCCCAAATTAATTTCATTGTCATGAGACCTGTCCTCAAAAAACTCGGCACAAAACAAGGAGCTAAATACAGCTTTTAGGCTGCGTGTAAACAACAAACACTGTTAGACTCGATAATCTTTAAGCAAAACAAAGAGCTGCATCAAACAAGCTTAATTCCCGTCTTAAAAACGTACATCCCGGTTGCTTCTCGATATTTGAATACGCGGAAGAGAAACTTTTTCATTATTCCTGATCAGCAGGTGCAGTTAGCATTTTAGCTCCCTGGACAACAATACACACAAACACCAGCAACAAGCAACGTAACAACGACCTTACGACTTACACGACCGACAAACAGACGACATTCATTAGATATTTCGCTTCGTTAAGATAAGGAAGGTAAAATGATTTATGTTTTACATTCAAACTTACTTTCTCGTGAAATATGGAATCCATATTCAGCTTTCTGTCAAACATTCAACTCTGACCTCCGGCCCGCTGCGTTCATCACACTGGAAAAAGAGGAGACAATGCCGGCTACCGCCATCTAGCGGTTAAGTTCAAAATGCTCAATATCACCGTTGGCAGAACTAGAACATACGAACATAAGAGAACCGTGACAAATGTGTAGTTAGCGAACACCGTCTCATTCAATTATATAATTTAATAGTCATGATTATAGGGAACGTATACTGTACATTATTACAATTTACATATTTATTTTATTTGTATTAGTCAGCCACGTATAAAGCACCATCCAGTCCAATAGGTGGCGGTAACATACTGTTAGGTGAATGCTGACCATCGATGTACAGTTTTATTTTGTTTACAAAATGTCAGAAAGCAGAATATCATTAGCATAAAAATACAACGCAGGTTAAGAAACAATTTGACAACCTTATAAATATTCACTTATGTGGTGGTTGATGTATATTCTCAGTGGTATTAGTTATTCATGTCTAAAACGTAAAATGTTTACATTTCAGGGAAACAGTTTCCTAGCGACACTTCTTTTTCGTGGTGTTCTGCGATTTCTAGTTCACATGGCCAAGTGGTTACCTCGCGCAGCCACGCGCCCTGTTTATGGATAGTGAATTGCGTATCTTGACTGTTGTAGCATAATATTTAAATGTAGTATCGTAAACTGTGTTGTACTAGAAACATAGATCATCTATCTGATTGTGATCAAAGTCGAGGGAAGTGTTGTTTCAAAGGACTCTGGATGTGAAAAGAAAGGAAAGAAGAAAGAGCTTGCTGTCACCTGCTATACAACACAATAGGAAAATGGCGTGGTATTGATCTTCTAAAATCCACACAAAGCTAATTGTATTGGATCAATTACGTATTTAGAAAGTCGACACTATTTTCTTTTCCTGAATTCGATCAAGAGACTGGCTTCATGCGCAGGACACAACTCCGTAAGAGCCAGGCGCGGTCTCGCGACTAAGGAACCAGTTAGTGCTGAACACACAACCCCACACAACCCCAGCCAATGGAACATGGCGGAGGGTAGTGAATCCATATCCGGACTGGACATTAGCAAGGTATGGCTTTTTATTCGGCGACTGCACCTGACAGCCGCCACGGAGAGTTGAAGACAAAACACCAAAATAAGAAATGTTCGTTTTTATGCAAAATACGATTTGATAGTGACGTGAAGAGGGAAATATTGCTTAACCCCCCTCCAGTGGCGGCTAACTGCTGTGCTAACTGTCTATTTTAACGATAATAATGTTTCGGTTCTCTACGATGGTAACGTTGCGATTTTCCGGATCCACAGTGACACAATGTGTCTCTGGGATTACGGTCAGGACTCAATCTATGTGGATACAAAGATGAAGGAAAACGAAGCAGCGTTCGATCTAGTGTTTTGTCCTAGTGGTCGTTTTGGCTCAAAGCTTCCCAACATGAGTTGAGCACGAGTTCTCAGCACCCTGGCATCAACTTCTGGGAGTGTAGAATCCCTGCAACTGCTTATCTCGTATGAAAGCGTAGTTAGTTCATTTAAACATGTAGCAGTAACTACGTACGCGGTCAATAAAATGCAATGGTCGTGGATAATGTGAATTATTGAGTCATGTTACACATGACAACATCCTTATGTTTTACCCTCAGTAGAAAAAAGCGCAAAGTGATCTACTCATATTTACCTTGATAATTCAAGTCCTAAAACATGTTCTTATGAAAACAGTAATATGTTTCAACATTGTACACTTGTTTTTATTTCTTATGTTATTACTTCTTCTTTCTTCTTCTTTCCCTGGCTTGTCCCACTTCAAGTATTATCGCATTTTCTGTATTAACGTACTAATGCTTATTATACATTTTACTTCATTTTTCAACAGCTATTGTGTGTTTTCATTTTATTTTTCGGTTGTTTTAAGCTTTCAGTTTTGTTCTTTCCTCTTGTCTTTCAAAGAAACTGTGATGAACAGCAATAAAACTGAACATTGCATCTTCCTCTATTAAACCTTTGACCAGTGTTATAAAATGTGAAGCTAAAATGATATCAAGCCACCTTCTATTTACAGTTGTTCTTTCCAAAACAAAATGTTTGAATAACTACTTAGCAAAAATACCTGAAGTATTTCTGGATCTACTGATTGAAGCATTGTAAAACAAAATGGTAGTCTTGAACGTCCAGAACACATTTGATTTGAATCAGATAGCCATAAACAATAAGCCACTAAGCATCGCCTTCCACACTCTTTATAAACATATCAGACATTGCACGAATCTTAACACCTTTTGTACCCTACGTTCCTTTAGGTAGTATGATCATGTGATCGTAGTGGCATGTAAGTTAGTACTCTAAATAATCATATAATACATTTGCCAATAACCAGGAGACTTTAGTCAAATACATTTAGTTATGACTAACGAGGCAGACACAGCAAGGACAGTGAGTCACGCTTTTATCTGTTGTTTTGTAGGAATGGCTGGAGGCCACAGACAGCAGGGCGGCGCTGCTCCGCTACCTCAAGGACCAGGTGCCACAGATCTTCTGCCAGAAAAATGAGTCTAACCCTCAGGAGGAGGAGGAGCTCATGCAGAGTCGACTCCTCCATCCGATGGAGTGTTTCTTGTTTGGAGAAGATCCTGGGGTGGGTCTGGAGAAGCTCAAGCAGAGCAACAGCTCCTCCCAGCTCTGTGGACGAGTCTTTAAAGAAGGAGAGACCGTCTACTCCTGCAGGTCTGCCTACATCCTTCCATCTTGTGCTGAAACAACATAAACAAAGATGGGTTTTGCAGAGTCACACTCAATTTCTTTCTTAAAGTTGGTTCCCAGGTCCATGTTAGCATTAGCAGCTGTTAGCTAACTCCCATACTGTCTAACTTATTCCGGAGTTGGAGTCAATCCAGCCTGCAGTTGAATTGGGTCAATGTTACACTTCATATTATTGATTACTTGATTATTATTGTTTTACTTTGTAAAATGTGATTTTTGTGCAGCTTCACTATGATATATATATATATTTTTTTACATGTTACTGACAACAACAAATGTTTTTTAACTGTAGGGACTGTGCAATAGATCCCACTTGTGTTCTCTGCATGGATTGCTTCCAGGACAGTGTGCACAAAACTCATCGATACAAGGTGAGTGTCAATAAAGGGTTATCCATTACACATACAGTATAAACTTAGTGGAATTCTGTTGCAGTAGCAACACCTGCCCACACATACCACTGCATTTATACATTTGTCCCATTTGTTCCCAGTAGACCTTCAGGCGACTGTGTCTCCGTGTATATTGTGGCTTGTCTTTCACTCTGCCATGTTTGATTTCAGCTGTGTGTCCTGGTGTGTCCCTGAGACAGAAACCTTACCCTAGGTCCTCATCATGTCCCCATCATAAAATATATATAAATACATCAGCAAACGTTCTCCTCATGTCTCAAATCGTATTGTTTTAGTAAAACAATGTGCTTTTCTCCTACATTGGTACACACGTTGTACATACCATGTAGTACACACCACTGTGAGCCATCCAGTTTTTCCCCTCCTCTGTTACATTGTTGACCTTCATTTTTCTTAATTCTGTAATGTTTCGGATGAAGACAGATACCTGTCACCAGAACCAACCTAAATAAAGGGAAACATAACTTAACCTTTTTTGAGTGGTGTATTACTCTTAAACACTTTTTAAAAGCAAAGTTTCCATAGCTGTCTTGTTGGTCACATTTACTTGATGGTGTCTTCCCACACTTTGTTGGTTTCGTAACAGTATGTGACAGTTCCTTCTCTGTGTTTATATTCCCAGATGCATGCATCATCGGGTGGGGGGTTCTGTGATTGCGGCGATGTGGAAGCCTGGAAGATTGGCCCCTGGTGCTCCAAACACGACCCAGGAGCAGCTACTGCCATGGTAACGGTGAGTTATGTAACAAAGCGGATGTAGGGATATAGGAGGGGGCGTCTTCTCACATTCTGTGTCACTGTCAACCAGAGTGGTCATTTTCCCATCCCGTTGGGCGGGGGAGGCTACAGAGTCGGCTGTGGTGTTGGTTTCAGCCATGCGCTTTTTCCTAAAATGTGTGTTGAAATATTTGGTTCAGTGTCAGTTTCACTGATCACGTAATGTCTGCGGATGGACACGGTGGAGAGAACTTTTTGTGTTATATTAAAAACTGTCTAAGAAGCAGTCTTGGTAGAAAATACTTAAATTGTTCACTATTTAATTACTTAACTACAGTATATTCACACTCTATTCTCCTGGCAGATTCCTCGTCGGTGAAAATCTACCTTGAAATAAAAACTTTTCAGATTTTTATTCTGATAAATGGATGGAAAATGGATGGAAGCAGATGCTGTTTAATTAATTAATTCATTGGGTATTGGAGAGTAAATGAAGCACAGAGAAGTTTCCTTTAACAGGTGAATACAGGTGGCAACATAAGATTGAGTTTATAGATTTAAAAAGGCAGGTGTATGTTTTGTCTTCACGTTGTTCTGATGCCTGGCTGTTTATTCGGCCCCTTGTTGACACTTTGTGCTTTCATCTGATAAGATCACAACCAGGGACTGAGTGCAGCCACAGCTTGATGGATCTGGGCTTTGTTCCATAAACAGCAGGTGTATCCTGGCCAGCTGACCACTCTCTGCACGGCTGCTTTTATTGTTTTTATTTTTGTTTGTTTCCTGTTCTGAATCCGAACCTGTGCTCATTAGGCAGTGACACGTCACTCCACCATAATGCTATAGATGCACTGCACATGAGAAGCTATCCTGCTCTACCATGGTCCTTGTCAACATTGAGGTGGATTCTGCAGCACTTGTTCTCACAGACTGGTGTAAATATGTTCTTAGTGATTGTGTTACATGTCATGTGTTTGTATGAAATGTGTGGCTACTATGAGGAATGTTGACTCAGGAAATTTAATGTTAAAGTTGCTGGTCAGCTGATTGTTCGTTTAAACTTAAGTCAAATATATAGACTTTTTTCCTTTCGTCATATACATAGGCTCTGTATAATACAGAAAATAGGCAACTTTCAAAAGCAAAATAAATTAAAACAATGTCAAAATTTTTTTTCTGTCATCTTGACAGGATGTTGAAAACTGTTGAATCCCAGATAAAGATTCATGTTGGAGTGCGCATGCTGCCACTAGGGGATGCACAAGATAAAAAAATGTGATGGCCGTTTGGAGTGTTTTTTTTTTTGAGTGGGATTTTTCCACCCAAACTTGTTGGATAGCTGCTGAAGTTGGCTTCATTTTGGTTATAGGGTTGCCAATGCACAACATTGGCAAAAAAAAGTGTGGTTATTTTATTTTTCCACAGGATGAATGTGTGTTGGAGCCAGAGTTGTGTGAACGTGCTGAGAAACTCTTCCGAGGTCTGCTGCAGTACCTGACAGACTTCCTGATGTGGGAGGAGCACTTTGAGCTGACGTCTGAGCTCCAGCCTCGGTACGTCCTGCCCAGTCATATGCAAATAAAGGAGAATATTAGCAAAGCTTTCAGGTTTATCTGTCATGTTGTATCTCTCTTTCTTTCATAACAGACAAAAAACCAACGCATACTACTGTGTGCTGTACAACGACGAGCACCACTCGTACGGCCATGTCATCTACACCTTGCAGCGTTCAGTTAACTGTGATCAAGCTGAAGCACAGTTGCACACAACACTTATTGATAAGGAGGTATGTCACGGTTGTTGCTTATGATCTCAACTTTGCGTTAGTATCAGAGGATGGTCGGTTTCATTAGTCTTCAATGACCCGCAGGGTCGACGGGCAGTAAAGAGAGGAACCCTCCGTGCCTGTCAGCAGGCAAAAGACTTCATCCGGGTAAATCAGTGTCTGCATGTCATACACACATTTACCATTAACAGTAACAGGTAATCTATAGCTACATGCGTTGCTGTGTTTCAGTCCCATTCAGAACACATTTCCCTGCAGCCACTGCGTGTAGAGATCCTTCACGCGACAGTGATGGCTCACCAGACCTTTGCCTTACGACTGGGCTCCTGGTTCCAAAAAATCATCGGTTATTCTGGTAATGGCAGCACTACTAAACATACAAGCTCCATTTTATTTATTTTTTTAGAAAAGTTGGTACTTTGGTTTTTAAATGAATTGCATTTCCTAGTTTTCTGTAAACTATGTACAAACATTGTTTGGTTCTGTTACTGATCACCCTATGATTGAACTCCTCAGTTTTCCCGCTGAAAAGTTTTTTTTTTCTTTTTCAATTCAGCATCTATTTCTTCTAGAAATTGAACATTTAGTCCACTGATTTTATGTTAACATGATTGTCATGTGACTGAAAATCACTGTGGTTCTTGTGCAGCTGGATTCAGACAGGTCTTCTGTCAGGTGGCCCTGCAGTCCGACACAGACAGGGACCAACCCTGTCTGATCAGCAAACTCATGCTGCATGATGCCAAGTTATACAAAGGCAAGTAGAGCTGAGAGGAGAGTTTATTTCTGAGAAGTAATTTTTCAAAAGTAAACTCTCAATTACTGTTGTTTGATTTTGTTTTTTTTTTCATCATTTCCTAAAGGAGCTCGCAAACTAGTACATGAACTGATTTTTTGTAGCATGCTAATGGAGACGGACTTTAAGAGACAGTTTGCTATTGAATTCACCAAGGTAAAGTGAAATATGTAGCGTAGTTTTACAAATGATGCAAACTTTATCCTACAGTGCATACATATATTTCTATTATTTTAGCACTACAAGGAGTTGCAAAAGGACTTCATCGTTGATGACCACGAGAGGAGCATTTCCATCACTGCTCTGTCTGTGCAGATCTTCACTGTTCCCACACTGGTAACACCAGTTATTCAGTAAACATCCTCAATATGGTAGATTTTCATTCACTGACGCCCGTGTTGTCTCCAGGCCAGACAGCTGATAGAAGAGTGCAATGTGATTAAAGTGGTGATTGACACCATCATGGAGTTGCTGCATGAACATCTGGATGACAACAATCGGTTCTTTTTCCTGGGCTACAACTCCGACAAGTTCTCAAGAATTCAGCTTATCTTCCATGACCTCAGGTGAATACAGAAGACAGTTTTCCCAGAAATCACTTTTTAAGAGTTTTTTTTTTTTACTGTTGATTATGTCATTTTCCTCTTCCTATCAGATATATTCTAATCAGCAAACCAACAACGTGGACTGAGGAGTTGGGAAGGGAATTCCTCGAGGGGTTCAAGGCCTTTTTGGGGCTCCTCAAATGCATGCAGGTGGATATAAGTGGAATTTTGATAGAATTGAATTAAAACGTAGTGTTATAAAAAGACATGAATTTATAATTTCTTCCTTTTCAGGGCATGGAGGAGGTGAAGCGTCAGTTTGGGCAACACATTGCAGTGGAGCCTGAGTGGGAAGCTGGGTTTTCTCTGCAGATCCAGCTGCGTCATATTATTGCTATGTTTCAAGACTGGTGTTCCTCTCATGTGAGTCATTTTATCCACTTTAATTATTTCATGAGTATAGATATTATAACTTGTCGTGATTTGTTATTACATGGTTTTGTTCAATTCTCGGTCTTGTCACTTCTTTCAGGACGAAATATTGATACAAGCTTTCAAAGAGTGCCACCAAGTCCTGATGTGGTGCAATAACCAGCCCTTCCACCGGGAGGCCACAGACTACTACATGTGCAAACACATTCTTAATGTTCGTCCATACACAGTTTCTCTGGAGCCCGTCAGCATACATCTACCCATCTCTAGGTTGCTGGCTGGTAGGAAATATAAAACCTTAGTTTTCTTGTTTTTTACTTTCTTCAAACTGGCAACTCATCATCTCGTGCTGTGCGTTTTGCTCCACAGGCTTGTACCTACATCTGTGCAGAACAGGGGCCATCGAACGTCTTGAAAACCCTGTGAGTGCCTTTAAATGACGTCAACATCATTTTTTTTAAGATGCTGATTTGACCGTGCAGCTGTTTTCAAAAGTAATATTTCTTTGCACTGCAGGAAAGTTATGACTTCACCCAGTTGATGGAACATCCTTTGCGCTGTTTGGTGCTGGCTACACAGGTCTCGGCTGAAATGTGGAGAAGAAATGGGCTTTCATTGGTCAGCCAGGTAAGGCACGGCAGTAGGAAACTGGTTTCCTTTTATTTATTTATTTATTATTAGTTTTGTCATCAAGGAAATAAAAATATAAAAATAATTAATTTTGCTTTGCAGGTTTACTACTACCAGGATGTAAAATGTAGGGATGAAATGTACGACAAGGACATCGTTATGCTTCAGGTTGGCAGATTTGTTTGTGCTCTGTTAACTGCTCACAGCATACATGTATAACACTTACATTATTCTGATATTAATGTCTAGATTGCTGCTTCCAAAATGGACCCGAACCACTTCCTCATCCTGATCCTGTTGAGATTCGAACTCTTCGATTATTTCAATGGAAGTTCTTCGAGCAAAGATCAGGCAAGTGACAGTTCAGTATTCTCTCAGGAAGTACATTTTAGCCACAGACGCTCTCTAATGAAATGCAAACGGTTTCACAGGATGAACTTTCACGTTGGAATCGACTGACAGAGGAGATGTTGTACCTACTGATTGTCATTGTTGGTGCAGTGTCACGTTTTTATTTTCTTCTTTTATTTCTTACGTTAACATCCTCCACGATGCCGCGTCTGACAGCTGTTCTGTTTTCAGGTGAGCGATACGTTCCCGGAATCAGCCTTCTGACCAGAGAGGATGTGACAATGAGGGAAGTCATCCACCTGTTGTGCATCGAGCCCATGGCTCATAGTAGTTTGGTCAAAGGCCTACCAGAAAATGTAAATGACCTCTTATCATCAGGCAAGTTTTTTGGAAAAAATTGACCTTTGTTTAAACTAATGATAAATATATTTTTTTATGTAGGAAAACAATGAGACAGGTCTTGAGTCAGTGATTTCTAAAGTTGCTACTTTTAAGTAAGTCGACACCCGTACGCTCAGATGTTTTACATCGACAACAGTAGTATCATTAAATTGGTTATTTTCCTTTGTTTTTAGAAAACCCGGAGTATCAGGACACGGGCTGTATGAAGTAAAAAAGGAGTGCTTGGAAGAGTTCAACCCATTCTTCTACCATTACACTAAATCCCAGCATAGCAAGGTAACATCATATCAATCATTTTTGCAAGAGTTTTTGATATATAAGCTTCATTTTTAATTTTGGTTTTACTCATGTCTTCGTTGTTGCAGGCAGAGGAGTCTCAGAAGAAGAGAAGAACTCACGAGGGCAACGATAAAGGTGACATCTTAACCGTCACTTATTTAAATGTTAAATGTTGTAAAAAGAATCGTCTCAACAGCCATCAACAGACGTTGACAAGTTTGTTTTCTACTCTTAAAGCTCTCCGTCCTCCGGTGCCCCCTGCCTTCTGCGCAGCCTTCTCCAACATCGTAAATCTGTTGTGCTGTGACATCATCGTCCACATCCTGAGACGTGTCTTACAGAGAGCTGCAGAAGACCGGGCGACGCACTGGACAGAGGCCATGATTCAGAGGGTACACATTATAAAATGACACTGTGACATCTGTTTCTCTGAAACGACCTTTGACCTGACTTTACTTTTTTTATATAGGCTTTGCATCTGGTTGGTCAGGCGTTGTTAGAAGAGAAAACCCAACTTGAAGATGTCACTTTGGAGGAAGTGACCTTTGACTTCAGTCTTAAGGCTCGCAGTAAGTTAAAAGAGGATCCGAGTTGATTTTCCTTAATTTGTGATTTTAGTTGAGATTTTTGTACGAGTAAGAACTAGATAAAAAAGACACTGCCAGTGTCTGCTCTGTCCTGAGATGTTAGTTCTGTTTTTGTTGTATCTTTCGATTACGACTGACAAAATTGACTCATTAGGCGAGTTAAATGGAGTAATAAAGTTAATCAGATAGTTGTATAAACTCCATTTTTCAGTTTAGTCACAAATAACAACAGGTGTAAAACACATACATCTACCTACTGTTCTCTTTTGTCTTTCTGTTCCAGCAATATACAGAAATAAATGTTTTGTCATATTTAGGAGTGTTGCTTTATTTCAATGTATCATTACTAATTACTATTCTGTAATGATTAATCAGGATTATTTGATAGCTTCCGTGTGATTGATCAGGCCTTAGTTTTGACACGTTGACTTTTTTTTTCAGGAATTGGTTCAGAACACGGCAAGTCGGTGTTTCTGTTGCTGTCCAAGATCAAGACTCTTCCTTCTCTTGAAGCTCAGAAAGACATGGTCAAATGGCTTCTGCAGGTCCGGCATTTTTATCATGTTTATCTGTTTACCTTCATCAACCTCATAATCCATTTTTTTGTTTTTGACTCTGTTCAAAGATTTTTGTGTAAATCTTTCTTCCAGATGTTTGAGATTGTAAAGTGCCTTAGAGAAAAGTCCAGTCCAACAGCGTCCATGAGTGTGGAGACCACTAAGCCTGAAGAGGTGAAATAAAACAATACGATTGGTTAATTGTACACATCCATCCATCCATCCATTTTCATCCGCTTATCCGTTACCGGGTCGCGGGGGCAGCAGTCGCCACCCAAATCACATTGCACCGTACCAAACCTTCCTGCGGGTGGTGAGTCCACTGGAAGGTACCAACCGCCCTAACCGGGATTCGAACTTGCCCAGGAGGTGAACCCTGGGGTTCCACACCAATGACAGAGACATTGCCTCTGGGCCAAAGCGCCACTAATTGTACACAGTGGGTTTTTTTAGAAATATTTTGCCACAGATGTAGAGACATGTGAACAACAACTAAAAACATCAGGCTTTATTTTGTTCAAATATATCACTGCCTGTGGACTGTGCTCCATATCTTTCTCTGAGTGATGACATATAACTGTCTATGTTTTTGTGTCTGCAGAATGCTCAGGACAAAGATAAAGCCGAGAGGAAAAGAAAGGCAGAGGCGGCCAAACTCCACCGTCAGAAGATAATGGCTCAGATGTCAGCCATGCAGAAAAACTTTATTGAGTCAAATAAGATGCTGTACGACAACATGCCTGACAGTGGAGTCCACGAGGAGCCTGTCACTGCTGCTGAGAGGTGAGAATCAACTGGCGGCCCGTGGGCTAAATCCAGCACAGAGCTGCTCAATTAAGGCCGCGACTGAAAATACAAAATTTTGAGGATCAAAAACAAATTTTTTGTGGTCCCCACTATTAAAGCAACTGATAAAAACAACACCCTTTATGACTATGTGAAGAAAATTTTTATTTATTTTTTGATTTATTTGAGTGTCTGTCCTGAAAAATTCTGTCTGTCTTGCAAATATAGATGGTTACCCCTGCACTCAAATGTTTGTTTTATTTACAGATGTGCACATGTGATCTTCACTCTAGGAACTCTCATTAATTCTAGTTTGTTGATTTCTCCAGCTTCGATATGGAGCACAGAGAGCTGTGCATTGCGCTTGGGCCCCAGCGAGGCTCGACCCCGCTTGAGAGAGAGGTGCTGACCTGCATTCTTTGTCAGGAGGAGCAGGAAGTGCAGGCCCAGGGTCCAGCCATGGTACTGACTGCATGTGTCCAGAGGTCCACGGTGTTGACACAGTGTAGAGGGAAACAACTGAGCAACAAAACAGAAGGTTTGTTTCCATTCAAAACAAATGTTTTCTCTTGTAGATTAGCTACAGCTGACGTTTATGGATGACATTTGGACTCCTGTGAATATGTTCAACTTTTCTTCATTCATGACTCAGGAACGTCTTATCCACTGCTGATGCCTCCTGATTTGGCTGTGGGGACTCACACTGGCAGCTGTGGACATGTCATGCACGCCACCTGTTGGCAGAAGTAAGTCAATATGAAAAAATACTAATATTCTCCCTCTACACCATGTGTCAAACTCAAGGCCCACGGGTCAAATTCGGCCCATTACGTCATTTTATGCGGCCCACCAGAGCTTCTGTGTACTGGATAGGTTAAATGCAATGGACAAATACTACTTTAGTAGAGGACTACTACTAAATTTTGTATTCATGTGTCACTCCTCTTATTCCTCAGATATTTTGAGGCCATTCAGAACACGACCAGGAACAGGCTCCACACTGAACTCATTATCGACCTGGAGAACGGGGAGTACCTGTGTCCCCTATGTAAATCTCTGTGCAACACCGTTGTCCCTCTCATCCCATTAGAACCACTGGTGTTTAACTAGTAGGTTAAGTCCATTTCCATCAGGTCTATGAGCAGCCATCATTTGATGTTTGATGATTTATTCAAAAGCTTTTCCCGTGTGTCTGCAGTGAAAATGCAGCAATAATTGGACAGCATTTGATGATGCCTCGCTGGATCCAGATCATCTCAGCCAGGATTAAAGGGTTAAAGTTGGTCACTGAGGATGATGGTGAGTAACAAATAAGAGGGGGTATAAATATATAAGGTGTAAAAATCAGTGTTTCTAGAGCTTTTGTTTGTAACTTAGAGATATATATTTATATATGGACTATTTGATTTAATCAGTGCTGAAAACGCACCATTAGAGGAGAGGAGATGAGATGACAAGTGTTTTTCTAATGTGCAGATGGAAATATGGGTGATGGAGACACAGGGCTGTGTGGTCAGGGTCAGCCGGACTTCAGATCGATTCTGAGTTATGGAGTCCAAGAGCCGTGAGTGTAACCGTGTGTTTTCCCTAACATTATTGTCCTGTGTTTTCACTTCAGTTTCACTGTGGTCTAAATTTACTGTCGCTCGATTCCATCAGGAGAAAACTCTCAGCCAGCATCGCAGAGATGCTGGTGGTTTGTGCCACAACAGTCCACAGGGTGGGGCTGCAGACGGCGCCCAATGAGCTGTGTCCATGCGTGCCTCTGATGGCCTGGAACACATGTGCCTTCACAATTCAGGCCATTGGTAGGAGAGTGCAGTTCAGTCTCTCTGTCAGTCTGCTTATCTTTATTGATAATACTAAAAAAACCACATTTTTAATGTTTTACAGAAAACATCTTACAGGACGAGGACAAATCACTGTTTGGGTCATTACAAAACAGACAGGTTTGATGCCACACACTGACCAATGATTAACACTCACAAACAAGTATATATGTATACACTGAAATGTGTTTCTGTTCCAGCTCGCAGGTCTGAAGGCCATAGTTCAGTTTTCAGCATCACAAAGGCTAAAGAGTTGTCAGTCTGTCATCCAGAGGCACTTCTCAGACATGTTCATGGGTATGTGATCCAACTGCATATTCTTTACATGCCATATTAATTAGGGATGTCCCATAATATCAGTCTACTCATATTACCAGCCGATATTAGCATAATTATGTCATATCATTAAGAATCGTTAGCCTTTTCTTTTCTTCGATAATGTCAACCTGATAACAGAATGCCTGAGCGATTTGACCACACACTGAAAACAGGTACATATCGTTTCGGTTGATTTCAGAAATGGAAATTAAGTGTTTGGACAATATCAGCTATGGGCATTATAATGATTTTGTATTTATGCTTTTTTTAATAAATGAAAAAAAAATCCTGTTTTCTCTCCTCAGTCTTGATGTCTGATACGAGCAGAAAAAACACTCCATCCATTTTGGAGGTAGACTTTTTCCATCTTCTGGTAGGTTTCCCATCCTGTCAGCTGTTCAGTTCACAGTGAGAGTGTTGATGTCTGTCAAAGAATCATTTAAATTAAAATGATTTGTTTTTAAATAAATGTATCTGTAGTGAATGTTTCAGCACTTGGGTTAGTTTTTATGCGTTTGTTCTCTGTCAGGTGGGGTTGGTGTTGTCCATCCCGTCGTTGTATCAGGAGGAGACTGTCGATCTACAGCCGTCTGCTGTCAGTTCTGCCTACAACAACCTGTACATCCTGCACCTGGTCACCATGGCTCACGTGATACAGGTTCTCCTGTCATCTGCTGGTACAAACAGACATGTATTTTTACTGGGTTTTTTATATGATACAGCTATACTTTTCTAGCTGATTGTCTTTTTTTTGTGATAAGATAATTTTGTTAATTAATCATCGAAATCTATTCGTTCTTTTCAAGATTCTACTCCAGCAATGAGTGGAGAGGAGACGGAGGAGACGAGAGCCGCCGCAGAGCTCTACCGTACGCTTTCGCAACACACGAGGGGGTACAACGTTTCTGTTTGTCTAATTGAAGGCTGTAAACAAATGTGTGTTCCTTCTAATTGGACATTTATGTCTGGTTTTAAACAACCTCAGCATCTTGAGGAGGTTACGTTCACTTTCTTTTTTTTAGTTATCATTCATTTATGCTGGCTGTTAAAATTTAGTGTCTGAGGCTGTAAAATGTCCAAGGTGAAATCCAATGAGGTGCACTCTCCCACCAGGAAGATTGACTATTTCTATTTTTAAATTTCAGTGTGTGAAACACTGAGCAGAGGAGATTTTTGAATGTCTGTTTAAAAAAAAATTAGCATCAAACTGAACGACTTGTTTCGTGTTTATGTTGTTCCTCAGCCTGCTTCCTGAAGTGTCGGGCAGCTCTGTAGTAGAGAGAGTAAAGACAGGAATTGAACCTTTTCTGCGCTGTGCTGCTCTCTTTTTCAATTGCCTTACTGGAGTTAATCCTCCAGAGGAACTTTCTAGTACGTCTGGTAAGTTTGAAGGAGGATTTTATCATCATAACAGAGTGTCTGGTAATGTGTGACTTCAAATTGATTTATTTTCTTTTTGTGTGTGTGTAGTTACCTCTCAATGTCAGATGGAGGCACTGTGCAGTTACCTGGCTCTACCTTCCAATGTGTTCCAGCTCTTCCATGAGCACAGAGACACTGTGGATTCACTGCTGCAGAGGTTGGTGATCAAAGAGTGATCGACTCTGATGCCTGGCCGCTGTACGTGATCATTTCTCTCTGTTTCATGATCACGTTTTGTCCTCCTCAGATGGTGTGAGAGCCCAGCTGTCCCCAAAGCCCTGAAAGTCAAAACCCCAGCAGTCAGGTCGGCCGAACGCTTTTAGTTTTAATTCACTTTAATGTTGTTACAATTGTGTACTTCTTGTTAGTTGTAGGTTCTCACTGCACACACACACACACACACACACACACACACACAATCTGTACAATAAAAGAACCTTCAATCCAAATGTGGAAGAGAAACTGAAATAGTAAACATAGCATCTTTACAACCACTAGAGGGCGACGTCGTTTAGAGAACTGTCATGTGCATTACACAAGTCAAACACAAGACTGACACAAAACTGAAAACGTACAGAAAACGTAGCTTCATTTGTCCAGAGGGCAGTTATGGCTATTCCTTATTGTATATTAGGAGGAGCCACAACTGCCCCCTGTCTGTTTACTGTATAAACTGCAGGTGTTGTGATTAAATTATGCAAACTTTCCTCAGATATCCGAGGAGAAGTAACTGTTTGATCGATCTTCCTGAGGACTACAGCGCTCTCCTCAATCAAGCCAGCCATTTTCAGTAAGTACGACACATTAGGTGGTTACATAGTGTAGCGGTTGGCACGCTTCGGAAACAGAGCGTCTTGGGTTTGATTCCCAGAGAATAAAAGCATCTGCTAAATGCAAAAATATAAATGAAGGGTCCGGCCTTTCATTGTGTTTTCATGAAGTATTTATTCGTATCATATTTAAATACTCTCTTTACTAAATACTTTCTTTTACTTTGTCCTCAGGTGTCCCAGGTCTACGGACGATGAGAAGAAGCACCCGACCCTGTGTCTGTTCTGTGGAGCCATGCTGTGCTCCCAGAACTCCTGCTGTTACAGTCAGCTGGATGGAGAAGAAGTCGGAGCGTGCACTGCTCACGCTGCCACCTGTGGTGCTGGGGTGGGAATTTTTCTCAGGTGAGACGTCAATTCTGAATATTTCAACCAAAACAAAAAACCTGGAAATGTTTTACCAGATTTCCTTCCCTATGGTTTTATTGTATGTCATTCCCTAACGCAGGTCAAGTCTGGAGTCAATTAAAGAGAGTTTGTTTTGTTGACAGAATAAGAAAGTGTGAAATAATCCTGATGGCCAGTAAGACACGGGTGAGCACGTACCCAGCTCCTTACCTGGACGATTATGGGGAGACGGACCCTAACCTCGTGTAAGCACTGCTGCTTTTATTAAGATGACAAAACCTTCTGTTTTTTATTTAATTTCTTTTATAACAACATACACATATCGACGTAGGAAAAGTGTGAAACAAAAAAAAGAAAATGATGCTACGTGACAGTTGTGCATTAAATGCCTGTATGAGTAATATGTAAAATCAGTGGAAATAAATTTCAGTTTTTTGAGTGAATGCGAAGGCTACGTAGTATATGTAGTACGTACGTAGTTTTCTGAAAAAAATCTTCAAAAATAAAAGTAAATAGATAAAAATACACTCATTTGCCTTAAAATAAGTAGCTACAGTATGTTTAAAATGTTTAAAATTCTGACTATATATACATACTGTATATATATTTATTAAACTTTTTTTTTAGATACCAAGCATTCAAATTGAATCATTTCAAGCTTACTGACAATTTAATGAGCTCCACAGCCATTTTAATTTGGACAATGTCCTTAAATCACTGTTGTCGTCTCTGTTGTCCTTCCAGAAGAGGCAATCCTCTGCACCTCTGCCCAGAGCGCTACAGGAAGCTGAACCAGCTGTGGAGGCAGCACTGCATCCTGGAAGAAATCGCCCGCAGTCTGGAGGTGGCCAACGTGATGTTTGCCTTCGAGTGGCAGATGTTGTGATGACTGCTGCAGCCGCCATCATCCTCTAGGGTACATCACAGTTGTCCATTATCCAATCTGCTTCAGTGGTCCTGAGGCACATGCATACACACAAACTCACACACATGTGCTATATACACACACATATATGTATAATAACACACACAAACAGTACTCCATTGATCTATGGAGACTGAAGAAGCAGATTTTTCCCTACTGAAATCCCCGCAGGAGTCAAGAAGTCAGACAGGAGGAGGAGGACAGAGGACAACGTTAGTAAACACTTTTTATTTCCTTATCTGCTGAGAGAATTTTTCTTTTTCATTCACACTCACATAAAGGACAAAATGTCAAATTAGACTTAAATGTTTATCTATTACCAGTCTGTTCACAGCCGTAAAAGAAAATGTCTGGAAACTTCTTTCATTCATTCACCTTCTTTGTGTTACCTTTTTATTATAGATCTATCATAAAAAAAATCCAGTCATTTGCTGGCCCTGCATGGTACAGCGTACTTCCGCTCATAGTTGTTAACGGACACTCTTGGATTTGCATATTTAGCGATATTCCAATTAAAACTGAAAAATAAAGCCCATAAGAATGATATGCATAAACACACTGTACAACGCTGCTTTACAAAATCATTTTGTTGTACAGTGTAAAAGCGATATTAAGATACTGTTTGGGACCACAGTCATTAAAAATTCATTTCACTCTGTGTATTTACTCACTTAATGAGAATGAAGTAAATGAACTATTGCAATATTCTATTTAAAGAATAAAAATGTACATTTATAGAAAAACAGTCTGACACGACACAGTCTTTGTTGTTCTATTCATTTTTTTATCCTTAAGAATTGTGTGAATACATCTTTGTGTTAGCCAGTATTACCATTATCTTCCAAGTTGTGTTCATCAAAAATATTAGTGTACAGTAACAGTCAAACAGTTCCTGCACTTTGAGCCAATCAGAGCGCAGTGTTATGGCTGTTCCTGCCCTCTGTTAAATCTTTATAACACGCAGGTTTAACAGATGCAAACAGAATGGTGAAACGTTGCTTCTTTTTCTCCTTCACATCAATAAATAAATTAAAAATTTCAATTATGAATTTTGTTTTTTTTATGTGGGATCATCTCTTTGGATGACAGGTGATCAGACCTACAGCAGCTGCTAAATAACCTGAATTCTTTGTAAAATATTTCCAAGTTTTTTTCACACAAACCAAATTTTACCACTGCTTTTCTGAACATATTTACTTTAGAATTAATAAACTCTTCAAGTATAGTATGGTATAGTTTAGATATTTTTTTTTTCAGAATTTTTCATATTCAATTGTCAGTTTTGGCAAGCTGTTCGAAAATAATGTTGAAATTTTTTTTTTAAAAATTAAATTTTTTCCTCATGTTCCTCGTCATATTAAAATATTGCGACAATTTAAAAAAAATTTAGGAAAATCTTTTGGGAAATTTGTTCGCAAAATCTGAATTTGTCGTGTTTTGGTCAGATGGTGAAAAATGTTGAAGAACATCTTTCAAAAAAAAGATAAATCGTATGTTTTCTGCATGTTTCTTATCAAATTAGAGCATTTTGAAAAAAACCTTTTGGTGAAATGTTGAAAAATTTTGAAGACAATTTTTGAAATGTTATTTTCAAACTTTTATGTCTTCTCCATTTTTCTCATCGCAATCAAAACATTTTTAAAGGTTTTGGAAAAAAAACTTTTTTTTTTTTTTTCCGCCAAAACCTAAATTTTGATCAGATGTTGAAATATTTTGATGAAACTTTTTGAAAATTTCTTTTAAAAATTTTATCTTTTCTGAACATTTCTCCTAAAAATATAGTTTTTTGAAACATTTTTGAAAAAAACAATTTGGAATGTTTCAGCAAGACCCTAATTTTTGGTCAGATGTTTAAAAATATTGATGAAAATATTTGAAAATGTGTTTTATCTTTTCTGCATGTTTCTCATCAAAATATAGTGTATTGAAAACAAATTTTAGGAAAAAAATGATTTTGAAAAGTTTTTAGAAAAAATATTTTTGAATAATGTTTAGAATTTTATTTTTAATTGTCATGAAAAGTCATGAAAATTGTCATGAAAAGCCTAATGTGGTAAGATGTTGATTTTCTTGGCGAATTTTTCAGCAAGACCTTAATATTTGGACAGATGTTGAAAAATTTACTTTTAAAATGTTATCTTCTCTCTGTTTCCCATTGAATTATATTATTTTAAAAATGTTTTTGGAAATTTTTTTTGAAAAATCTTTCAACCTAACTTTGGTCAGATGTTGAAAAATATTGATGAAAATCTTTGAAAAAAAAATCAAAATTTTATCATTTCTGAATATTTCTCATCAAAATAGTGAATCTAAAACTGTTTTTAGACAAAATAATTTTGAAATATTTTTGGGAAAAATTAAATTTCAAATTAATTTTTTTTTATTATTCTCAAAAACCTAATTTTTTTGGTCAGATGTTGAAAAATAAAAAGAATTCTGTATGTAGTGTTTTGAAAACATTTTTGAAAAAAAAAAAGATTTTTTAAAAAAAAAGTTTGTATAAATAATAAAATAAAATTAGTGCCCGTAGAAAACATTTTTAGAATTTTTTCTGTTAAAAACCATTAGTCAAAATGTCAGTTTTTCATTTTTGGTTAAAAACTACAAAATCTCGACAAAAAATTTTGTAAAATTATTTTTCAAAATTGTATCTTTGCCTGCATGTTTCTCATAAAATTAGTGCCCGTAGAAATCTTTTTTTTACAAATTTTTCTGTTTAAAACTTTTTGTCAAAATGTCAGTTTTTCATGTCATTTTTGGTTAAAATCGAAGAAATTTTGACAGAAATGTTTGTAAAATTATTTTTCAAAATTGTATCTTTACCTGCATGTTTCTCATAAAATTAGTGAACATAAAGAACATTTTTAGAAATTTTTCTTAATAAAATGTTCTGTCAAAATGTCAGTTTTTCGTGTCATTTTTGGTCAAAAACTAAAATATTTTGATAAAAATGTTTGTAAATTTTTTTTTCAGAATTGTATCTTTGCCTGCATGTTTCTCATAAAATTAGTGCCCGTAGAGAACATTTTTACAAATTTTTCTGTTTAAAACTTTTTACCAAAATGTCAGTTTTTGATGTCATTTTTGGTTAAAAACTAAGAAACTTTGATGAAAAAGTTGGTAATTTTTTTTTCAAAACTGTATCTTTGCCTGCATGTTTCTCATAAAATTAGTGC
>NC_024307.1:6407278-6408706 GCF_000523025.1 Cynoglossus semilaevis | reverse complement strand
CCAAAAACGGGTTTGAAAAGACTGCGTTGAAGTGGACAGTGAAAGACAGACAGAGGTGTACGTCCAACTATAGAGATGTTGAGACAGAGTGGAAAGTTCTTGCGACCCACCTGAGGGATGGTTTTTGATGATTTTAAATCTTTTTTTTTAATGATAATAAAAAAAAATCATTTTAATGATAATAAATGATAATAAAATCATTTTAGAAAATGATGATTTTCCCAAAGACCTCCCAGTCTTTGGGAAACAATGTTATAGAGTAAAGTCTGATTTTTTTAGCCGAATTAGCGTGTAAATTAAAAAATTTTAAAATCTCTCAAATAAATGATCACAATGATTCTCTCCCAGTAGTAGATAAAAACGGCCACGATCTGAGAGACTAACTTGAACAAACCGTGTGGGGTCCATTCTTATTGATCCACTTGGTAAAATGCCAAAAACGGGTTTGAAAAGACTGCGTTGAAGTGGACAGTGAAAGACAGACAGATGTGTACGTCCAACTATAGAGATGTTGAGACAGAGTGGAGGGTTGGCACGGAAGACAAGGGGACGGTGAAAAAAAGGCCGAGAGAAGACAGACCGACTATGAACAAAGTCTGTTTCATCAGGACTCCCACTGTGGACGACAGAGACCGACAGGAATATCATTTACGATGGGACGTCTTTTGACAATCTCGTGTGAAGGAAGACACCAACACACACACACATCTGTCCTTTTAAGAGCCCACATTGACGCCCAAATTTGGAAGATGAGAAGGTGTGTCCACTCTATTAGGGACCTTCCCACTTTTAAGGGTGCTGCGAGTGCAGCTGAGGAGAAACAGGCATTGAAAGCATGCACACACACACACACACATGCGCACACAAACATTCCAATAAACACATGCACTGATGCAATCCTGATGCAAAAGTGGAGCAGCGTTTGACACTGTGACACACATATGCACACACACTTAGGTTTTTGCGTTTTGTCTTTCCTTCAATTAGACATAATAGATTACAAATACATAGCTAATCTTAATCCTTGTCCTAACACTAATCTGACCCTAGTTTTCAGCCCAACTCCAAACTTAATCCCGAACCTCAAAATACCCTCTAACTCAGTGGGGACCTGCAAAATGTCCCGACAAGGACTTTTTTTTTTAATGTCCCCACAAGTATAGCTGTACCAGAACCACACACACACACACATTAGACATGATATATTCGGGTCTCTGAAGTTCATCCGAGTTCACGGCGTCTTGAGTAAAAACCATTTGGTCATAGTTTTAAAACTGACAGCCTTTTTTTTTTTTTTTTATTTTCCAAAAACAAAATTAAAAAAAAAAAAAAAAATTTCTAAAAAAAAAAAAAAATTCTAAAAAAAATTTCACTTTGAGCTCACTTGGTTTGAACTTGGTTTGAACTTGGAGGTCACTTGGAGGTCAC
>NC_024307.1:6405901-6407178 GCF_000523025.1 Cynoglossus semilaevis | reverse complement strand
GGAATATTTTCCTATAAATGGGATTAGCGAATATTAGAAATTGGTCATTAAAAGCCAATATCACATATGTCAAACTCAAGGCTCGTGGGACAAATGTGGCCCAGCACATTATGTTTTGTGGACCACCAGAGCTCATCATGCATATAGTTGGCTTAGAATAAATGTCCATCTTACAGAGTCAGTACTTTCTATTGTTTTTGGCTGGGTAAAATGCGGCGGTCAAAGTCTGTACAGGGCAAGAAATTCAAGAATACATTTACATTTGATTACACAAATGCCACAGAGGTCATTGATTTTGTGACCTGCATCACGGACAATCTGCATAATAAATGTTGACCCTGTTTGGTCCACAACTTAAATTCCAGCCCCCTTCATGAGTGCATTTGACACTACTGGTTTATATGTACACTCAGTAGTGGTACCACAGTACTACAGTACTACAGTACAGGTACTGCATATACAGACTAGAATGAAACCTCAGCTGTGGCTATCGGGACGTGTTGCTGGTGACATTAATATTGGATTTCCTCAGCAGGACTGTTGACCTCTCAGCTGCTCAGCAGCAGGAACCTTTGGACAGATACTCATAGATCATCATGTGGATCTATACATCTTTAACACCAGCTTCTTTATCCATGGAAGCATGGCAGAGCTACAGAAGACTAGTGTTGAAAAAATCCTGTATTAATCACCACAGGTTTTGAAATCTGACGCAGCTGCAACTGATTATTGTATTTACATTATTCATTTTAAGCCCAACACAAAATTACTTTAACCAAGAGCAAACATCAATGTAGGACCAGCAGGTGACGCAATGTCCCACAATCTGCAGGCTACACTGCCTCATTTAATACTGTTGTGACTTCCTGTTGGCTGCAGCTAAAATTATCTGGACCAGAGGTCAACAACCATCAACATCAAAAGAGACATTTTAGCCCCCGCACCCAAACAACAGCAGCAAAAGAGCAGCAGAAGAAGAGCTGTGTGTTGATTGGCTGCTCTTTCCTGACTGACGATGATCTTAAGACTGGAAACCTCTTCTAAATCAGCCGTCATTCTTACATTTGGACGATCAAAATTATCGGCCAATATTAGCCTAATTATGTTATATCAGTAAGAATCATTATGGGTTTTTTTTCCTCCGATAATGAAAACCCGAAAATGCAATACAAGAGTTCGCCCAGATGATGTGAACAAACAATAGTTTTCAAATGAAAATGAATGTTGTGTGTTTTGTTCACAGTATTAGTATTGTGACTCAGTACACAATGAAATGT
>NC_024307.1:6403854-6405801 GCF_000523025.1 Cynoglossus semilaevis | reverse complement strand
ATTTTTAAAAATAATTTTACAAACATTGTCTTCCAATTTCTTTTAGTTTTTGACTAAAGATGACAGGAAAACTTCACATTTTGACAAAAAAAACGTTATAGAAAAATATTTCCAGAAATGTTCTCTAGATACCCTAATTTTGTAACATGCAGGAAAAGATAACATTTTAAATAATAATTTTACAAAACTTTTCGTCAATATTTTTTAGTTTTTGACCAAAATTACAAAATTACAAATTAATTTTCATCTTAATCTTTTAGTATTTTACCAAAAATGACACAATAAGCTCACATTTTGACAGACATTTCTAGAAATGTTCTGTAAAAACTAATTTGATCGGGAAATATGCCGAAAAACAGGAACTTTTAAAAAACAATTTTTTACAAAATTGTTCGTCAAAATGTTTGTTTTTGACCAAAAATTAGACGTAAGATTCACATTTTGACAGAAAACGTTATACAAAAATATTTCCAAAAATGTTCTCTAGATACCCTAATTTTGTAACATGCAGGAAAAGATAACATTTTAAATAATAATTTTACAAAACTTTTCGTCAATATTTTTTAGTTTTTGACCAAAATTACAAAATTACAAATTAATTTTCATCTAAATCTTTTAGTATTTTACCAAAAATGACACAATAAGCTCACATTTTGACAGACATTTCTAGAAATGTTCTGTAAAAACTAATTTGATCGGGAAATATGCCGAAAAACAGGAACTTTTAAAAAACAATTTTTTACAAAATTGTTCGTCAAAATGTTTGTTTTTGACCAAAAATGACACGAAGAGTTCACATTTTGATTTTATAAAAAATAATTTGAAAAATGTTTCTCTGAATGCCTTAATTTGATGCAAACCTGCAGGAAAAGATAACATTTTGAAAAATAATTTTATGAAAGTTTTCGTCATTTTTGTGGGGTTTTATTTTGTTTCGAATATGGCAGGAAAAGTTTTGACAAAATATTTTTAAAAGTTTTAAGATAAAAGTTTGAAAAAAATTTTTTTTTAGCATTTTTTAACACTAAATGTTTCTGACAAAATTTTGAAAAATAAATCACATAATGTTCATAATGTTTCATCATCTGCCCAAAGATTTGACATATAAAGGATTTAACTTTAAAAAAAAAAAAAAATACTATAATTTGATGAAAAACGTGCAAATAACAAAGAATTGCAAATAAAAATCTAAAATTTTTACCATAATTAAATTTAAATATGACCAAAAGTGATGTGATAAAGTAGGATTTTGAAAAATTCTATTTTTTTAATTTGGTCTGATTTGATGAGAGACATGCAGAAACTAACATTTAAAAAAAAAAAACATTTTCTACCAAAAATGACATGCAAAAAAAGGATTTTCCTAAAAAAGTTACAAAACAAATTTCTTACAAAAAATATTCTGTGCTCTAACTTAATAAGAAACATGCATACATTTTGAAAAATAGGAACAAGAATTTGTTTTAAAATTAAAGTGAATATAAATATATATGTAACAATAAATATAAAAAATTTAAATATAAAAAAATAAAACTAATTAACTTGATTATCTTCTTAAATCAAACTATATGTCTAACCCTTACAAATAAACAAATAAAAATTATAATAAAACAAAATTTAAAAGAATATGAAAATTGAAATATAAACAAAACTTTTTAACCAAAATTAAAATTAATTAAAAATAAAATATAAAATTGATAAATATATAATAAAAGCCAGCCACTAAGGTACACGAAGCCGTGTTTATAGTGCCGGTCCCAAGCCCGGATAAATGGGGAGGGTTGCGTCAGGAAGGGCATCCGGCGTAAAACGTTTAGCTAAATCAAATATGCAGATCAATAAAACGATTTCCATACCGGATCGGTCGAGGCCCGGGTTAACAACGACCGCCAACAGTGCCGTTGACCAACAGGGCACTGATGGAAATTGGACTACTGTTGGTCAGAG
>NC_024307.1:6362585-6401370 GCF_000523025.1 Cynoglossus semilaevis | reverse complement strand
AGCTGGAGAAAAGTGTCAGGAGTGATCTGTGACAGAAGAGTGTCAGCTAAGGTGAAGGGAAAGGTTTACAGGACAGTGGTGAGACCAGCCATGATGTATGGTTTAGAGACAGTAGCAATAGGCAGAAGACAGGAGGAGGAGCTGGAGGTGGCAGAGTTAAAGATGCTAAGATTCTCTTTAGGAGTGACAAGAATGGACAGGGTCAGGAATGAGGTCATTAGAGGGACAACACAGACAGGAAGGTTTGGAGAAAAAGCTAGAGAAGCCAGATTGAGATGGTTTGGACATGTGCAGAGGAGGGACAGTGGATACATTGGTAGAAGAATGTTAGAGATGGAGCTACCAGGTAGGAGAAAGAGAGGAAGGCCAAAGAGGAGATATATGGATGTAGTGAGGGAGGACATGCAGGTAGTTGGAGTCAGAGTAGAAGATACAGAGAACAGGGAGAGATGGAAATCAATGATTTGCTGTGGCAACCCCTGAAAAAAAAAGGGACAAAGAAGATGATGAATATATAATAAATTTATAATTTAAATAAAAATCATATGAAAATAAAGATTAAATGCAATAATCATTTAAAATTCAATTTAAATATAAATAAATAAAAATATTTTAAAAAATTTAAACTAATTACCTTTTTACCTAACCCTACCTCTAACTGACAGTATAACTCTAAACCTTGTTTTAATCCAAACCCTTATTATTGTCATCGTTGTTACTCTAACCCAGGGTCTAACCAACGTGGTGCCCGGGGCCCCCTGGTAGCCCCTGGAACTACCCAAGGTGCCTGTGGGGTATGTTCTAAAAATAAACCTTGTCAACAAGAGGGTCAAAAAATATACTTTTACTGTGCTTTTTTTAATCAGTTCCACTAGCAATGATATTCAAATGGTTGCAGTGACGATGGTAAGCAGAGTGTCTGCTATTGTATGTCCCAGAACTAATTATTATTACATTGTTCAGGAAGTATGAAACTAGTAGCTATTTATATTACTGTGCCCTTGAAGTAAGTCTCAGCTTCAAAAAGTTGGTGATGCCTGCTCTAACCTTTTCTGTAGGCATACCAAACCTCTGAATTACAAAAACGACTACATTTGCGAAAATCTTAGAGTGATTGGACAAACCCAAAAGTCCAACCATGAAATGGATGAACTAACCCTAACGCTAACGTCACACTCATCTAACCCTAACGCTGCCTCTTCCAGATGAGCATCGACTTTACTACAAAACAGCTCTGCACACCAGCAGTTACTCTTTTATCTTTATTTTGTCAGAACAATAAAAATAGTTTAACAAACAAAGACTTCTTCATTCTCTCCATTTCAACTTGTATTCATAGCTGAAGATGAGACAAATGCCCAGTCGTGTCCATTTCATCTCCACTTGGCTCTGTTCCGACCCTGATCCTCCCTCTCCATCCCAGGCAGATTCGATGGAGCACCAGGGCCTATTGCTGTGTCTTTAACGAGGTATGCAGGCAATGTCATGATTGGTGGTGACAAGTCATTATTATTGGACTTCTTTTTGTTCAGAACTGCACCACAACCAAACTGTCTGTATACAGATGGTAACATTTAGCAGCTTATGACACGTGAATCATGCTTTCTGCTTAGGAGAAAATGACACAAGTTCACTTTGGAGAAAACACACAAACTGGAACGAAGGGGAAGACGAGATAAGTGACGAGTCTCACCATTGGTTGTACGGATGATCAAGCCATGTGGAGGGTCCCTGAGGGAAGTGGAGAGGGGTTGGTGTCAATACAAAAGTAAGTCAAAGTAAAGGTAAAGGTTGAACGGTCAGCTTCAACAACAGAGCAGCTACGACACTGCAGTGATATTGAATAATTACATGGAAGGGTGAGGTGCAACACGCACAACCTACAGACCCTAAAAGGCTTTTTTTGTACAGTATCTAAAGAACCTTCTAAATGTCACGACGCAACTCGGCGTTTCTAGAGCGATCAAAGAAAATGTTACATCAAGTTGGATTTTACAAATTTTTACCTCTAACTCTAAATCTGTAAATCTGAGGAGTGAAGTTGGTCTCCACGTCCAACAACATTCTTTTCAAATGCAACGGATATGAAACCTAGTCTGAGCAAAATCTATCGAAGATGTAGATCTTATAACGAAAGTAAGCAGCTAGTAAGACGCCAAGTAAAATTAGCTTATTAACATAAGCGAGAAAAAGTTTATGCTGTCTTCGTTTCTTATAGCATTAGAATGTGGGGGAGGCAATAGTAATGGAATCCTTGTGAGGCGTTACCGTCCCGTCTGGATGAGAAAATACAATCACATGAATCAGGGCTGAGTGGCTGAACAATCAACAGCAGAGAAAAGGAACGATGCCTGAGTAGTTGAGGCCTTTGTGCACCTGATCGGAACAGAGGTATCAATACAGTCTGGGGGGGGGAAAAAACAGTCATACTAAGTTCACTCAAAAAGTTTAAAATGTAGAAATATTTTACACCAGAAAAAGCACTAACAGAAAAATATCTATATAACTGCAACCCAGTAGAGAGTGCCTTTGAAGATTCTCATTCGTCCAAGTCATGTTATCCGGAGAGTTGAGTTGTCAGCAACTGGACTTCTTCTTAGAGCTTGAAAGACGTTTCGTTCCTCAACTGAGGAACTTCATCAGTTTGGGTTTCTTTCAAGCTCCGAGAAGAAGTCCAGTTACTGACCGCAGAACTCTTTAGAACCCAGTACAGAGATGACGGAGACGTAGGAGATAAAGCCCAAACAGACAGAGGGACCGAAGCAGAAAATCTTTGAGTCCATGTCAGAGTGTTACTACAGTAGTCCAGAGGTCTGCAAGTAAAAATGGTGGATATGAGCACCATCTCTATGGCTGAAGGGAGGGGAAGGGCCAGGGGCGGGGTAACGGGGGGGTCACAGGTCCAATCAGGTTGCAGGGTCATGGCTGTCAGAGCTGGTTTCCAGTGCAGAGCGGCACTCTGGCACAGTGATGAGGATAATGATGTCTTAGTGTCACGTCGGATCACACAGCAGACAAGTAGTCACAGAGCAGGAGTGAGCAACAGTGGGCTGCTTTGGCCAACAGGGGGCCCCAAAATGTACCCCCCTCCCCTCGGGCACAAACGGTCCAAAGGCCCGGCCTTTAGCGTTCCCATTATTCCGTGGTGCTCCAGCAGAGTACAAGCTAGGACAGAACGGAACTGGATGTAGTCACATATCAAATGTTCCAAAGGGATCGATACAAAGAGTCATGGGGGCGGTTACTTCAGTGAACCTTTGAGGTCAGAGGGATCGGAGGATTTTCTTCCACCATTTCAGTCACTTTTGATTCAGACCCCACTTCAGGGAGGGGGCGGGTTGGAGGGCTCATTCGTTTTTTCACTGGTCATCACAGCCTCTGGGCCAATGTTCTGAGTTCTCCTGTTGTGACACAGAACATGTAGATTTAAGAACAAAGAGAACGATTGTACTCGAACATACACAGTATGCTTAGCTTTAGCAAGAAGGCATTTATGTATTATTCACTTAGGGACAGCAGAGGGAGCTAGAGGCAATACCAGCAGAAATTAAATAAAATTAACAAAATCAAAAAATGTTACTATAATCAGCCAATGACCAAAAAATAATACTTCAAACTTGTTACGTCAGTTTTCTGAGTAATGCCGATGCAGTGTTTCTCAATGTGCGGGTTGAGCCCCCAGACATAAGTCAGACTCTGCTGGTGTTTTTACATCATAGATCAGGGGTGTCAAACTCATTTTCTCCGGGGGCCACATCATCAATACAGCTCCCCTTGAAGGGCCAGTTGTAACTGGAAGACTGTATAGATCAGGGCTCCCCAACCCTCGGTCTGTGGACCAGTACTAAATGCTTTTTAAGCTCCCGCGGGCCACACAAAATGGCTTGGCGGGCCCCAGACCTTGAGTTTGACATGTATGTCCTAGATTATGATGCTACCACTGTGTTAGCATAGGTGAGTGACACAGGTACTTATGTACAGTATGCGAGTTCTGACCCAAAAACATAGGAATGGCACTCCGATGTAACCCCCGTGCAATGTTTCAAACAGTCAATAGTCACAGTCAGACTTTCTGAGTTAAACAGAGACAAGACCTAATATTATTACAATAAAGTAGCAGCGAAGCAGCTAACATGTAGCAGCTTCCTAATCCTATTTTTGAATACACATTCTCAAATTTAAAAAAAATAGCAACACATTTCACAATCTTGATTTTGAAAAATCAAAATGACTCACCAGTCGTGTCCACCTGCGTCCTGTGAAGCCTAGAGTTACCAAATGTTTCAAGTGGCTTCTGAAAGTTCTTTCATTGGTTCCTTCATTTTAATACAAGTCTGATCCAAAGTTAGAGCAGAAAAAAACAGTCCTTCATGGTAAAAGCCACTAATGATTAAAAAAAAAAAAAACCCCACAAATATTAGCTCAAGTATGGTTCTGCAGTGACATTCAATCAACCAAAAATCTTCAAAAATTTCACTTCTTCAATTGTTTTGATTTCTCCAGTGTTTTTTTTTTTGTTCCATGTGTTAAAGGTCCTTCTGTTCCAGTGAGGGAAAGGAAGAAAAAAAACCTCCAAAAATGTCTTCAGTTTTGCATGAAGGCATGAAGTCATTTGTCAACAAACACTGAGTCGCTCCTTGCCTTTAAAGTTAATATATATATATTTATATATAAAAATGGTGTCCATAAATAATTAAACAATGTTCAGTAGATAAAATACCACTTGCATTTCTGTCCTGAAATGATCACTTTGTGCTTTCTGCAAAGAAAAACAATTTTGAAAAATAAGCAGCAAATTCTTTTTTGCCAGAGGTTAATCCATATTAAAAAAACAAAACAAAACAAAAAAAAAATCAAAACAAAAAAAAAAACATTGTCTCTTGAAATTTAAAAGGTTCTGCTCTATCTGTGTCGATTGGAAATTCCATTGCTGTTTGTAGCGGGCTCTTCTAGGTCGTCGTCCTCGAAGCCGTGGAAGGTGGAGGTGTCACTCTCCGAGGTGGTGCCGAACAACTCTTCAGCTCCAGTGAAAGTCCCGTCTTCCTTCTCCTCACCGCAGTCCACTGGGACAAAGACCACAGTCAGATCTGAGTTGGGTTTAATCTGGTAACGTGTACAAAGTTTCTACTTCTTCTGAAACTGATTCAGAAAAATGACGAGTCACATTTGGAAAGAAAACGGAAACATATTTGATAAGAACTCACTTGTGCATTGGCAGGTGGAGTAGCGAGACCCAGATTTACCCATTGGATTTTTTAGGCCTTGGCATTTGTTACAGTAGTTGCTGGGAATGCCAGTCCCACCTGGACCCTTTGGACCTGAAGGTTTTCAAAGAAATTCAATTGACTAATAAAAAACAACAACAACTTTTTCTGACCTACTTTGATGAAAGGCTTTCTTACAAAATAGATTTGTTCTTTAACGCTAATGATCATTGTCAGCGCTAACGCTAAAGGAACCTCTTATAGCACTGAGAGCATCCTAGTAAAACAGAAAGGTTGTTTCAGTCAAATATGTCTGCTAAAGCTCACCTGCTGTCAGCAAAACAACATCACATCACTGTCTTCTTTTACTAGTGAGACGAGGAAAAATAAAGACAGGCTGTAGAGTAACCGGTTTAGAGTAGCTACAGCTGGATAACTGAGGGTATTCTAATTCTAATTCGACTGTCTGTGATGTTCTCAAAAATGTATTTTTTTTAACCATAAAATTAAAATGATCCACCTAATTAAATATCATATTAATACATTGTATACAAAATTATAAATATAATTATAAAAATGTGTCATCCTGACATAACGTTTATTCACAGAAAGAGCACCGCTCTTACGTTTTTGTCTGTCAGACTGCGGCGTGGAGGGGGATCTGGTCGCCATCGTATTAATTTCTCCAGCTCGGTCCTCCTCCGCCAGGTGGGAATGGGTGTAGTGGTAACTTAGTCCCGTACGGTTCCTGTAGCGCTTTGCACAAACTGCAACAAAAAACAAAAAACATCTATTGCTCAATGTGAAGTATTAAGTATATTCTCTATTTTATATATATTTATATATATATATATATATGTGTGTGTGTGATATTTATATATATATATATATATATATACACATGTATATATACAATATATACAAAAATGTATAGCAATATATACACATGAATATATATACACACATATATACACATATCTATTTATGTATATATATTTATATATATAAATATATTTATATATACATATATGCACATATACATATAGCTATATATGTATATCTACATATATAAATAATTTTATATATACACATATATATGCACATATATACATTAATATCTATTTATGTATATATAAATATATTTCTATATACACATATATATCCACATATATACATATATATTTATGTATATATACATTTATATCTATCTATATATATAAATATATTTATACATACACATACGTATATATACATATATATATCTAAATATGTATATTTGTGTATGTATGCAAATGCATGTAACAGCTGTAAGCATTAGATTTCTGTCTCCGGTGGAGGTTTTAGGATCTGATGGTGAAAGTCAGTCAAATAAAACTAAAACCACAGACAACACAATAACCACCTCTCAGTTACACAGCACCGGGAGAAAAGTAATCTCAGGGTTCAATCAATAATCACTGCACAGGCAGTAACACTAGCAAACACAACAGGGTGTTTTTTTATTCTTAAAAATGCCCTGGGGCAAAAAAGACAGTGAGGATGAGAGGATACCTGAGGGTGTAGACTTGGAGTTCTGCTTTTGTTTGTATCTGTCTAAAACAGAAGATGAAAAGAATTACAAAGAAGAACTGTGTTAGAATGTGTCAACAACAAGAGCACAGGCTGATCACTACAGAGATTTGATTCGTCTAATGTTTGTATGTTCTGTTTAGAGCGTTTATTAGGATATACATTTTTTTTTTTTATGTAAAGTAACTTGACTGACTTTCATCAGTAACGTTAAGGATACTTCAAAGACAGTAATTCTATATTTATGTTTTGTTTTTTTTAACAGACTCCTACTAAAATGTTCCTCGATTTGTCTCTCCACCTTTTTTGTACCAAGGACGGGTCAGTCAGTACCAGTTGGTACCGTTACCAGTCCGGAGACTGGAGGTTGGGGACCCTGATCTAGTCGTTAAGACCTGAAGAAAGTTTGGGAAGTCTCTCAAAGATGACTTGAGATGACTTGCAAATTTTGATTGACCGGTAGTGTCACACGGGGGATTTTCCTCATTTCGAAAGGTTTTTTAATTGGAAGATTTTGCATTTATTTTCCAGGTTCTGCAGGAACTCTCTGTCCTGCCCTGATGTTGTGCAGTGCCTTTTACACATTACAAATTAAAACCCTCCATAAGTACCAGGTGCATTTCAGACTTACTGTCACAGACATATGGCTTATCATCGTCGAGGTCAGCCTTCCTGCGTCCTGAACCCCGACCCTGAGGGAACAAAAAAAAAAAACCCTGTTTGTAATATATTTTTAAAACTAAAACTAAAGGAGATGTAAAAATTAGTATAACCTAATATAAGGTCCTGGCTGCTTCACAACAAATGTCACTTACTCTTCCTTTTCCCCGATGTCTCCTCCTGGGAGTGTCCACCTCATAGTCGTCATCATCATTAAAGGCGTCTTCTGCTGCGTCGGCCTCCAGAACTCTCTGAGAAAGACAGAGAAAAAGATCAATTCCTAAGATTTTATTAACTCATTTATAGCAAAAACAACTGTCATTTCCCAGCTCCCTCTCTTATCGGGGTAGTTGTGTTCCAAGACCCACCACGAGATGGGGAAAAATTGCGAAGTAGAGGCGAGATACTTATTATATTAATTACGTATATATTTACCCTTTAAGAACCTCCCCCACACTGTTATCAACCCCCTCTAGACTGTGTTACCCTTTCACACAGTTACATTCACAGTGGAGTTGTATAACGGTGACGCAGAGCGAAGTGAACGAGAGTGGCCGACAGACAAGGGGAGACGCCAAGAAATGCTACGATGCATGAGCCAATCACGGTGAGGAACAGAGGAGCATGCTCAATTAGCCAATAGTACACCTGGTACGCATTGTATTAGCCAATAGTATGCTGTGTACGATCTCGTCTTGGTAAACAAAGCTACCAGCGATCGTTCGCAAATGCCCTTATCTCAATTTCAAAACGATAATTCACATTTTTTAAAACCAGAACTTTCGTATGTAATTATTTTTCTTTTGGATTATTTTTTGCTATATTCTGCAATATAGCGAATATTTCATGAGATCGAATTTTAAAAAATACACAATGTACAGAGGGAGCAAAAGGAGAACCACAATATATAGAGGGAACACTGTATATCGATCACTCACCTATCTACAGTACCTATCCATCCATCCACTAACCCACCGACCCACCTAACTAACTGTCTACAATCACTTCTTCATTGTGATCACCTTAATGTACGGCTATAAAACTAACTGCTCTTCCAAAGTGACTTACACTGTAAACATCTCAGAGGGAAGAACTGTTTGACCCAACGGTTTGTAGGATGAAGGTTATACATTGTTTCCATTTAAGGTTTAGTTGTTCTGCATCACCACAACATTATAAATAAATGTTCGGGGCGAAGGACGTCAGAGAGAAGGCAGTTTGTCTCTTTGTATCTCCGTGTGACAGCAGTCAGCAGCACCAACTTGGCAAGTGTCTCTGACTGGGCAACACTTCAATCACCGACAAGGCTTTTGATTTTTTTTTTTTTTTTTTTTTTTTGAGGGACATAAATGGAATGTTCAACATTTCCTGTGATTCATTAATGAAGTAATTAAATCCAAGCAGCACAGTAGCTAACACACGCAGAGAGTATTAAACTGAACAAACCTGGATCTCCAGCAGACTCTCCTCGTCATTTTTGGCATCGCCCCGCAGCAGAGCCTCCAGTGTGGTGCTCTGAGCCGGCAAGGAATCCTTTGACATGAGGCTGCCATCTGCACAGTGAACAAAAGAATCCAGAAATTAATGAACTAAGTGAATAATAATAATGAAAGACTTTTGTTTTTCTGTGTAAAAGCTGTAATCAAGACAAAAGTGAAGAGCTGGAGAACATCGTAGTTACAGTATTGTTGTAATGGCGACTCACATGAGGCCCACAGATTTACGTCTGGAATTTGAACCACCATTTGTCAAAATGTCTCTGCCTGACGTACCACTCCAGGGGGCTCCAACTATTTTTGTTGAAGGTCCAGAATGTTTCTGGACCTTGGGTTCCAGACACTCAAATGAAATGAAATAAAAATCAAATTTCTGTCTGACATTGTTATTATTTGTGTTATTCGAAGTCCAGCTGCGGACAGGATTGGATGGTTTGGCGGTCTGGAATCGGCCTGCTTGCCACCAGTTGATAATCACCTCAATCTACCCTATCATCTAGCAGCTAGATAGGCTGGGAGCTCAGATAGGAACTAGCTTTCAGCCAACTATCTGGGCTATGAACCACGATTTTACCCATTTTAATAACAATAATATAAAATGATTTCTTTATTAACTTTTTATATTTTCAATATATTTATTTATATCTATGTTTTTGTTTAGATAGAATTATACAGAATTTTAATTTAATTAATTAATAGAATTAGACAGAATTTTAATTTAATTAATTAATAGTATATTCCTGGGGGGCTGGAACAAATTAACTGGTTTTTAGTTATTTTTAATGGGGAAAATTCGAGTGCTGTTGTGGAACAGATTAAACGCGTTTATCAAAGCCCCACTGTATCTCTTAAGGTCTCTTCCATGTTAGTGTGTCCAATCTTTTTCTGCGACAGCATGTTTCACAGGAACTCTCTTCACACCACCACAGGTCTTTATAATTCTGAAGGAGACTGAGAGAACACCTGAGAACATCTGCTTTCATTCACCTATAAAAATGCATCAGGAACTAAAACATATGCTTTCAATTGGACGGTGTCATTAGTGAGGATGTTAAAGCTGCCCTTTAGAGCCAGACGGTACAGCGTGTCCACAGGGAACTCTACGGGTTCATATAGTCAGAGGTGATGCATCATGGGAAGTTCCTAAAATTTATACCACAGAATCGTATAAAACAAACTTCAGTCATTTTAATGGCCCACAAGGAAAGAAAAACGTGCTGGTGAATACAACACGTTTTAAGATTTCTGTTTTTCCTCCTAGTGGTCAGAAATACTCTTTGGTGAAAATGTTTACATCAGTCGTCCTCAAACTTTGTTGGCTTGTGTCCCCATTTTGACACCCTAAATTTCTGGTAACTTCTGGTAATTTTCTTTCATTAATTACTAGACATTTTAGGTAACTCCCTTGATTTATAGACGACCCCACATGGGGTCGCAAGCCCAAGGTTGAGAAACACTGGGTCATTCTGAGGTTTCTTCCTAAAAACGGCATACCCAAATAAAACAAATCATTTCTGAGCAATTTCAATTTCAAACTCGGTGTGCATCATCTTGGTATCAAAATTGTGCTAGCGCTGCGGAGATTTCATCCATGATGTAAACATCACAGCATGTGTCAGAGTTAATGAGGATGGAACAAAGAAAAATATTTAAATATGTTTTTTCCCCTTAGTCTAATTCATTTTCACATATAATAGTATATTTCTGTTCTGATGTGTGACTGAGTTTAGCGTCAAAAGAAATTGTTTGTATGAGCTGTTAGCTGTTATGCTAACAGGACGTCACACCGCTGCAAACAAAATGCTTTCTAATTCAGCCCCCAGTACTGGGGGCGTGGGGTGGAAGAGGTGAAAATGTAGGTGAAGTGTTTGAAAATGTGCTGAAACGTCTCAGGGTGCATTTTTATCTACATTTTATAAGAGTTACATAAAATACTGTCGCACCAGCACACAAGACGGGGGAGGTAGAAACGCAGGAGAGGGGAGGGAAGGTGCTTATTAACAGTACCAAGAACTGTTCAATACTCTTCCTTTCAGGTGTCTCTGACTTCACATGTGTGAAACTATTTTTTCTCCTGAGCACTCAGGAAAAAAAACAAAAGAAACAACAGCAAACGTTGTTTTTGACGGTCAGTAGAATCTGTTTACAAAACCTCTCGACACAGACCTGCTCCGTGGGTGAGAACTTCAGAACGTTCCATTCCAACTCCAGCTTTCAGTCAGCCCTCCTGCCCACAGGATAGACTTCTGCGGAATATTCAAGTGTAGGAGCAGCTAAGGGCTGCATAGGTAGGAGACAGATGTGGGGGGAGGGAGAGGGGGTGCGTGACATGCAGAACAAGCCCCTCTAACACGTCTCCTCCACAGTGAGGCAGCAGCCCCTCACCATTGTGTCTGCACACGTTGACTTTCAACTCTCCGCGACGAGACAGACCCCCTCTCCTCCTCCACCAGCAAACCTCCCAACCCATGGGAGCTGTGGGGGGGAGGGTGAGGGGGGGTCTAAATATAGAGCCAGCAGCAGCCTGCAGCAGGGAGCTGATTCTGCATGCAGCCCAAGTCTCTAGCACGATGTGAGTTTAGACAGCCTGCCAAGGTGGAGAGACAAGTCTGAGGCTGCTGCCGTCGTCGCCGCCTCGTGCTGCTCACCTTTGTGCTCTGTAGGTTCAATTAAGGTTTGTGTCCCCACACATGGGCCCTGGCAGGCAGCACATACAAACCACTGTTGCAGAAGACGTGAACGCAGCAGCAGGGTGGTGGTGGTGGTGGTGGAGCAACACCTCACTGGGAAACAATAGGCTACATTGGGATGTGTTTGGGAAACAAAGGCTCCGTTCTGTCTCTCAATGCTATCACTCCATCTTGTTTTCCTCACTTCGTGAATTTTTTGCAGCTTCTCAAAGATATTTTAAGTCCGTGAAGATTCTCATTCACCCAGGTCATGTTATCCAAAGAGTTTAATTGTCAGCAACTGGACTTCTTCTTGGAGCTTGAACAACGTTTTGTTCCTCAACTGAGGAACTTCATCAGTTTATGGTTGATATTTACAAGCGAAAAAATGAAAACATCCACCCTCATAATTCTCTGTCTGTCATTGTTTTCATTTCAGAACAATAGATCCCGACACATGCCACAGTAAATAAGCCCAGGGCAGAGGATGAACCAGTTCACTTGAGTGTGTGAAGACTGCAGAGTAACCTAAAGAGAGCGATATGAGGAAGGTGACAGATCCACTCCACAAAGGCGACAGCGAATGGAAACCAGGATGGACGGAGACGACGGCGAATGGAAACCAGGATGGACGGAGACCCTCGGCTAAGGAAGTGTACTTTTTTAAAGTGAGCCTGAGAAACGATGAACTCCATTCAATAACATTTATTAAAAAAACGTCTGCAGTGGCCAAACTCTGAGTGGCTGCCCCCTGCAGCAGTAAATCTAATTACATGTTCTACTACTCTCAAAACAAGTTTACCAGCAGGGGGGGAACGTGGCCTCATGTTGTCCCCGGAAAAAAATGAGTGTATGTCCCTCCTGCTCGGTGTTGAACCACAGAGTTATGTTTCAAGCCAGGCGCTTCCACACCATCATCAATAACAATAGAGATTCAGAGGGGGCGGGTGAGTGAGAGGTTGGAAGTGAGGAGCAGGAAGTGAGGAAACAGGTTTGTTTGAGGACAACAGCGCCTTACCCAGGTGGAGGCCGTAGATGCCCAGAGGAGGATCTGTGGCATTGTGCAGTCGTCTCTTCTTTCTCCAGCAGCGAGCGGGGTATGTGTACATCTGCCCCGCCGACACACCTGGACGACAACAGCCATCAGTGTCACAGCAGTGTTAGAACAGCTACATTTATCTTTGAAGCTTTGATAGAGTTACATTTATACAAAATGACACGGTTCTTTTACACATCCATGAAACTGCCCAATTTTCATATCCTCGCTGGCTCTCCTCTTAGTAGAAGTACAAATTAATCTGATGGCAACTACCTCAGTTACGTAGTACTACTTTCGACTGGAAGCTCCACAAAATTAGTCTGTGGAATCATTAGGGGAATTGGAAGCTCCACAAAGTCATCTGTATGTTGTAAACATACAGGTGTGACATCAAAAAGCAAATTAGTCTGTGGAATCATTAGGGGAAATTGCTAAGTAAACAGATTAAAGATTCCAAGGAATCAAACCACTGGGAGCCGATGTTTTCGATTCCTATCCCTGACCAACAGTGATCGAACGTTGCACTTATTCACTTTTGAAACAGTTGGCACAGATGACTGCATCACTAAAAATGTAATTGTAAACGTAATTATGTAGAACACATGTCAAACTTAAGGCCCGTGGACCAAATGTGGCCCGCCAAATCAATTTCTGTGGGCAAACAAACTCCTCGAGAGTCTGATAAAATAAATATCTATCCTAAAAAGTTTATAGTTATTTTTTCAAGGTGGGTAAATAGCAGGGGTCAAATTCTGTCCAGAATAATTATTCTTTCTTGAATTCCAATTGTAATCAAGCGAAAAAAAGGAAAGAAAGTAAACAATTCTATTGAAACCACTACTTACAGTTAAATTATTTTTAGACTCTTGAATGTTTTTGTGAATATTAGTGTGGGTGTGCGTGTGTGTGTGTGTGTATGTTTTTGTGAATATTATTGTGTGTGTGCGTGTGTGTGTGTGTGTGTGTGTTTGCACACCTGGGCTGCGGTGGTGCCTCTCCATCCAGATGTAGCAGTTGTTCTGGGCTACGCCTGTTTGCGAGTCCAGGAATGGCAGGCGAACGCTGCGCTCAGCGCATAGACGGGCATTGTAGCTGCGGCACTGCTCAATGGCCTCCTTGTAGAACTGGTCACCCAACCTGCAGTGGGTAACATAAGCAGCAGAGGTCAGCGACACTGACTGATGTCGCCCACATCTGCCCTGTCACACCATGTGGCTGCTGCAGCGGCGGCGGCGTGCCACTAAAAATAAATATGACTCTTAGCCAAACCCCTGATAAGCAGATTAGCCTCTTGTGTTAATGGTGTGCTGCATTACAGGCCAGAGTTCATTAAATCATTACTCTGAGGTAGCTACGGTATAATGGGAAACAGATCAATACAATGTAAGGAAGGGCAAACCAGCCGCTCCTATTAGGAAGGAAGACTAATTTCCTTCAGCCCCCCATTTCACTTGTAATCAATACTGTTCGATGTTACTGTTCAAGTTAGAACCAGGTCTCCTTAAAACCCCTTCTGTGCTTTTTCATTTCTGCTCCCTTCATTAAAAACACCGTGGCTAATTCACAAGGACATGTCTCTCAGTACAGAGAGACTGAAAAACAAGGCGGAAAAGAAGAGGTTTTTTTTGTTAATGCACTGCTTCAAATCAATGCAGTGATTGTGTTTACAATGATTAATGTCCTCATTTATTTTTAATTAGAACTAAATAAATCCTGTTTTCCATCCAATGGATACAGTATTAAATACTAACAGAGCATCTTTGACTCTGCAAAAAAAAAGATTAGTGTGGTTGTTGCCAGCTCAGAAAAAGCCCCTCAAAGAAAACTGAATCAGAGTTTTATAAATTATGGTCTAATGATTTTTTTTTTATTTTCTCAGTTCCACCATCTGGCAATGAGCAAATTGCATGGTACAAATCACCAGTTTACTTTATCACTGGGTTATAAACAGAGGAAAACAACAACTTCTGATCAAACGTATGCCTTTGACTTATCGGCTCTAATTAAACCTCATTTCCAATTCCTGCTTCTGAAATGTCGTAAAAAGTCTGGAGAACCAAAATAAACTGTAGAGAATGTGGAAACGCTACCAAGAAATAACCACGAAGCCAAACTGGGACGCAAACCAGTGACCTTTGTACTGTGAGGTCGTGTCACAGCTTTACAGAAATACAAAGGTCAAACTTAAGGCTAAATGTCACAGTGAACCCCAAGAAATCTTTTTATTTTTCACTGTAAACAGCACCAACAAATAAAATAAGCAAATTAAGAATAATACATGAAAAAGTACATAAAAAAATACAAAATATAAATAAAGTTTTCATGACAAAAAATACTTAGTTGCAGTAAGACCAAGTTATTAAGATACAAAATATAAATAAAATTTTCATGACAAAAAATACTTTTTAGTTGCAGTAAGACCAAGTTATTAAGGCCTAAATATACAGTATTTGCTCACATTTAACCCTCCCATTGTCCTTTTGGTGTAGGTGACCAGGTGGTTGATAAGTACTAGTACCAGGTCAGCTATACCTAAAAGGGTTAAATGCACTGCCCTGCAACATGTATAAAAAAAAATGGCAAACTTTATATTCATAAATTCCAATCAGTAACTCAATCCTAGAGCATGGAATCTATACTACAGTGTGTATTTTCTATTGAAGGGGGGTGTAACGAGGAGGACGTCGATGTGGTTGTGCTAATTTTCCTTTTCTGTTTCTCTATTGGTCGGATTTTGTATCTCCATCCATCCATTGTCTGCCACTTTTTACTTTGAATCTCAGGTGGTTAAATAGGTGAGGTTAGCCTTCTGTAATAGTGTAAGTACATGTGCGCGGAACATACTAGACACAAGGCAACGTACCAATATAATTAGTGAGCAAAATGATCAACATCAATAATATCAAAGTTATTGATAACATCTATTGTATCAATGATATTGATTATATATTTAATTTTGATTGATTACAATTGTTTTAATTTAGTTTTTGGATTATGAGTCAAACCTAAATCATCATTTGATTAATTACACTACCTTGGTTTGTAGAGCCACCTGCAGGTGAGCAGTGGGAGCTACATGCTGTTGTTTGATACAACGTGATTTTTGAAGACATTCTTTAAATATATATTTTTAAATAATGCAAAAAAGGAAGAAACTAAGATGTGACTCAACTAAAACGCTAAAGTAGTTTCTTTTTAATCTGCCTCCACTCACAGTGAGTCCAGATTATCAAGTCGAGGAGAAACAGCTCCTGTGACCATGAGGCAGTTTGAAGCCTTTCCCACTTTAGCTCCACTTTCCTTGATGCCACTGAGATGTTGGCAGTCCCTCTGGGTGTCAGAGTTAATATTCAGAGTGAAAAGGGGGGAGGATATATTACATCCAATGGCTGCCACATGCTTGGTATGGTAATTAGCCTATTTAATTAATCTCACAAGAGTGTCGAGTACAAGGGCAGGGTCTAATTTGCCTGCATCGAAGATGTGGTAAAAATTTGTCCTCTCCTGAAACGGTGTGCAGACGAGAGAAAGTAAGAAAGAGGGTGACGACGGGCTCTGGGAGAATGAACGTCTGCTCAGTTCACATAGTTGAGTTCCTCCACGTGTTCTCCATTACAACATTAGGACTACGCCATTTTGAAGTGGAGCTAATGAGTTGTGCACCCTGACTCAAGCCTGGGATCTTAAATTAGAGGTGGAGGAGGTGGAAGGCCACGAGTCAGCATCCTACAGATCCTGCTTTACACACACAAACACACACACTCTCACATACACACACACTTTTCTGTATATCAATACTAGATTGCGTTCAGCGGATGAAGTGCCTTGTTAGGAATGCTGTCCCACACAAAGACCAGACAAAGCCACAGTGTGTTCAGGCATCCTGGGAAAGGGAGGTTCCGTGTCAGTGCAAGTGAGAAGAGTAAACAGTCACAGGTACCGAGCGAGAGCAGGAAGGGGTGAGAGGTGCTAAAAAGACAGAGGGAGAGGGAGAGAAAGAGAGAGAGAGAGACAACAGTAGAAAAGTGAGGAATACAAACTACAGAGACGGGAACACATTTTAAGAATCTTGAAGCCTGTGACTAATATCTTTGGGAGGGGGTTCCTTCACATTAATACATGTTCTTCATATGAATGAGAGGGACTTTCTCTGACTTTAACTACAAAAGCAAAACAGGGGGCTTCACCAAAAAGAGAAGTACCTGCCACTCATTTAACCAGTGATTTATGGTAAAAATCCTTCTTTAATTATCTCATTGTGCCCCTCCGTCATTCCTCTATATCAACACACATTCCGATTAAGACGCGCCGTGTGACATGCAGTATCAGGTTGCTAACAGCAGACCAGCTGACAAACTGCAAATGCTTCCTGAAGCCTGCTGCATGAGCACGCTCACCGTGGCGTGCCAAGTTTCTCCCCACATCACCCGAGCTGAGCAGAGAGCGTGAAATAGGGAGCTCATCAGTCTCAAGTGGAGTGTGCACAGGCGGGGGCAGGGCGTGGCCCCCGCCTGTGCAAATGGGTAGAAAAGGTCCTTTTGGCAGGTCTGGTGTGTCGGTGCGACGCTGGTCCGTCAGAGCAACGGCAGCCCTGAGCAGCTGGTGTGCTGCGCAAGGTGAGATATCGTTCTGACACTTATAATGAGTGACAGGATGTAAACACCTAACTGCACACAGGAGAGACCGGAGTGTGTGTACAGAGGTTTTAATGCAGTGTCTTTTTTTTTTCTCTACAATGACTTCACATTTTTAAACAAAAACAAAAACTCCCAAATGCATGTAAATACATTTGCCAGGCTGTAATTGGGCCAAATTTAAATTTTCTCTATGATATTTTCTGTACGATGACAAATGAAGGCAGCGTTATTCCCCCATGTACACATAGAAATGACTACTACTACGTCTAGTCTACTTTTACTGTAAAACTCCCTTTCTTGTTTACCGGGGGGAAACAAGTTTCGGAATGAAAATAATAACAAAGAAGAATTCCTTTCGGTTGGTTTCTTTGTCTATGTTTTCACTCCAGATGCCCTTCCTGGTACAACCACACCTGTGATTTAGGGACTAGTTGATTTGGAGAGGGAAGTTTTAACACTACACAAGTGTAGACCCCAATATTACTTCAACCACTAACATTACTACCGATACTAAGACTATATCTAATACTACTGCTACAACTAATGACAAAAATTTTTTAAATGTGTGTCTGGTTCATAACATGCAGGACTTTTTAAATCCTTAAACAATAAAATCCCATATCTACAGTCAAGTCACCACTGGAAACATTAACCATCAGCAGAAATAGTCGGTCTAAGTTGGTCATCATTTGCTTAGTCCAGTGTTTCGGAACCTTCACGGAAAATATTTTATTTTTCTTAGAAATACCGCAAACCAACACCAGGTACTGTAGTTGAACTGAAATACAATGATCTCCTATGTTTGAAACCTGTAGTTGAACTGAAATACAATGATCTTCTACTCGCAGTTTCTATAATAATTTACTACCTCAGTGTCAAACCTTGGTCTGTTTAGCTGCACACAACACATATACTCAAAGGAATTGAAGAAAGACTCACGAAAGTCTTAATTTACAGTTCAGAGTCTCTATCTTTTTTTTAAACTTTTACAGCTCTCTGCTGCCGCCTTGTGAAAGATTACGTAATTATTTTTCCTATCATTCTCGCTCAGACAAATAAAGACAAATTTGCAGTAAATATCAAGTAGTTTTCAGGACAATTCAGTGAAACTGGATTATTTTCCATGGTAGACCTGATGATTTCTCATGGCACATTAGTGGGCCATGCCCCAGTGGTTGGAAATCACCGGCTTATTTCTGCTCAGTGAGGCAGAACCACGTGCTCTTTGTAAACAGTAGGCGAGAGTGATGCATACAATTAATTAATTAATTAATTAATTAGAAGTCAAAAAGTTCTAAGACAGAAATTATCATTTCAAAAATTGCCTAATTTTACTCACGTTGAGACACATCAGGAGTTTTATCATTATATCTGCTGTTAAACACATCCACCCTAGATTTCTACAAAAAAAAAAAAAATCTCTCTCTCTCTGATGGAAACATAATATGCAGAAGAGTTTGGACTTTTTTTAATTTGCTTTGGGCTTTTTTTTTCATAAATTAAAATTTGTCTGAGAACCTTATGACTTGCCCTTCCTGCTACTGGTCTACTTGTATTTACCTCAGATTGAACTTTTTCCTTTTTAGCCTTACATTATCCTCCCTCCTCCTCCCCCCTTCACTCTGCCTACACTGATTTTCTGCCGTGTTTCTGGCATTAGACATTGTACCTCCTCGACTTAGTGCACATTCATCCTCCATATTTTCCACTTGAGCAGAGAAGGTGAATGTGAATGTGGGGGTGAGGAGTTAAGGTAAAAACTTGTGGCCAGTGGGCCTCCACTATCAGCACGTTCCTGTCAACGGTTCGTGTGTTACACAGCGATGGTCGTAATGTAAGCATGTGTCAACGCTTGTTTTGCATATCTAATGACAAACTTCAGTTTGCAGAGGGGCAGCTCGGGGGCGGTGTAGGTATGTGTAGTCATACGGGGAGGAAAGATCACTTAACCACAAGTCAACTTTCTTCAGACCTGATGCGCATTTTTATGAAGGCAGAGGAAGATGATCTAGAAACACCACTTCTGTCTCGTCAGCTTTGTTTAGTTGTTGTTTTTTTTTTTTTAATCTGCAGGTGCACTGCTGTTTTACAGGAAGCTACAGCAACCACATGAGAGGAGGAGGAAGAGGAGGAGGAGGAGGAGTAGAAGGTTGTAGAGAGAGGCTGCATTCTTACCACAACCTTTCATTACTCCAATCAGAGCCACGCAGTGTGGGAGAAGGTGGGAGTAAAACCAGACCCTCCATACTCTGGTGCAAATAAAAAGCAGCCCTGACTCACTCTAGAGTCTAGTCTGTGCCAAGACGAAGAGCAGAAGCAGCAGGCCGACGGTCCCTAACCTGTAGGAAGCTCCAGCAGTGGCTGAAATGTTAATGAGCAGCTTTTACGAGCTGCTTTATTAATTAAAAATTCCAGACTCCATTTTAATCAGCAGATTGAAGAGATTACCGTCCTCCACCCGTGCTGAAATGAGGGACGGACCTCACACAGACACCCACCGCCACAGCACACCTCCACCGCAAAGTCAGTCTGGCCTTTCATGTCGCTCATGTGAATGGGGTTGATACAAAATAAGGGTCAAAGTGGTCCAGGGGAGTGAAGCCCAATTAGCGTCAACTTTGTGTAATTATAATCTGACAAACTTGTGAAATGAAGTCAGAAACCTGAGACGGAGGCTAATTATAGCAGACTGAAACACTCCATTAAGCGCGGCGTACAGCATGGAGACATTTTACATCAGAATGCTAAAACGTCTCTCAGCCAAAACGGCAGCTTGACAGCAGACGGCTCTTGTTGGCACACTGGAGAGTCCTACGAGGTAACGGTGTGCATTCTAATAATAGTTAGGGGGAAAAGAGGTGCGATACACTTCCATGACAAAGGGAGGGGAAGGAGCTACAAAGAAGTATTTTTGAACATTTACATCTGGCACTTTAAACATCGGCCGCTCCACTGAACAGCGGAGCGAGGCTTTGATTGTGTCCCAGACGAATTGCAAAACTGAACGAGAGGCAGAGAGTGAGGGAGCGCTGAGACTGTTAGTCTAAATACAGATTAAAGACAAAATTCTACAGTTATAGGAGGCGATAAGTGTGCAGATGTGGGGAGGAAGAGGAGGCGGCGGGGGAGGAAGGTGAGTGGGCGTCCTGCTAAGACCACTTTGGCTGAACGGGCATCCTCTGTCGCCCACTGTGACAACAGTCATAGGCCGCTCAACTGACATCTGAATATATATATATATATATATATATATATGAGAGACGGTTTCAGTGATACATTATAATTTAACTGTGCAGCAACCACAAGTTCATATTAGCTTCAATTAGCATCGGTGTGAAGACAAACGCACACATTTCTATTGGAATTTCCCAACATGACATGAGTGTAGTTATATCAATCTCTGCCGTATGCATAAATGAAAATTACCCACAAATATATATACATATATATGCAGTACCTGAATCAAAAGCAGTTTTCCTTTTGCACATATTCAAGGAATTTGAACCATGTTAGTTTACAGTAGCAACCAGAGCGCCCCCTAATGTTGTTGTTCCTACCACTCAACTGCAGCCCAAAACAAAGAATTACTGTTCACTGTTATTACTGTAGTAAATACAGCAGTTTTTACTACAATATCTCTTTAGCTTATTTTTCTTACCTTCCTTTGTGCAGTGCCATCTACTTCCTGTTGTCCGGTTTACGGTATAGCCTATAATGTGACATTAATCAGCGGCAACTACGTCTGATTTGCGCACCACATTACACAACTGGAATGCTTTCAACTTTGTTTTTAACCAGAACTTGTCAAACTGACCGTTCTGACTTCCTGTTTACACAGTTAATGGAAAGCAGTGTTAATCTGAAGAGAAAGAAAAAAATGCGCTCATATATGAAAGTACTTCAGGAGGTGGTGGCTATGTGTCTTATTATGACAGTAGATAATCATCCATTATTGGTTGTTAATTGTGACAGTAATTAATCAATAAATGAAGATGGAAACAGTGGCCACAAAAAAAAAAGAAAAACACATCCATTTCAGTTTCCTCTCAAAACAGAAGAAAGAAGAACCATTTTAATTAGTCACTTCATCCGGTGTGTACCACATATCAACGATCTATGTGAAACAACTCAAACCAAGATCAATTAGGACCGATCTTCATCAGGTATCACCACCACAGTGGTCCACAACATGATTCAGCACAGTTTTTACACCACAGGCTCTTCCAAACCCAACCTGGCTGGGAATTGAACCAAAGACCTTCTACGACCCGACCACAATTATCATGGATATCAAAAAAACACAATTAAACAATGGAAAATGAATTCTCTGTTTTACATCTGTCTAAAAGTTCTGCAGAAATCTCAATAATCCCATATGCCATTTCTTTTCTCACAGCATAATTTAAAAAACTCGAGACAGAAGAGGATTCAGAACAGCATCCATGCTAACACAGTCCTCACTGTTATTGTTTTCACCCTGCTTCCACTCCTGACACAGACCGAAGCAGCACAGGAAGGAGCCACGACTGACAGTCTGAATGCTGCAAACGTACCTTTTTTTTTTTTTTTTTTTGCAATTCTGCTCACTTGTTTATGAAAGCACGTGCATCACAAAAAAGTGCAAACTAACCTTTAGCACACAATAACAAAGGCACCAGGACAGGCACTGATAATGTCATCATGTAGGGCTAAAAACATAGGTGGGTGATGGTGCATGGTGCTGTGTGGTCCACTTTTGTGTGCTGCAGTCCAGGAAGGTACCAGGGAGGTACCTCTGTGGAGGAGCAGATGGTTCTCCTGCTTGTGGCCAACACTTCCTCTCTGTCGGAGCATCTCTCTGACAGATGGGCCCAGGATCCTGGACCGAGCTAATCTCCAGCTCTCCTCCACTTAAAGGCACAGCAAAGCTCCAGCTCAGCCCCTACTGACCCACGACTACCGTCACGTCCAACCTGGACGCGTGCATTTCAGGAAACGTTGCCTTATGGTCTGGTTTTCATGTGGAATGACATGCAGGAGGCTGGAGGCTGGAGGCTGGCTGTGCCTAACTTACAGTAACATGTCTACCGGTGGAACTGGGGAAACAATACAACAGAACAAAGGAGGAATGGAGGGGGAAAAAAAGGTGGAGCATTTTCTCCAAGTTCAGACACAGGGATGACCACTGCATTGGCCCCTCTGAGCCACAGAGTGTCAGTCTGTTCCAACAGCGGACTCGAATCGCTGACACTTGGGTCGATTTCGCCAGCAAGCATGCAAATACAAAATGCCTCCTCCCTTTGCTTCACCGGGTCCCGACCACGTCTGCGCTCGGAGGAGCCAAAGTTGACATGTCGACAATTCACACCAACTACAAAAACCCACTTTGGGAATGTCACACAATAGTCGACCGCTTCTGCCCAAAGTCGACAAGACACACAAAAATTCGCCTTTTAATTAATTCGGTGCGGCGCAAAGGCACAAATGTCGACAGTTTTCAAATAAATTTATAGCCCCACAGAAGGCGACACGGTGCCGTGCCGAGTGCAAACCCGTGCGGCCGAGAAGCTCGTACGGTGCAGGTAACATGTCAGGCAGCCGACGGCGAATGTTTCAGACTTTAAGGATAAAAGCTGGCAGAATAAAAGAACTATACGAGGCTACTTTGGCATGCAAGAAGTACACAGAATGCATTCGGACAGCTCGGTGCGTCGTGTGCACACGACAGAAAATGGCATGCACGGCGAGGCAGTCGTCAGAGCCAGGCTGGCGACAAAGTAATTATTCATCATATATATATTGTTTAAATTACTTACGCTTTTAGTGGATTCTGAATGACAGCCGCCATTTTGCTACAATGTAACGCAATATCGGCGTCTTGCAGTTCTGAGGGAAACCTAGGGGAATTGACCAATCAGGGCTCGGGCTGAATTCCTCGCCCAATCGGCGGGCAGCACAGACGAATAGGGCGTGGCCTGATAGGGGTAAACTGTCAAAATTATTTTAAAGGGTTTTCCCTTGTATTTAAATTGTACACAACTGAATAACAGCACTTTTAAAGAGACCTCTACTGTAGCCTGGGCGAACACTCCAGAGTGAGATCCACCACACGGTGAGTCAGTGCAGTGCAACAGACAGAGAATAATCAACATGGACACCGGTTTCATTATTTAATTAAAAAAAAAATTATAAATCATTTATCACTGTCCATAAGCTCCAAGCAGATTACTCCCCCTCCCCCCCAGGCTCCTATTTGATGGGGCTAAAATGTTAGCATAGGAGTGGAAGAGAGGCTGAGAACACACACACATCCTCCTACACACAGTTACAGCAGGTGGATGGACACAAAGAGCATGGAAGCAACAAACTCACACACACTTCAGACAGCGCTGTGACTCCAGTCTGTGTTTCCGTGACAGGAAACAGCAGATACAACTTTAATCAGATGCAAATCCTCCACCAATCTCAGCCACATACCCACCAGTCAGTTTGTTTTTGTTTTCAAGTTTAAAAAAAGCAACAACAGCAAAAAAATAATAATAATAAAGACAACAACAACAACACGCTCCTGCCTCCACCTGTAGTGTCTGGATGAAGAGTGCTCATACTGACACCTGAGTCCAAAAGAAGACAGAGACAATACAGGTTTGATTGAACAAACTTAGTTAGCATGGGAGTGAAGCCTCCTACAGGACAACTGTGTGCAATGTTTGTATCTATTATATCTGATGCAACAGTCGGGACAGATTTATCTATTCAGAGACAAGGCTGACAACAACATCTGAACCGAAAACATTTCATGGAAGGAGCAACATAAGAATACAATTTATCTACAAGAGCTTACAAGTAACCACCAAGGTCTTTTCTTTTTTTCTTTTTTTCTGCTTGTGCTTGTGTGACTAAATGTATCGCCACATGTGTCGTTACCTAACAAAGCAACTAAACAGCAATGATGCAAAGTTAAAGAAGTTAAAGCTCTCAGTCACTAAAAACGGTTCCGTTTTGGGTTGTTTCTTTTTTTGTCGTTGCCCCGTTTCAACGCTTTTTTTTATGTGTAACACTGACAAAAATGCATCCAAACGACGGTGGCATCACACATGATCGCTACAATGTATAATATAAATATACAGTAATTAAAAAAAAACTACTAAAAAATATACAATGTAATCTAATAGCAAATGTAACATAACGGAGATCTTTGATGCGCTGGACAAAAAACTGAAAACTGAATTCCATCTTCATCCTGGAGGCGTAAACAAAAACACATAAAACTGATACGTTTAAAGACGCATTTTGAAATTGTTCTCAACCGCAAAACTACATCTAAACACATAGGCAAAAAAGAAAAAAGAAACATTAAAATCAAGGTCTCAAGAAAACAAAAACATGGAACACTTAAAACTTAAAAGTACGATAACATCAACAAAGTGAGGTTTATTCTGAGCCTCTGCTCCTGAAAGGCCATGGATCTCTCCCCGACTCTCATGCATGACATGAGTTATAATATTTATATAGATATATATGTATATATTCGTATAGATTTTTTTTTCTTCAATACATTAATGTTTTTTAACTTTTTTTTTCCTTTCATTTACACTCCTCTAGCATGATTCTATGTTTTCATACAACCACAAACACCACAGACATGTTAACCTGAATGACTCGGCGCAACAGATACACGCAGGTCAACTGGACCGCGGACACGAGTCTGGGACCAGAAGGCCTGATGGTCCGAGTATCTGGAGTTTGGCCGTGTAAGTGGCAGCCTAGAACAGCTGAAAGAAGGCGTAGTGCAAAAACAAACATTGTTGCGATACAGCATGCGATGGAGCCTGCAGATTTACACCTGCACAGATATCGTATACCATCCTACCATTACACGCGCTACATCGGAGAAACATTGCTCAATATTTAGAATTGCTGGGAACTAAACACACCAACCCCACAGGGTTTTCTGACTATCTAGTATTATTTGAAGAATACATTGTTTTTTTTTTAAATATTTTCTAATAGTAGAAAAATAGCTCAACAGCCATAGGGAAAGGTAAAATTAGAGATTTGGGACAGTTCTAATCAAAATATGGACTGCAGAGTGGAAACAGTTCTTAATGCTCTCATGTTCCGGCTGTTCTACAAAGGCCACAGGAATTCTAAAATCCCAAATCTCCTAAATGTTCAAAATATGTGCCTAGAGTCTTCCTCGCCACAGATACGAGACAGAACCATTGGTGTGACGGAGGTAAAGGGGTGTCAAGACTGAGAGCCGGAGGGTGTGTTGGTGTCGGTGAGTGTGTGTGTGTGTGTGTGTGTGTGGTTCTCTTCAGTTTTCTGTGGAAGGAAGGCCATTCCTGTTAAAGTTCTCCAGCTTTCTGGTTGCAGCCGGTGCAGACACGCACGGGGTGGTCCCAGCCCCGCGATGGAACCGACCGGCGTTCTGCGGAGCAGTCGTCACACACCCCCTGACCGCAGGCACGGCAGTGATGCTTGGACAGTTTGGCAGTGAACTCACGCTGGCAGTTGTTGCAGGACACAATGTCCTGGTCCGGCACCCAGTAGGCAGGACGAGCTGCGTCTTTTACCAGACCTGGAAGACAGGAAGATGAGACAGAGCCCATTACTGTGACACAACAACATCGTAGTCACCTAAACTGATTTGGCTACATATGAAACGGCTAGCTTTTTAAAAGCCGATTTAGGCTAAGGTGCAAAACAATACCAAAAACATTTGATACTGCTTTTATTTAAAACACTGACTGCATTTAAAACTATTTGGGACAGTGGTGGCTTGGGTCTGGAAGGTTTCAGGTTCGAGTCCAACAGCTGTTACCACTGACCGTCCCCACACACTGCTCCCTAAAAGCTGCCCACTGTTCACTTTGGTGATGGGTTAAAAGCAGAGGTTACATTTGGTTGTGTGCAGTGGTGTGTTGTGTCACAATGACAAATAATTCACTTTCACTTTTCTTTAATCCATGCCAGTTTGAATCCTCTTCATTTTTGCTATTTAAACACTTCTGCCACAAGAGGGCAATGTGCCCAAACACCAGTTTAAGCACATAATCAGATGCTGTGTATACCAACCCGCTCTAGTTTTTGTTGTAGGCAACACTCACCAAGTGGGATGTCAATAGCAGTGACAACAACACCGATGGTGTTGGTGACGGCCTCTCCAACCTTCCTGGCCAGAGTTCCTCCTTCCTCCTCGTCCACACCTGCATCAGCCAGCTCTGCACAGAGAGATCATTTTGGTGTCAGTCACAAGATTACGGGTTGAAAAACATTTCGTTCCTTTGGCAAAGCGCGTACCTTCAAAGGAGGATCTCTGCTCGAAGCAGACGTCACAGACCCTCACAGGGGTCAGACCCCAGCCTTTCTCAGGGACAGGTGCAGCTTTGGAAGAGCAGCCGTCGCAGAAGCCCTCCCCGCAGGCACGGCAGTGATGCTTGGTGTCGTTGTCCTGGAAGACTGTGTGACACTTATGGCACACCTTGTACGAGAGGATGAAATAAGAACAGATCACAGTCACCAACTAACAGTACCGTGCAGGACGCAGTCAGCGCGTTGTGACCTGAACACACTGGTTGCATTACACCGACGGTAAACATCCCTCTGGACTCCAACGTGTCGACTCAGCTGTTAGTGACGGGCGGGGCTATGTGTCACTTACCAAGATGAGGGAGTTGGGTTTCCAGTAGGCCGGGGCGATCTGATCTGTCAGCCAAGATGTGACGGCCTTGGCAGGTTTGACACTGAGCTCTGACACGGACTGGGCCACCAGGTTGACCCCATCCAGAAGACGTTGTGCGGCGTTGCTGTTGTCCTTTAAAAAGCCATCAGACTGGAGACAGGAAACAGTTGATGTGTGTTATTTTAGACCAGTAGTTCCCAAACCTTTCCTGACTCCTGGAGGGGGGAGGGGGGGAGTCCTCCTACACAGGAACACCCTCACACCCTGCCTCACACACACACAGCTATTACATCAAAACTCTTCAACATTTAAAGTGCTGTCAATCTAATAAACAGCTGTTCTCACTGAACAGAGGAAATACATTTACAAATCAGAGCAGTTTCTTGACCGTGGCACAAAGAAATCATTAAACTTTGAATTCATTTTCCTTTCTGCGCCTCCTGATGCTATAGCAATGCACCCCATAAGGGGGACCCGACCCCACCATTGGAAGTCCCTGCTTAAAGTATTGTGAATTAAATAAATCCAAATGTGTTTTTAATTGCAAATGCAACGATTCCAATATCAGGTTCAGTATCAGGCCTGATATTTTATTAAGACACTGTTTTATTCTGTTTTAACTATGCAGACTTTTTGTTTAATCCAGAATAAAAAACAGGTTCATTCTGAATTGGAAATAAAATATTCTGTCAAAGTAACATGAAACCACAAACCTGACATACAGTATGACCCCCTAAGCCCATTATCCATAAACATGTGCCACATACATAAAAGTGCCTTTCAGTTCATTCCAAATCCATTGAAACCCTACCTGAAGAAGTACTAGCACAAATGAAAACACTCATAATCGTAATGATTGGCTACAAACTGGCCGTGGGAAACCTTTAACTTGCTCTTACCCCTGGCCACACATGCTGGATCTCAGTGCGGACAACTGTATCCACAGGGTCCTGGTTCCCGTACCAAAACTGACGACTCCGATATATCACTCCACAATTGGGACATTCGATTACATACCTTGACACACAAAGAAATGCAGCTCAGTTTCTGAAAGTATTCCCGGCTGATAGGTTAACAGTATACAGTATGTTAGTGTGGACAGAAAAAAAAATAGATTTTAGGTCAGAAACTAGAACACTAGTGCTAAAATGAGGCTCTGCAGAGGGAACATAAGCCTCACCTGACCCTCGTAACAAGTGACCCTCAGGGTCATTTTCCTGCCAGTACTCACCCAGACCAGGCGTATTTGGCCAGGCCCATCCATGGAGAGTCTGAAGAGGCTGAGGTCTTTGGGACAACTATCACTTCCTTTCCTCCTTCGTAGCAAGCCTGAAGTGAAACAGCATGTGGTGACATCACAACAGACTCATATGTTGAGGAACAATAACGACAAAGTAAAAAAAAAAAAAAACAACCCACGAATCTCAGGTGAAACTTAGTGAAAAAATAAAGCACAAGTATAGAAATGATTAAAATTATAACAGAAAAAATATGTATATACATATATACATATGCATACATATATACAGATATACACATGCATAGATATATACATATGTATATGCATACATATATACAGATGTACACATGTATATGCATATATATAGAGATATACACATGTATATGCATATATATAGATATACACATGTATATGCATACATATATACATATGTACACATGTATATGCATCTGTATATACAGATATACACATGTATATGCAGACCCTATATACTGGCAGGATTTGTAGTATTAGCGTTGTAGCACATACATTTAGTTTTTTTTGTTGTTGTTGTTTTTTGTAGTTGTTGGCCTGTAAAAAAGATTCACATTAACTCAAAAGGACACAGGATGTGAATCTCTTATTCAGTTTACCTGTGTGAAAGTGTCTAAAGTCGTACAATCACTTGTATTTACCTTACAGGTGTAAATGTGATTATCATACTGAGCGTTGTAACGACAGCGATGCTTGGCCTTATGGCACACGCCCTCTGCTGTATGGTTCATGCTGTTCTTGCAGCCAGACCTGGGGTGAAAATAAAGGTCAATTTGAAATGAAAAATAAGCCGAGACATATGAGGCGATCACATAATGACAGGTCAAATTTATAAAAAGAAAAAACAAGGACTGACCCACAACTGAGGCACAGGCTGGAGCAGGTAAAGTATTCATCAGGGAAGAAGCAGCTGTGAGAGACCTGGTCGCCTGAAATTTCACCGCTGAAGCGCTCACTTAGAGCCTACAACACAGCAACAACCAGCGTCTTAGAACACAACAACTGTTACCTTATACACCACAACAAGGCTGATGAGCTGAGCAACTATACAGAACCGTTATATATTAATCACTCATGTGTGAGATGATTAAAATATATATAATCACTAGTTAATATATGATTAATTGCTGTATATATACTGTACATTGATATATAGGTATGTATGTCTGTATATAAGTATATATAAAAAACATACACAAATTATTAAACATACATACATAAATATAAACATACATAAATATGTAGTTACACACACATATACGTATATAGATACATAAATATATATATAAATATACATATATTTACATATATAAATATATATATTTATTTTTATATTAATGTATATACAGTACATGTATATGAATAAACACAGGTACATACAAGCATTCATAAACACACACAAATATATATTTATAGATATATGTAGAAGCTTTGAGTCCACACCTCCATTGCTTTAAAGATGACCACAGGGGAACGTGGGGATCGGGTGCTGTTGTTGTTCAGCAGCTGCTCAAGTTTATTCTGCAGGCCACGGAAGTCAGTCGGTGGGTTGAGGGTCTGGGTGCCCACGTAGTGCACAGAACTGAAGGCCTCGGGAAAACGGGACAGCTTTCGGAAGCGCTCCAGCAGCAGCCTGTCCACCGACTCTGAAGAATTATCTACAAACACACACACAGTTAGAGGCTGAAGGACGAACTGTGTATATACAGATCATAGATCATCTGTAAGAATAAATGTTTCAGTGCACTTTTTGTCCCACCTTTGTGACAATACTGTGATTGGATGTAGTGATTCTGTTAAGGTGAAAAACAACCATCCTCCTAAAATACCCCTGGATAGGAATGTTGTCGAGTCAGCCGTCAGCCCCCAGGACAACAGCTGTTTACATTGGGTTGTGCAAATTCTTTCACGGGTCACATCAGGCTAAGTTCATGTTTTCACTTGACACATCATTGATAGACCAAAGTCTTCCCACCTGTTTTGAATGGTTTTTGCCCTTGAGCAATAACTACTATCGAAAACAATCCTATTTTTATATTTGTCAGTTTGATCTGTAACTGAATCTATCGTTAATGAAGATTAAGGTCAAGTTAGGTCTTACATCATTATGCTACATATTATATATTGGATGTTTATTTATATATTTAGTTATTACTCAACCTTTATTGTGTTTTGTTGAAGCCAAACATTTTTATACTTAAGAGCTATTTTTTTTCCACAATGGCACAAAAATTTTTTTTGACCTGCTACTGCCCTCTTGCAAAAAACTCTGCGCCCTTTAACGGGGGTCTGCCTCCCACTTTGAGAACCACTGGTCTAAGGTAAGATGCAGACACAATTTTAAAAATCCCAAAATTCTACATGTTCCTTTCCAGTGACGAACAACAAAGAAAGATCAACCACAGGCTCATCATTACTCTTGAATGCATTCTTCAAACCACTGCTTTTCTTTTGAAGTTGCTGCATTTTCAGGGACAGTGTATTTACGTAAACATTTAGGTGAAAGGTAGAGAATGCTGGTGTTTGTAAACACACAGTGTTTGCAAAAGATTTTCAAAAAATGGCAGTAAAAATAAAATGAAAAAAATATATATTCTATTCAAAATTCATACAGAGCCTGTGACTCTACCAGTGTTTTTACCTGAGCCAAGTAACTTGGTGTGAACTGTTTCATGGAAAATAACCACGGTAGGACCCAGGGTGGACAACGGAACGTCCAGGCCACAGCGAGCTGTGGTGGCCTTCAACTCCTTGGTGAAATACTTCAAGTAGGCATCAGATGCGTCCCCCAGGAATTTGAAGAGGTCGTCGTGGAGACGATCAGCGTGGGTGCGATAAATGATGAGGTCAGAAATGGCCAGAACCTTCAGTAAGAGACGGATCCTTTGGCCGTGTTTGGAGCTGTTTCCCAGCAGACCCTCCGTGTCGATGACCACCACGTTGTGGACAGGGTCGAACGCCGCCCACACGCCCACCGTACAGGATTCTTGTGTGGGAGAAGTCTTGAACACCTCTCTCCCCATGAAGAATGTGTGATTCAGGGTGTGAGATTTGCCTTCGCCGGTGTTTCCGAAGATGGACACCACCTTCAGCAGCTGGTCAGAGCAGCAGCTCAGTCGCTTCACAAACAAGTCTTCATCTTTGATCTGAAACAAAACACAGAAAGGAAGTGGCCCTAAGGTTTCAGGGTAACAGTTTATATGCATGTTATAGTAAAAACAGTGTCACTTTTAGGGGTTAACATAACATTTTGCTAACATTGACAGTTGTTAGGGTTAAAACAGACAATTTTAGGTTAATAAACAGCTATAAAAACTTTACCTCTAAGACTGGATCTATAATAAATTGTTTTTCTGGTTCTGAGTTTTGGGCTAAGTGACCAAATACTGCTACACAGGTGGAAACTGGAGCTCTTACTAAATGTTGGATGAAGTCTTATGAGGTTTTGCTAAGCTAAAAATGCTACATGCTATGTTCCACTGTGACCCTTTGGCAGCCATCAGCTATTGTTTGTTGACACATGTTATACCTAATAAACCTCCATTCGACATCATAAACCTGGGTAACGTTGGACAACTCACCTGCATGTCCTCCTTCTCATCCACCAAGAGAAAACTGAAAACCTTCTCCAGAAGTTTGGCTCTGCGGGATGTGATGTCATCCACTATTTGAACGGGGGGCTGAACAGATGCTTGGACACAGCTGACTTCTGTTGCTTTGGTGGCTTTCGGTGGTGGCGGGGACGACGTCAGCAGGTGTTTCTTCTTGCCGCCACCGCTGTGGGTGCGTTTCTGGCAGTCTTGGCACAGGTTGAGTTTGCACGTCTGGCATCGGACCACGGACCTGTGGCGTTTGCCATTGTCTTTATTGCCTCCTTTACAGTTGTCACAGTAGGGGACGTGCCCGGGGCCGATCTGAACTCGTTCATGGTTCTCCAAATTCTCCTGGCTGTGGAGCTCGAGGTCACAGCGAACACACTGCAGGCTTTTGCATTCATCACACTCAAACGCAGCCTCCTCAGAGCCGCCCAAGACATAACTTTCCTGACATATCAGACTTGTATTAACTCCTTTTTCTGTAGATGAGCCATGGCCACTCATCGTTTCCTACCGGGTTTCACTTGAGCACACAGCTGTACTATTTGGAACAGCTTTAACAAGAACACCAGCTATTTTCAACTAGAGAGCAGTGAAATTGCACAACATTATGTAACACTGGCAGGTGAAATGGCAAAACACCCTTAATAAAAAAAAATAACAGCTGCCTGTTCAGAGGAAGAAATAAGCAGAATATATTATTAAATTAATTTTGCATCTCGAGAATGATATATTTTAAAGTACCATTTAGTGCAAGTGAATTTAAGGCAGTGATATGGATAACGTCGTTGCCTCAATTTACAGATACTTATTGTTGACGAGCGGCTCACTTGTTCGCGCATCAAAGTTAGCAATTAGCCGCAACATAAACTGTAGCACATCTGACCTTAGTCCTACATTAACGACACGAACAGAAACCTGTGGTGATAATCTCAGTCAAACGAGACAACAACAAAATAAACACTCCCTGAAAAGACGACTGTGCAAATGTCACCGCTAACAACAGGCTAACGGAGCGTCAACAGCTGATCGGTAAAAACTCGGCAAAAAAATATTCCTTACCGAGGAGGAATACTTGCTAACAAGCTGCTGCTGACGGACACTTTCAAGTTTACCCAAAATAAAAAGCTGTGACCAGGGAGAGAAAGGACCGTTTCAGTGCATATCCGTCCAAAATAAGCAGCTAGCCTCCCCTCTGAGCTGCAAGAAACACATCAACAAAAACAACGACCATCGACGTCACAAAGCTCGACACATCAGTGGATTCTTTTAAGTCGTTCATTCACCTTATTTCGTTTAAAAGTCTTTTTAAAAATACTCTTATAAAAAAACAAGTGTTACTGTCTTTGAATGCGTCCGAGCGGTGTCATTGTTTTGTTCTTCAGCCCCCTCCCTGGCAGACCGCTGCTCTGGCTGCGTTATTTTGTTGCCAGGTCAGATCAGCTGATCAGATTATTTTCAGTCACAAGGACACCGTACTCGAGGGCGCTGTGGCATTATGGGAAATGAAGTTCAGACAGTTCAAATGAAAACGGTTGATCAAGTAAGGCATATTATATTATATTATATTATATTATGCATGCATCACTAACACATTTTAGATGTGGAAAAAATGTCCATGTGTAGATGACATTAATTTTTAGCTAATCTTTGGGACAAAAATAATCACTTAAATATGTGTGATTATATGGACATAAATGTTTTATTTAATGGCAGATTTGTTTTGAGTGTAGCCTATTTGATACATTTTGGGAACGGCACCAATGCAGAACACTTAAACCTTAATATTTCCACATACTGTACCTAAATACCCCTGTGAACAATTTCCACATACTGTACCTAAATACCCCAATAATACCCCTGAACTGCTTTCTATATCTTTTAATTATTTGTTTATTCTTTATTTTGTTTTTTGTATTGTTTTGTTGTAAAAGTTTTTTGTTAATTTTAAAATTTACACGTGGGGACGTTTGGTCACTTGTTGCAGCCTCAAATCAACTTTACTGAATACATTAAACTAATGTGTCCAATAATTAGTCATTTTGTAAATGTGTCTGTTGATAATAAAGTAATTTAAAGGCAGTTAGAAAAGACCCTACAGCATTAGCACCAACTCAGAGGCCAGATTTAACTGGCTTTTGTCTTGCAAAGTAACACTTCAAAGCAGCAGCAGGCGACCATTTGTCCCATGCGGCAGTTTGAATTTTCCCTCCGTTTTCAAACTGACAGGATCCTCCGGTGAAGAATTTACAGTCAGCGCAGTGTGTGCTTGTTTGTTTTTGTTACATTTACTCAACAAACTTCAAACTCAGATCAAAGAGATTTTCAGAGAACGAGGAACAGCCATGAAAACAAACAGACGAGTACGAACAACAGATAAAAAAATGACAAAACGTAAAGATTAAAGAGTGAAAGAGAGGGAAATGTAACAGTCATAGTCAAGTAATGTAAAGTAAATTGTGAAGTAAAAAAAGGACATCGCATCACTCTTTCTGTGTCAGATGTACTTGAAGATTTTCTTGAGTCCATGAGTGCAAATATCCCTCAGCTGTTTATACAGGTTCAGCTTCTTACACCCAGTGGTGGATTTCTTGTGTTTAATGGCAGCCCACACAGCGGAATCAAACACATCCTTCAGGTTGTGTTGGGTCAGAGCCGAACACTCTACATAATCACAAGCCCTGATTCTCTGAGCCATCCTTCTGGCTTTACGGAAGTGCACTGGTTTGGTGTTCCACTGGTGCAGATGAATGAGAACGTCCACACTGTGCCTGAGGTCCGACTGAGTTCCCACCAGAACGATGGGAGACCTTTGGTTGCCGGCACGGATCTGCGGGATCCATTTGGAGGTGATGTTGTCAAAGGAGACGGGGTCGACCAGGCTGAAGCAGAGGATGAAGACGTCCACGTGGGCGTAGCAAAGAGAGCGTAGATGGTCAAAATCCTGCTGGGAGATCCGGAATGACGATCAGGTGGCGGGAAAAAAATACACAACCTTAAATCTGAATGTGGAAATCTGAGAGGAATATTCACCTGCCCAGCTGTGTCGATCAGTTTGATACGAGTCGGGACGCCATTCACGTGAACCAAACCTCAAAATCATAAAAATAAAAAAAAGTTCCATCTCTACATGAAGCATCAGTTGCAGTTTTTAAACAGAATGAATCTTCACTCACCGGTGAAGACGTCAAAGACCGTGGGCCTGCACTGGCTGTTGTATCCATTGAAGACGTAGCTAATGATCAAGCTGCTCTTCCCCACGGCTCTGTCACCCACCAACATGATGCTGACTTCCTCTCGCTGCCTGGTCGGTTTGTCTCGTCTCTGACCTGCCTGTGCCATGTTTCCTCCTAACATCGTTCACTTATCCCAGCAGATCCATGCAGGGGAGCAGCGGTGCTGGAAAAGACGTCTTCTCCTCCACCGAGGCTGTTGGAGCCACTGGAGGCCGTGGGACACCTCCAGTTTGAAAGAGCAAATAGCGGGGAGTGTGGGGGGGCTTCTCTTTGATGCAGATCTACATAGTCCCTCCTACCAGGAGGGGATGACCACTGTTACAGTAGCTGATCAGCTCAGGTCTTGTGATTCATTGTGTTCATTGTTCTTGGAGTTGGATGTTCTCCCTCCGAAACACCCAAACACAGGCCCCGTTGCTTCGTTCGTCCAAAGAGTTCACATTTTGTCTCATCTAAATGTCTCAGTTTCAGTCCGGTCCTTTTCTGCGGAGGTCCATGGTGACAGTTTGTTGACACATCTTTGCACTCAGTAAATGCTTCTTACCAAAAAGACTTTTCTGAGGAGGATTAAATATATGGTTCCACTGGGGCTCAGACCCAGGACCTTCTGTGAGTAAAGCAGGCGTGAAAACCGCTACACATGAAGTAGTACAAAAACTGATACATTACTGAATTACTCATCACACTAAAATGACCGGGATAAGATTCACATCTGTGGTTTCCTTTCAACAAACCAGAAACTCTCACCACTCAGCAGCTTAAAATGAGTCTCACCATTAGGGGGCGTCCGGACTTGCAGTTAAATACTTCATTCACGTCAGTCAAAAATTTGACTAAAGAATTCCTTTATGTCCTGGAAGTGAAACTTCAAACTAATGTCAGTTTTCCAGTTTTCTTTTTTTTTTCCAGCACCATTTGGTTTTGTACGTGTTTGGTAATAATTTCTATTCTGTGTCTTGTTGTGACCATTCTTCAGTTTACATAAAAAATATTTTTCTTTGCTATATTTTTTTACGTAAGTGGCATCTTACATCTAATAGATCAGTTTTAGTTTGGTTAGAATACTTTTGTTTTAATTCTAACATTTGTAAGCCAGGGCCCCTCAACATACACTGTACTGCAGGAGTGTCCACACTTTTTTGGCTTAGGAGCTAATTTTTTTTTGAGTTGAAGTGATCTACCTACGTAGATTGAAAACTCTAAATATACATTTACTACTTCTATGGTCCTTACCTTAACCCACTTTAGTGATTAGCATCTTTAAAAAAATTAAATCTATAATTTTATTAAATATAAATAGTAACCCACTTTAGTGATTAGCATCTTAAAAAAAATCTATAATTTTATTAAATATAAATATATTATTATATTTAATATTTTTAAATTTTTTAAATGCAATTGCTCAGAATCTACCAGACTCCCTTTGAGATCTACTGGTAGATCCCGATTTACTTATTGGGCAATAAACTTATTGACATTAAACTGGACTCTGTGCCATGTTTCCTAGGTTGGATTTATGTACTCTACTATTTAAAATAAACAAAGTTGTTTTTTTTTCTTCTTATTTTCAACATACATAACATAACCATTTTAGTATTAAACCAGTTGAATTAATTTTCATCAAATAAACAAGAGTAATACCAATGCAGGACAACAGAGGGCGAACTTGTCTGAGAATCCTCTGCAGCTCGGTCTCCACTCTGCTTCGATGTCTGAACGGAAAAGACCGAAAACAGAATACATTAGGAAATTAATTTTTGTATCAATCAAACCAATACATTTGCATTATTTTGATACAACAATTTGATTTTTTTACACTTATTTTATTTACTTATCTGGTGTGTACGACTTCTAAACATAATTTTGGTAGATATGTTAATTTAGATTATATCCAAAACATTTGGAGTTGGGGAGGTTGTGGATCAGCGTCCCCTGGACTGGGATTCAAACCGGCAACGATCAGATTAAAGCCCGATTCTTTAACCACAGGGCTACTGTTTGCCACAATGCAATGTTATATATATATATATTAACAGTAAAATAAAAATCTGCCGAAGAACGAAACTTTAATTTTTTTCAGACAAAAATGAAATCGTTGTGTAACTGTAACACAACGATCAGATTTAAATGTTGATAACGACAGTGATAACTGGGTCAAGAGGGCAGTAAGAGCACACACTCCCTGCTATAATATTACCAAACAGTAACTGTGCACCAGCGCCACAGTGTTCACAGTAAGTGCGGGGTCACGATGAATGAGTCCCCACCATTATCCCATGATTCATGTGTGTTTAAACTGCAGGAACCCACAGCCCACAGCAGGTCACAGCAGTGTGGCAGCTTCGGTGCAGAAGACATGCCCTCACATCGTAAGAGTGGGAAACATTTGGGGGCAAAAATGCAGCTTTAAACAAAGTGTTTCGCTCCTTATCTGTTTTCTCCTGCAGGAAACGCTGCGAGCATTGTGTTGTAAGGTCTCCGCTTCCTGTTTGCCGCTGTTTCTCACTCACATGTTCTTTTCTCCCTTTCTCTCCCTCCTTTTTCCCACCACCTGCAGCGCATGTGTGACACACTGTGTTCCCCACGGACAGAGGACAACATCTGGTCGTCCCCTCCGCTGCTCGTGTCGCGTTGCCAGTTCGAGTCCCAGGCCGCACCTCTGGCAGCTGTGAGTCACAATGCCGTCCCTCAACCCAAGGTAAATGTCAAACACGGGAAGTGGTCTTTAAATATCGCCACATTCAAATGTTTATTTCCTGGCGCAGCTCCTTTCATCATCACTGGTCAAACACTGAGCAGAGGATGAGAAGGTACAGACCAAACCAGAAGGTCAAGGTTTGTTTGTTTGTTTTCACAATTCTACTGGTAAATACGTTTATTTACATTGTCAACTTTAAAACATTTCATTTGAAAAAAAGAAATCTGACGCTGCATCACAAATGAGCTCAGCCCCCGAGAACCTGACAGTATTTTGGCACAAGTGATGAATGACTTCCCTTTTTATTATCAGGGACCGTAATTTGAAGCTAATCAGCGAAAACAAGTTCCGAAGAATATTCCAAGAACCAGGGTTGGCCGCTTGTGGTGGCCATTCATATTACAAAAGCGCTTGTATCATTCATGTACAGTAGGTGTCAGCAGTGAGCTGGTGACTTAAAAAAAAGGTGTCTCAGTGGCCCGATATTACCGATCAGGGTGTATATCTGTGAACTCTCACGCTCACACCCACTGTCATGCAAATAGTGACACACAGAGACACGCAAAACGTGTCCTGGCATAGATTTGTGGAGGTAATCTGCTTACTAAGGGTCTCCCAGTGCCCCACAGTCAAAGAGAGTCCCTAATATTCTCTCTCAATATTGACAGGGAACAAAAACTCCTTCCAGTCAGGTTGACAGACTGTCGGAACTGTTTGAAATATTTCGCATCTAAGGTCCATAACCTTAGATGCCCCTGTGTCCTTGAACTTTTGAACTGCGTAGATAGAAATATGGAACGGCGTTGATGTTGAAAATCTAATCTAACAATAGAAAAATCTGTGAGATAGGTGTTAAAGGATTATTCTCCTCTCTGCTAAGCTGGAGATCAGTGCCGTAGACAGTCGACCAAACCAGCGGCTGACACAAAGATGAGGCCATAAACAGCCATTTGCATAACATTTCCTGCCTAATGTCCCTTTAAGTAGACACTGGCTGGGCTCTAAAGTGGTGTGGATTAAAGCTGAGGTGCCCCCCCCCCC
>NC_024307.1:6306041-6362124 GCF_000523025.1 Cynoglossus semilaevis | reverse complement strand
ACCCCTACACTGAGACCCCCACATGATAGTCTCTTATGGTCTTACTTCCAGGTCCTCCTTGATGACTGGGTGTCACAGCCAGGCTCTTATTGTGGTAGAATTAGTGGATTTGTTATAATCCTTGATGGCAAATTCACTTCATGTCAAAGGTTGTGACCTTTGTGAATTCACTGTAACTCAACATTAAAGTGGAGTCTTTGTGATCACAGTGAGGCACGACATTCATTTGCCGCAATTTGAACTGCTTTTTTTCCTTTGTAACTGTTTGTCACCCAGGTTTTCCGAACGATAGATTATAGATGAGAACTAGATTATTTCGGAACACCAGATGATTTCGGGGCACTAGGTGATTTCAGAGCAATGGGTGATATAAGGGCACTAAATGCACAGTTTGCAATCCTGTCAAATGATCAGTAGTAACAAATGTCTTTTTTTTAAAGTAAACATTTCTATTGTATCAGTAACAGAATACAACTCCTTTCCCAGGTCATCCTGAATTCAAGCACCTATTGGTCACAAGTCAAGCCCTTCATTCAAACCTCTGTTCAATCCTACATCCAACCACTGTTGTTCACATTCTTGACTTGCAGCCAGCAGTTACTGCAGGAAATCATAAATTACAGCAGTGAATACATACAATACATACGTGTGAATCAGGATACACATCCCTGCAAAAACAATTTTTGTGTTGAATCAGAGCATTTGCAATAATCTGAATTAATTTCATAACCAGTATTGTGTGATTTGGATGTGAACCAGCTTAGGCTAAATCAGTCTGTCCCACTTTTTAAGTAAAGCCTGAGTGTTTGGGGTCTTTGTCGGCCTGCGAGCTTCCCTGTCACTTCAGTTACTGCTCCATTAAACCCTGGCAGGGGTTCAGGAACAGCACTAATCTCCCTGTAACCTCCAGAGAGCATCGCAGGGGGCGGGCTGTTCTCGTGGAACAAACACATATATGGTACGTAAAGAGCAGCTAGTGCTTGGACCAAATCAACCAAATATTAGTCTTTCACCACAGATTTTCTTTTGCTTTAAGACATTTGGAACCATTTCACATATTTTTGTGACCTTGTGTTTCGAAGATAAAATTAAACTGTGTTTAAATTGCTTTCACTAAGCGAACTCTAAATTTTGTTGATTTTATTTAATAATTCTATGTTTATTAAATGTAACAGGTTTGATTTCTTTAAGCGGAGGTAACATGGAGCTGCTGAACTCTAAATTTGTTGATTTTATTTTATTAAATGTAACAGGTTTGATTTCTATAAATATTAAATAAATATTTGACAGTAATAAGTAATAAGTCAATTTTGAGCACAGTTTTGATACCCTTTGCTTCCTAACATGCTCAAAATATCCTTACAAGTGCAATGCAACAGAATGAGAAACCATCAAGAATATTTAAATTAGTCATTTAATTAGAAGGAACATTTAAAAATAAGCCATATTTCAACAGGTCCAACAAGTAATTTAAATGATATTTAAATACATATTTCAAATAAATGGAATGTTAAACAGAGCTTCCTGAAGAACCAGTTTGTTTAGCTTAGCACTTATAATGATATTTTGAGCATGTTGAATGCTCCAAACCTTTGACCATTCGTTGACATACCAAGCACGCTTGTACTTGTACAACTAAGATAACAGCCAACATTAAACCAAAAATGGTGTTTCTTCTTGGTGTCAGTGCTCCATGACAGCACTGTGCTTTAAAAACACAAACAACTGACTCAACAGCTGAACGTTTTATCTGTTGTATTACATAAAACTGATAAGAGTATCAGCAGGGGTCTCTCCCTTTTGGCCTTTGATGAATTCATATTTTTCCTTCTTCTCGTTTTAGTTTCAACTGGCTCCACTTCAATCCACACATAAGAGCAGCCTTTTTTTTCAAAGCCTGATTAGAATCTATTTAAACAGGAAACTCTGTCGCAATTGGCTGATTAACATGAGAACCTGATCTTTTCACAGGCCCAACAATCTTCATACAAACCCGGCGCGTCATTACTTGCCATTACACACGATTGGAAACATTTGCTCATTGTCGACAATGATACAGACGTTGTGTTTGGATTTGTTTATGTTGATTAACATTTTGAAGTCTTTAGTGAGTAAAAATAAAATCGAAATACATATTGTTGATAATTTAAGTGACTGTGCGAGTGTGTGGGAAACAGAGCTCCCTTTCCTGTTCTCTGAGAAAGAAACACTCCAGAGAAAAATCGCAGGAAACCCCCAGGGCCTTTTGAATCAGGCCAAGGAGCAGAGTCAGAGTACCTGAGAGCTCTGAGTCAGAATGTCAGGGCCATCTTTACAGTTAGACGTCAGCAGGGTAACAACAACCAGCACACGTCCATAAATCACAGGACTCTGTTGTTCTAATGTGAACATTCAAACTGGTGTGAGCTCAGGTATTTACCATAAAACACTGTCACCTGCACTGAGGGTTTTTTTAAGTTAATAGTGTTCCATTTGGTGGTTCTCGTGCCGTTTAAATGCAAGTTCACCAAATGAACCTCAGCATTTGGCACAAAAGGGATTTGTTTGGTTTAAATATGAAAATAAAACCAATAGAGTTCAGTTTGTTAATCAACAATAAACAAATATTTTTATCTATTCTTTAGTTATTCAGAAGGTGAGGCAACTTTTTCATCTGTGGGTGTGTTGCTGTCAACTTACTATGTGAGGAATCTTTTACAAAATGCCATTGTCAACAGACAACTCAAAGTTATGTTAATCTTTAACCCTTGTAAAGTCCTTTGGGTCTAGGTGTCACCTAGACCAACACCAACATGTCTTTGTGTCTGTCTGTGTGTGTGTTCTTGTTCCTGTACTGCACAACTTGTGCCAACATTTCCTCATATTCATTAATACTCATATTCTGGAACAAGACAAACGGTGTGTACAAAAATGCAAAGGACCGCACAGAGGTTAATAGCATGTCAAACACCAGAACACCGGTGTAATGATGTGGATTAAACCAAACTGACAGTTGTGTTTGCAGATTAATGTTTAGATTATTGTTAGACCACAATGATGCAAAGTGAGGAGACAGAGTTAACTATTAACCTGCTGTGAAGAGTGAAATCAATCATTCGAAATTAAAGGTAACATAAAAGATTTACGTTAGTGCATCAATATTAATTCAGGCGTTAAACAATTAAAAATTTAATCTGGTTAATCTCAGGGTAGCAGTGGATTATTCATGACTAATCACAATGAATTAATCCCTAACAATTAAATACCTAAATACCTAAAAATGAAACCTCTGTCTGTTTATTGTGATGAATTAATCCCTAAAAATGAAATACCTAAATACCTAAAAATGAAAAAATGAAACCTCTGTCTGTTTATTGTATTCGTTTTTATTCCGTTTGTATTTGTCACTAACGTCAAAGCAGACTGTTCTCAGTGGACCCTGCTCCCACCGCAGCTTTGAGTTTTCATATTTATAATAAATATCATAATTGTACTATATTTTTAGGATTATATTCGAAAAACAAAAATTCTTAAGAATACAAAACGTATGCTAAATTTGCGAGTTAGTTGCTCTTTTTTCGCTTCGAGCTAACGATGCTAACTATGCTAACAAACAGAGGCAAGTTGTCCTGCGTGTTTTAATGTTTTACCTTCTGTACCGAGTACAATCAATAACTCCCCCAAACCCCTTAATGTACAATAATTCGACCCCTTCTTTACAGGGACAAGTTAATTAGTACAACAGCTCGTAGTCATACATACCGCACTTCACTCATCCTCCAATGCGGGTTTTTACAGCCAATCAACACATACGCATGTCATACCTTGAATGACGTAAACCACGGAAAAACGTCTACGACATCTATTTGTCCGGTGACGCATGTCATACCTTGAATTACGTAAACCACGGAAAAAACGTCTACGACATCTATTTGTCCGCTACAGTAAAAGAACCTGTAGCGGACAAATCGCCATCCGGTGAAAAACTATATGACTGTAACTAGAAATTAAGTTATATTATAGCTTGTCTTGGCGTTGCAATAGGCTATCTCACCACTAGATGCCAGTAAATGCTCCTTGTCATTTCAATGTGCTGTTGGGGTCTTAGGCACACTTGACATTCTTATTTCATGGACATGACTCCCATGTGACTTTAGCTCATTTAGCGCTTAGCATATCTTTTGGCAAATACGGTTTAGACCAATCAGGTTACACATGTAGCAACACCAGCCCTCGTCATTTCAGCGTTTTAAAGGACGCACCAGTGATCCCCAAAACTTTTACCATCCAGAATCAACAGCTGTTTTAACTGGTGTGGCTCTCAGAGTGAAACTGTTGTGAAATCCATTTATTTTTGACCCAGGCTGATGTAAAGGTTATAGATGTTGTTGACAGTGTCCTGATCACTCAGTGTGCTGGGGGTTGTGGATGGGGGGGTTGTTATTACCAAAACAAATATCTGTTTTCTCTGCACCCAGTAAACTCTGTGGGTCTGTGCTATTATTAACTGACATACAGAAAGTAAGTTGTGCCCTGAACCATGCATGTGTGTGTATGCTGTATATGTGTATATATACAGTATGTATAACAAATATCAACAATCAACAACAATAATCATCTATTAACCTACCACTACTACCACTGCTACTACATCTAACCACTACTAATATGAATTAACTATTTACTACTACTATCCCACCACTAACCCATCAATCTATCTATCTATCTATCTATCTATCTATCTATCTATCTATCTATCTATCTATCTATCTATCTATCTATCTATCTATCTATCTATCTCAACAACGAAGCTGAAGTTGCTGTTTCCTAAAGTAGCTCTGGCGTGTTTTGTGGAATGTAGTTCCACATGTTACCACCAAACATGTGGAACTGTAGTTCCCACACGTAATGCAGGATTAAATGCACCTTACCACTCCTTGCACTCGTTCTTTATTATTACTGTCTGACAATGTGTTTATTTTTGGTCCTCAAACTTATCACACCGAGCCAACACCCTGGAGACGCCACAAAATAGACAACAATGGATTCTTGTCCTGTCAGCGCTGATCTGCTGAGCAAAGCAGAACAACATGAATTAATCACAATTGTCAGTTGTCATGATTATCAAAATACTATTAAATATTTCCAAAATATGCCAAAAAACATTTCCCTGTGTCTTGAAGGTGACTGCAGAATGTGTCTGGAGTTGGTGAAGCCGTGGTCCTCAACAATATAAATGGCCAAACACTCCCTCGCAAATTGACAATCTGAAATAGAAAAGGAAATATATAATATATGAAACATCGTTCTCCAACCTCTTTTAAGCCAGATCAAAAATATTCATATCTACTTCAAATATAATCATCTAGTTTCAGTTTTCTCACAATGTATAGACTCAATGTGAAACCTGGGTCTGTTTAGTTGAACACAACGCTGATATTCTTGCAGGAATTGAAGAAAGACACATGTGAAGAACTTCAACAGCTCTGAGACTTTCTCCTTCGTCAGATTTCTGGAAAATGGGAGCAAGTCTGTAAATATATAATAGTTTTAAGACCATTGTATTGCAATTAGATAATTTTCTGTGGTTACGCCTCATGATCTCTCACAGCACAGTACTATAACACAAACAGTTAAACTTTGGGCCTTTTAATGTCATCCAAAACATATCTGAAACTAATTTTAAAACAGAGTCACAGTCAGACCTGGGCAGCTGTGGTGGTTTAAGTGTTAATGAGATTTGGGAAATAAAATGAAGAGCAGCCAAAGTGACAATCCTCTGGGATGAAACATGCCGTCCCCTGTCCTGCTTCAGTCTCTGGTCCTTCTCCAGTCCCTCGTCCTGCTTTGGTCTAATTGAATTAACAAAAACCCACTGGACATGAGTCACGTTTCTGTTTGGATGAGAACAAAACAGTTTTCACATCAACCCCTGCAATGATGCGTTGATTAAAGGACAGAACCCATGATTGTACGATGATGGATGGCTCTCCACTGCACGCGTTCTCGTCTACGTCAGATGAGCAGCAACAGGCGACAGAGCCAGACGCCAGGTTTGTTGTTTTTGATTTAACATCAAAACCATCAATACGTCCATTAATGACTAATGAATAATTTGAGAGAAGACACGAGCTTCGCTGCCAAGTCCTTAGCCAATGTCTGTGCGTCACAAATGGATCGTCTTCCTCTTCTGGTTAAGTGGCCTCCGTGACCGTGCTGCACTTGTGGCCACTGGCAGGAGTCCAGAGGAAGAGGTCAGGTGACCCTCACTGGATGGAGCTTAGCAGTCAATACGAGTCGATACGATACGAATCACTTTGTCTTTAACACACTCCCAGAGTGACCTTCAGCCTTTCTCTGGTCCAACCAAGATCAAGGGTCAGGGTTCAGGCTGCGTTCACATTAGCATGCAGGTGGAAGCCCTGACATGTACTAGTACAAATAATGTTTTTGGAGTGGCTGACCAGTACACAGGGCAGCGGAGGGTCAAACTGACATGGTGAGAACGCGGCCTCTGATCCCAGCTTTGTTGTGTATGTTCCTGATAATCTGTGAAAGGATAATGAGTGACACTCTCTGCTGCAGACTGAAGGACCTCTCTGAGGTAATGATACTGAGTCAGGGGGTCAAAGTGCACACGGACCACCTTCTTTTCTTTCAAATGTGTTTTCGGTCAATATAATGTTTTTATTATGGGGTTTCTCTGGGATTCATCATAATCTGAACAGAGTTCCTGGATTCTGTTTCCGTGGGCTGACATCTGCTTAGTCAGTCAGTTGGGTTTCGTGTTGGGTCATCTGTGAGGCCATCAAATCAAATGTGATGTTTAGAATGTTGTTTAGTATTTAGAAAAAGGTTGAATTTACATTTGGACAATTTGGATATAAAGCTTTGATTAGCTTTTTTCAATTTTTGTTTAGGTTGAGTTTTAACTATTTATTTGACTAAATATCTATATATATCTATATCTATATAGATATATATATATATATATATACTTGTGTAACTGAATGCGTCTCCCGCATGTGTTTGTTTTTAAGGTTGCTTCACTGTCTCTTTTTTTTATTTTTATGGCTTCTGTGTTCTGTGTTCTGCATCAACCATTTATTCTTAGCTAATTTTCATCATGTTTTTATCAGGATATTTTAAATAAATACTAGTCTTAAGTAGTTTTTTTTTAAAATACACATGCTTTAAAATGTATTTACATTTTTTATTAATTTTATGATTACATGATTGATTCTGATTTGAATAATCACGATTAATCGAGATTAATTGCAATCAATCTAAAACTACTGTGTGACAAATTAATATTTTTAACCTATGATAGCCCTGTGAGTTTTGTCAAGCCAGTAGTTGTCTTATTTGCTAAGAAAAAAAGACAGTCTAGTTTCAGTCTAAGTCACAGGGAAGAAAAATATTTACTATATCACTCTTGAGGTGAGCTACTGTACGTGCTGTAAATTGAGCAATTAAACCACTGTTCCATGAGTCACCAGATACCAGGTATCTGTTGGTTCTGCAACCAACTGTACCAGCCCTGGTTATGTTCTTACATGTTACCAGGATGTGATGACAGGCGTTTCATAAACAACTGTGAAGTTGATTCACTCACTCATTCCTTCCTTCTGTTCGTCACAACAACCGAACATCTCTGAACGTGTGTCATCATCACTGTTTCTTCATAACTCAGATATTCCAGTCGTGGCCAGAAAACACACACAATTCCGTGGACTGTAGTTATATCACAGGTTAGGTCACACCTTTACATGTTTGTTCAAAGAACACGGCGTCAAAGTTTGGCTCCTAATCTTTTTTCTTTCCCTGACTCTGCTGAATCCACCGCTGGAACCTTTGGCCCAGTTTTCTGCTGATTTCTAAGAACACTGATCCACAGAAGTCTGTCCATGTGTGCTCCTGTACACATGGACAGACCCCAGCCCCCCTTACAAGTCTGGTATGTGTACTGTATGTTAAAGCCACGTGACCACAGCACACACAGGGAATGAAACCCCTTATTTGCGTTCCAACTCAAGCCTCTGTAGACACAGAGCCGGCAGTAAAACGTGACACGTGGTCCTTTACTGCTGAGCCTGCAGATAGTATTCACAGTCATTAGTCATCTTTTTGTGTTTATATATTAATAACATGGACTTGTAAGGCTTCTAAGGCTCTAGGTATCTTTAGATATTAAAATATTAAAAAATCAATTCTTGTAGTTTGTTTTTATTATCATAAATTTAAAAGACATGTCCAAGGTATATATATATACATATATTTAAAAAAAGGTTTAAGAAATGAAACTTCTAAGAAGTGAGAATTGAATTGAGAAAAGTAGCACAATGTTCAGAATGCAGCCGGGCAGAATCTCTTCACTGTCAAAAAAGGTCAAACTAAGAGCACCGTTGCAGCCGGGGGGGCAGAATCTCTTCACCGTCAAAAAAGGTCAAACTAAGAGCACCGTGTAACAAGAGATACAAGGAAAAGGTGTTGAGTGAAAAACAGTCCCAGAAAAGTACCCCGTGCCACAACATGTGTCGTGGGTCTAAATGGTAAAAAAAGACATCAGCTCCTGAGTTGGACTTTTAGGCATACATTGGCACCACAGTGCTGTGTTCAAGGGACTGAATCCCTTCACTTTTACTAAAAATGTTCAAAAGTGCTGCTTCGATGGTAAACAGGTGCTGGTCCTCCACCTGGGGGCAGGACAGCCTCATGAACTCTGCCAGGCGGAGCAGGTATTCAATGTTAGGGCCCGCTTTGCCACTGCAGGCCGCAATCTGTTCGGCAATGTCTGCCTCCGAGGCGGGGCCGAGGTAGATGGGGTTGCTAGACGTAGCAATGTAGACGAGGGCCAGATGTGGACCCTGGTCCTCCTCCTTTGGGATAAACTCTACCATCTCTGTTATGTAGCCTCCCAACACAACCTCTCTCATATTCAGGTACTGAAGGGACTGTTCAATCTGGGACTTCTCGACCTTATAGGCTACGCCCCATGTGCATGCCTGCAGAGAAGAAAAAAACAGCCAGAGTTAGCAGAGTTAGTCACTTCATTTCTGTGATTGATTAATTTACCACTTTGCGTTCAAGAATGCGTGAACTGAATCTGAATACATTTTTTTTACAGAATGTCGCACAACTGGTATAATTGCCACTTGGTTTGCGGTCGACTGATAATTATTATCATGGAAGTTTTCATTTCCATGTTCTATATGCCATCGTCAGGAGACACAGTCACGACTGAAATGAACTCTATGAAGCTAAATTTGGGGTTAAGCTTTGTGTCAAACACACACTTTTACCTGATGTGATCTAGTCTTTCTGTTCCAGCAGTGCACTGATTTAGGATTGTCGATTAATCACCAGTTCTCACGATTAATTTCGATTATTTCCCTGCCCCCCCTGTGATTAATCAGATCTAATATACATCCTGAGACCCATCAATTTAAAATTTTCATTATATTATTAATATTTTGGGAAATTCCTGAAACTTCAAATAAACATTCTGTATCGTGTCGGACAATAAAGTTGAAAAAAGCGATGGGGAGATTACACTTCTTCACAGATTCACCAGTGAAGTTAAGCCTAACCTAATGTTATGGTAATGTTAAAAGTGTACATAAGGTGAAAAGTTTAATAACAGCCTGGTTAAGATGACAACAGACTCACTTCCTGATCCTCCACCAGTGTCACCACTCTGGCTGGCTGCAGAAAAACAAAAACAAAACAAAGTGTTACTGTTCATGTTGTTGTACAGTACACTGGAAAATTAAAAGCAAAAAATAAATGTGTATATATATATATATATAAATAATAAAAACAAGGCGATAAAAGGTGATGAAGTGAAGCCTTACCTCCTCTCTGGTCCCTCTGTAGAAGTCATCCCCGTGCCAGAAGCGTCTCTTGTAGCCTTTGATGAAGCCTATTTTGCTCCTTGTATAAGCGAAGCCAGGCTTCCACACCAAGGATCCGTAGCCGAAGATCCACAGACTGCTCTTCTCCGCAATGATGTCCTGAGGATTCCCCTTCATCCTGGTCCACGTGATGCGGCTGAGAAGACTCTGATCAGACGGGATTCCCGCTGCTTTTTATACGATCTTCATTTCCCACAACAACCGGTGACTAACGACGCTAAAGGCGGTACTTGTTTGTAATTTTACTAACACGCCTTTTCGATACCTGTTTTAAAGACGTTGAAAAAAAAAAGTCACGTCACTTGTTCATGTAGTCACTGTCGTCTCAGTCTGGTGTCGCACTGATGGAATCTGTGTTCGTTTCGTTCTGACGGTTCCACAGCAGCTTCAGTGATGTATCGACGTTACCTCTACCGTATCGACACCGCAAACATACTTTATTTTATGTGTCCAGTCACGAAGTAAGAAAGAAAACACGTGTATTTGTTTTTAAAGCGCATCACCGCTTCACAGGCTGGACCAATCGCGTGACACAAAAGGCGGGCTCTGGCAAAGCATTGGCCAATCAGGATCTACTTAGTTTCACGGCTGAAACTAGATGCAACCAGTTCCTGAAGGAGAAACGTCTCACTTGTTTATTACTTTTTTCTTTATTTTCTGATTCTTTTGTCGTGTATTTTACTCTTTTACTTTTTTATCGCTCCTTTTTCTTCATTCCTACGTATTCACAGTCTTTCTGCCTCTTTCTTTCATTATATTTTCAACTTTTTTACTCTTTCATTTCTGTCTTACCATCCTATATTTTCAACTTTTATACTCTTTCATTTCTGTCTTACCATCCTCCCTTCTTTCTTGATCTTTCTCTCGTACTCTCTTTTCTTCTTCTCTGGCCTGATGCCCTTAGTGTTTTTTTTTTCGTGGCAGTGTTTTTTTAGGTACTTTGGTTTCCTCCTACAAAAAATATACAGAGATGAGTTAATTACTGTATACACTCTTAATTGGCCAAAGGTACAATTTAATACGTATTGTCATCGTTGAAAGACATTCCGTGACACTGGAGCAGGTAATGACATTAGCTCTAAATAGCAGGGACAGTTATATCTGTGCTCTCATAAGCTCATTAGCTGCGTGTTCTACTGTACGCAGTGCCCCCTGAACACAGTACCAACTGTACCTGGTACACCAGGCTTACTGCCCCCATGTGGTAGTCAAAAATAGATCCTCCCTCTGCCTATATTATATCTAATCTCAATTGATTAAAATCTACCTAGATAACATACCAAAAAGTACAGAAGCATTCTACAGAGGAATTTTAAGCAGAAAAATCAGATGGATTTTTTCTTTTATTTTCATACAGATTTTTTTTAATGACTATTTTGATTTGTGTGATTCCTTCACAGTACTGCCAATTACAATACTGTCCACTGAATGATTGCTAGCACACTGATCACATCACACCGACACAGATGTCATGGACATTGAACAGGACACGAAATCAATAGAACCACTACCGGGTCAAATACGACACGCGGTGAAGCCACCGACTGCACCAGTCAATACAACAATTCAGCCGCTATCCGAGCTCAGGTACACTCGACCACCAAAGTCCGACAAACAAGCAGTGTACCAGATATGTATCCATTGTGTGTTTTTTTAATCTAGATATAAAACCATAAAATATAATAACATTAAAATCAAAACACCAACAACACTTAAAAAATAAATTCACCTTTTGGGGGCAAGAACCTAAAAACAGATGTACAGTTCATACTTCTAATCTCAACATATAAATATACAGTATATACAAAGTAGTCTTATAAAAATAGAAGGAAAAAAAAAGATCAGTGCTTCATATTCATAAATTACCCATGAAATACTAATCTTATAAAATAAAATTATTGGTTCGGTCATTTCCTTTGAAGGCGTCCTCGGTACGATTGGTTACTCTGCATTTCTTTGTCTCAGTTTAAAGGGAATCTTGCATAAAGGACAGCAGGGTCTGTCATCGCATCTTTTGATTCTTGATTTTTCTCCATGATGCTGTGCAAAAAAGATCAAGGCTAAGGCGGGGTGCAATGTTTTTTCAATCAAAACATCAAATAAGGCCTTTTCGATTCATACATTCTCTATAATATGATAAAGATTTGATTTGCACAGTTACAAACCCCTCTGCAGCCCTGGGGCAAAATGTTGTGGGACACATTAGGTTGGCTCTTGGTTTTCAGTCACAAATGAGTGAGTTTTTTTTTTGCTATGTCCCTTTGGCCTCGTGGACAGACACTTGTCCAACATACTTGGTAACCAATTCCTCTAAAGTGAAGCATCTTCAGTAGTCGTCTTGACTTCTTCCAGGGATTTTTATTCCTGTTTTTTTTTTTTATTTGTGTGTTAAAAACGCAGCTTTGAGGCCAGAGAAAAAATTAAAAATGCCGGACCGTTCCACGGGGTTGTTGACAGTAACCTGACTCGCTGATTACTGATTACTGCAATAACATGGTGAAAGACTGCATGAGGATCGTCCTCGTGCAGTAACCTGACTCGCTGATTACTGCAAAAACATGTTGAAAGACTGCATGAGGATCGTCCTCGTTCTTCTAATCAGTGACTTCTCAGCCCGTTGCCCTGGGATGGAGCAGATGAGGGTGTGAGGGGTAATTTTTTTTTTTTCAGTCTTTACATTCACAGAGTTTTGTAGCTTCAGTACTATTGCAATCGATGAGCGCACTAGCTCCATCTAGTTATCAAGTTTTTTGTGTTTTTTTTTTTCAAAAGCAGCAACTTTCATTTAAATAAATCCCAGTCTCTTTACACGTGTAAACAGTCCAGAGGAAGTCCAACATTAACAATAACTCTAATCCATGTGTTATACCTGAAAGAGAAGAAGCAGGAATTAAATTGATTATCGATTAAAAGAAGAAATAAAATAATTTTTTAAAAACAATTTTAAGAATTCCATTTATATAAGACAGTTTATTTATATAACTACTAATGTTTCCTAAAAACAAATGAGCAATGGAATTTATTTTAAAACTTCTCATAAAATGTAATAAACTCAATAACACACTCTAAAAGTCAACACATTGACACTAGGGGTGTATATTGGCAAGAATCTGTTCTAGCTTAACACCAGGTTACTGCGTGTTAAATGTGTAAAAAAAAATGTATACAGTGCTGTAGAATATCAATATATCGTGAAACTAACATTGCGATATTTCATTGTATCGATATTTTCTCACACCCCTAATCGTCATACGTAAACAGTAAGGACTTACCTCCGTTGCGATGATGCATTCGTTCTTCTCCTCTGCTATTACAAAGACGGACTGATACATTGAATCTCTAGATGAACATATCGTTGATATCCTACACTCTGGCCTTTCTCTGCAAACAAGACAGATTTAACGTTAATGTCAGTAACTGAACACAATTTAAAATATTTCAAAGTCAAACTGTTCTGAATCATAAACGGCTCCTTCTCTGCCGTCTTCTCACCTGTACTTTCTACTTAAATGCTGTTTGTCTTCTGTCATCTTTTCACAGTTTTCATCTTTGTCCAGAAGGCACATTTCGTCCCTGTACCCCACGGAGCTTTTGTAGTCCAGGTGGTAGTCGTTGATGTGTTTGTGATTTAACTTCTCCTTGGGACAGTCCACCTCCAAGTCTATCTTTTTATTGGTGTTCTTCAGCTCCAGGGTGGATATGAGGTTCTCCTTCTGGTAGTCGAGCTTGGAGAGGTTGTTCATGGTCTCTGAGTCCTGCTCCTTCGCTCTCTGTTTCCTGACGTGACGTATCACAACCACCACCATGCACAGCAGCACCAGGACAGCCACCAGACCTGCACCCAGGCTGATGGCCACCAGCTGGTCCCCAGACTCCCAGCCCACGTTGGGACCGGGCGTCACGGCTAAAGGCACGTCGCCAGACTGGCACCGGGCTCCGGTGTAACCGTCGGGGCAGATGCAGGCGGGCCGGCCTTTGGCTCCGATAACGCAGGTGCCCCCATTCTGGCAGGGTCGAAAGGCGCAGCCGTCTTTTAGCCTGTCGCAGTGGCGACCCGTGTAGCCGGGGGGGCAGACACAGGTGTAGTCATTGATGCGGTCGACACACGTGGAACCGTTTGCACAGGGGTTACTGGAACATTCGTTGATGTTGATCTCGCAGCGCAGTCCTGCGAAGCCCGATCGACAGCTGCACAGTCGGAGGTTACCCTGGACCACGCAGTGTCCCCCTGTCAAAGACAACAGCGTGTGAGGGACAATCTCAAGAAAGAGGAATAATATATTTTTATTTGTAAAAAAAAGAGAGGATGCAATACCATTTACACACTGCAGGGAGGTGCATTTATTCACCTTCCTCTCACAGTTGTGTCCAGTGTATCCTGCTGGACACTCGCAGACGTAACTTTTCCCATCCCCCCTTTCTTTGCATTTGCCTCCGTGGAAGCAGGGCGTGTCCGCACACGTCAGCATCTTGTTTTCACAGCGTGTCCCTTCAAAGCCCTGTGGACAGACGCACACGTAGCCGTCCTCAGAAACCTGCAGAGACACACACAGAAATAAAGTTCAGCACAATGAAGCTCCGTGTCGCATTTAATTTTTTTCTTTTTTTTATCATATCCTGTTTAAGTCTGTCCCATCAAAACCCATTATCCCCTGTTTGGATTCTATTTACAGTCGGCGGCCTGTGAACTGGGTCATCGACTGACTTGACAATCAATAGCATCCTCCTGGAGCAGCAGATAGACCAAGTCAAAAACAAAAACAGGAAAGCCTGCGTTGTGGGAAAGGAGAGAGAGAGACTTCCGGACTCACCAGGCAGCGGCCTCCGTTGTGACAGGGCCGGCTGTCACACTGCCTGACCTCCAAGTCACAGTTGACACCAGTGAAACCCGGCAGGCAGGTGCAGGTGTAGCTGCCCTGACCTGTGTTCATGCACGTGGCCCCGTTGGCACAGGGTTTGTGATGTGTGCAGAAGTTCAGATCTGTAAACATGGGGCACAGAGCGAGGCGCCAGGCTGTTAGTTACACTGCTAACACTTCACACCGTGCACTTGTTTTGCCTTTTTTTTTTTTAGCCTTCGGGGCAAAAAGTGAATGAAATATACACACCTTGGTCGCAAAAAATCCCTCCCCAGCCTTCTCTGCAGGTGCACTGCCAAGGCTCTTTACAGGTACCGTGTTTACAGGACGGATGGAGTTTACACACATCACAGAAGAGGCCCTGCCAGCCCTCCCTGCACCTGTTCTCACACACACAAAACAGAACATGACTCCTGGCTCTGACACACACACACACACACACAGATTAACACTCCTGATCTGCTTCCTACAGACAGAGTGAAGTGATGTCATGAAATGATTTATTTAAGACACTGTTTCCTCACTCACAATGGCGTAGGTTTGGTAGTGAATCATTTATAACGCGGTCATTGTTACGGGAAGCGGCGGTCACACGCAACGTTAAACGGGCAACTGGCGCTGACGTGACTGCACACTGATAAACACATCATTTACAAAATGGTATTTTATGACATGTATTTGTTGTGTAATTAAATAATTTGTTGTGTAATTAATCTGTTATGGAATTAATTAACATTATCCATTTTTTTAAACATTGAATTGAACAACACCAGAAACAAACAAAACATCGTCATTGACCAGATGTGCAAAAAGCTAAGTAAAAAATACACAACATAATAAACCAAATGTCATATCCTAAAAGCATACTCAAATTTTGGACTTAATACATTTTTTTAAATCCCCATATTTGTAATTATTAATATTATTATTTAATTATTTTTTTTACAAATTTCTTTTTTTTCCCCCATCCAGGTCTCCAAATCTGAAAGCTCACCTGCACTCTCCTGGTAACGAGCAGTTTCCATTCCTTTCATTGCAGCCTTCAAGGCAGACCGCTGCAGAAAGAGGGAGAGAAATAAATGGACGGATTATTTAATGAATTTAAACTTAAAGTGAATGAATCTATAAATAACCAATAACAGATAGATAAATAATTAAGATGAAGGATTTTTTAATTTATTTTTACTTTTACCTATTATTACTTATTAACCCCCCCTCCCGCCCCCCGCTTCTGTTTCCTGACCATATCTGTGGACGAACGTCGCCGCCTGGTTGTTAAATTGCTGGTTAGCCGCAGCAGATGCCTGTCCTTAGAAAAGCGGGACAGCTGCCCTATTGTTATGGGTCGGGGCTGGTCGCGGCCATGGCTGCAGCTGCTGCCCTGAACCGCCTCAACAATGGAAGACCGCAATTTTAGCGGCGCGTGGCGGCCGATAATGCCGCGATTAACCCGGCGTGTGCTCCTGGCCGAGCACCGCCCTGGATTAGCGCCGGCCCGCGCCCACCGTCAGAGTGCGCCAAATTTACATAGAGAGAGTGTGTGTGTGTGTGTGTGTGTCCTCAGATTTCATCATTAGCAGTTCATAGCCTACAGTGTCATTAACACCTGAGTTCAGTTAAACAGGTTCTTCAGCCTCGAAGGAAACGTAACACGTGACGCCGAGACGATTTATTTACAAAATATCGCCACTATTTAATGTTCTTACACGGATTTGGTCGCTTTGATGGACTTAATGACTGAATTAATTTGACTTTGGTTGAATGATTTCTAAACCTCCTTTACTTGAATCAGGTAAAGAGCTCAACTCGGGGTCCGCGACCCCCAACTGATCCATCGAGGGAATTCAATGGGTCATAAAATATTTTGGTTTATTAGACAAATTAAAAATATTTGTATGTATATTTGGCAGATTTTAAATTTAATTTTTTTTGTTAAATTAAAAGACAAATTGACACAGTAGCAATACATTACTGCTCCCCTTGGTGATGGGTTAAAAGCAGAGGCTCAGTTTCGTTGTATCCTTGTGGTACAATGACATTACAGACCATAAGATGCAACTAAAAAATATGTGGTGGGTGGTCCCTGCTTGAGACCATAAAAAAATGTTTTAGATGCAACTTTAAAAATATGTGGTGGGTGGTCCCTGCTTATCTCTGAATCAGTCGGGGGTCCCGTCCAGAAGAATGTGAAACCCCCTGTTGTAGACCTTTGAGTGACCCTTTAATCACAAACAAATGAAATGTCCATATGGAGTTTTACTCTTGCTTACGTTCTTGGCAGTATTCTCCCTTCCATCCTGGCAGACAGACTATTTGCCCCTCAGGGTTGCAGGTGTAGTGGCCAAAATGGTCGTCTCTCGGAGCACATTTTTTGGAACAAGTGTCCCCGTAGTAATTGTCATTGCAGATGAAGCGGTATGAGTACCTGAGCTCCGTCTGCGTCCCGCTCTGCACATCCTGGGACCACTCACGCCCTATTCCCAACTGTCTTTGGATGGCAAAATAACTAATCAAGAAATCGGGGTTGGTGGTGTCTGAGAAGGAAACAGAAACATCAGATGAGCTTCACCTCAGATGGAGCTGACGACATGATTTATACGGTTAATCTGACAGGTGTAAAGTCCGACCGGGCTGTGAGCTCTGCCGGGGTTTCGTTTCCACACTTTCCCATGACATGGGCCAAAAATAAAACAAAGGAAGTGCGATTGTGTTTGACTTCCAATTACTGTCCTGTGACTCATGAGACATCCCCGCAAACACAAAAGGATCCACTGCGCTTAAAGGGGGTGAGGGGGGGAGTGGAGGGGGGGGGGCATATGCGTGTATGAGTCTTTAATGCGTTAAGTGAGGACTGTGCAGATTAAAACGTGTGATAGTCATAGACGGCACTATGCCGTGCATATACGTGTGAAATACCACCCTCTAGTGGTGAAAACAAATTATGCGACTCCTCACCTCCAGGTTGGTCCGCCGGGGGAGAATTCCAAGCTTCAATAACTAAGGAGAAAGAACCCTATGGAGACATAATGGGAAGAAAAAGTCAGAGAGAAATACATGAAGGTAGTTTAGTCGATTAATCATTCTTTGTTTACATTTTCATATCATATTAAAATAAGAGTGGAAGTGAAATTAAGCAGGCGACTATTTCGTCTTATAATTAACATAGATTTTTTTTAAAAACCCTATCGTGATCGTTAAGGCGGTAATTACTAATTGCCATTTAATTTAGACATTTTGATTCCTTCCCTGTTGTAGTAACTTTACTTTTTTCCACTTTCTGAGAAACATTTCCATCACTGTGTAAGGTGTAAATCGTGTATCGTGCGTCCTCCTACCGGCCAGGTGAAGTTCAGCGGCAGCCGCAGCCTGCCGTCCTGCTGCTGGATGCTGAAGGAGCCGCTGCCCAGAACAGGTGTAACGGATCTGCCAAAAATGCAGTCTCCGGGAGACACCACGGTTTGGTAGTTTTTCAAACAAACCCTGAAGAATGTGCCGCAGCCGCCCATGCTGCAACTCTGTCCATTTGCCAGCAAACCTTGAGAATTCTGAAAGTGATGGAGATCGAGCTCGAACACACCTGATCCCAGAACCTGAGAGGATATAACACGTGAGCACAAACAGAAAATCGAGCAAACTTTTTTTTTTTCCTTCTTGTGTTAAAAACTACCTGAGTGAACATCAACGGTACAACTATTGTGTAGACAGAGGTGAACCAAATGGCCATCCTTTAGTGTTTGATGTGCGTATCCTTGAAAAAACCTCAAAACGCTCCTAAATCCAAGTTGTGACGGAGTGATGGCAAACAAAAACGGTCAAAATAAATATAATCCTTTAAAAGCTCCGGTCCGGTATCCAGAGAGAGAGAGAGAGATAGAGAGAGATAGAGAGATGACGGGATGAAGATGGGATCGACCAGAGTTATCCAGTGGTTGAGGTTAGATCAATAACAGTAACGTCAATATCCACAAGTGAGACATTCTGCGGTCTTTATGTTGTCCATCCATCGTGCCGGTCAGTGAGGCTCTGGTCTGTGCTGATGCGAGGCTGGAGCTGTCAGTGGTGATGCGACTATGCCGCGCAGCATCAGCGCACAGTGAGTCCCAGTGAGGGCTGACTGACGTCCCGCCCCGTTTATATACGGTACTCAAGTGTCATTACTGACACGGTGGAGCAGTGGACACCACCCACCGGTCTCTCCACCTTTTTTTTTTTTTTTTTTTTTTTGCTGGTTCTACATCAACACTCATTAGCTTTTGGAGACGTTGGTGTTTTGTTTTTTTTTTCTAAATCTGATCCAACTGTCGCTTTTATATATTGGTAAATTTGTATTAAAACCAAAACAAAAACCAAAACAAAACAAACAAAAAACCGCAAAATATTAATTTGTTGTAACTCTTAAAAACCAAAGCAAAACAAACAAAAAAACGCAAAATATTAATTTGTTGTAACTCTTTAAATTATTAAGGGGCAATAAGGGGGAAGTGCAGTGCCACAGTTTAACGGTTTGAATTTTTTTTATAGCGCCCCCTCTTGCAGTGCCACAGTTAAGCGATTTGAATTTTTTTTATAGCGCCCCCTCTTGTTGTCCGGTGTTTATTTTAGATGGAGATAAAGCCGCAGCTCTTTGACAAAGCCTGACCTGCTAACACTTTGTGTCACGCAGTGAGGACCCCCCTCCTCACCACCCCCTCCTCAGAAACAGTATAAATATACACACGTGATTTACCAAAACGGCACACACACACACACACACATATATATATATATATATATTCTTTTAAAATTGTTTAAAATATTTATATATTTACGTTCCTACTGGGTCTGGGCAAAGATCTTTGATCACTCGCTCAAAATACAGGAAACCCTGGGTCACGGGGTGCAACGTGAAATTCTATCCCCAAATACATTAGACATCATTTACAGTGATATTTAACGTAAACGTAAATGAAAGGTCAATGCTGGCTGATATCACTGGTTCTCATATATTTCTAAGTTGCATACAAAATAATTAATCATTAATATTTTTCTATATTGTCTAAAAGCAACACGACTGTTACTATGCACCATAGACATTTAAAATATTTGCAAACCAAATGTTATCGCACCTTTGTTCGTATAGCGGTGCTCATACCAAAAGTGCGAAAAACAATATTGCATTTTCTGCACAAAAATCCTCACATCAGACAATATTTCAACAAAACAAAGCATAACATTTTATTTTACATATATAAAATTAACTTTCTGCCTTGTTATAACTGCTGACCAGAAAGTGAGCGGAGCTTTCACACCAACAGTTCAGTAGTATATACGTGTATAAAATACCACCTTTTATACATGCAGGTGACCAAATATTGATGAAAATACTGCAGGTATTTCTCTTGGGGGTGACGTGACACATGACAACAAGCAATCCTGTCAAAAACACGAAGGCTAACGTGAAACCCGACAGCAACTGTGGTTTGAGTTTTTTTGTTCAACTTGTTTTATTTCTCTCCGTTTAATGTGTTCTATTGAGTCAGACTGCTGAGAAATAAAAGTAGGTTTGAAATTCCTGGCATTTACAAGCACTTCCAAGGATTTCCCACAAACCCGGAACACATATAGTTCGAAATCTATAACATACCAACAATGTAACCAGACACACTGCGATAAAGATATTTATATTGGAGGTCCAATATTTAGGTTTAAATATATGTTTATTTTTGCGTAGTCCAATAGCATAACCAACGCGGGCCACCTGCTGTTCAGGCAAGTTATTTGAAATCACAACTCATAACAGCCTCAATTGAAAGCACATTTGTATGAATTAAAGTTCAGATGGATTCCTAGACAAAGCGCTTCAACTGTTTGTTGAACTAACTTCCACTCGCACCACTTGGAAAAACGTTCTTCTCCTTTGATGTGTGTGAATAATTGTTGCGAGAGGGAAAAGAAAAATGAACTCGGTACAGTATATAAAGGCTGCTGTGCAAATAAATTCAAATGCCATATGCTGGGCACAGGCATTGTTACCTTTATCACCGCTGCAGCAGGCCGGCTTGACTGGAAGGATTTACAGTGAGGGAACAGGATTCAGGCCATGTTCCCTGGCCACTGAGGTGTCTGACTGTACTGCTCTCCTGCCGTGATGACTTCATCCCCAACCCCCCACTTTTGACTTATAGGTTTGAGGTTCCATATCAGAGCAGGGACAATGGACTATTGAGTTTGGAGCAGTGTGAGTAAGAGGCCCGGACATGTCACAGTTTATGAAGCTTCTGAGGTTTTTTTTTTTTATTTATCAACATAGTCTTCAATTTTTTTCTGTTTAGCTCCTGCTGTGACAACGTTCAGTTCGTTTGACTGAGCTAATCCTTTGCTAATTTCAGTTGCACCTACTACATTTAGCTTTTTTGCTAAATGTTCAAAAAAGCATTTTTAAGTTATTTATGAAATGAATAAAATTCTGGTATTTCTGAGCTAACCTACAGCTAAATACGTTGTCTAACTTTTGTCTTGTTTTAGTCATTGGCTAATTTCATATTTTTAGCTTGGTATATGTTCTCTGCTAATCCATTGCTACGTTGCGCCATGGTTTCTTTTAACACGTTTTGACTGACCATCACTACATTTTGTCTAATTATTTGTCTAACCATTACTGTGTTAACTAACTTTGATTTGTTGGATATTTGTCTAACCATTAATGATCTACATGTGTTAACTAACTTTGATTTGTTGGATCTTAAAATAAATTCAGTCATTTTTCTACTGTTTGCCATTTTTGCGTTTACTTATATTTTGGCTAGTGTATAGCAAGAAACTGCTATAATTTGTCCAACTTATCACTCATTGGATTTTCAAAATCGGTTTCATTTGGGCTGAATGTTTATGAATTTAGACACGTGTCCCTCAGTATTTGGTTTGAATTTATGCTAGTTATAAGACAAAGTGACAAATAAAACTCATTTTTCTTCTGACTTCTGACCCGCCGGCCCAACATTCCGCTAATTCTTGGATACACTTTAGTGATTTGTCTTTTCTTGTGTTTGTCTAAGATACAATAATATATTGCTTTATGTTTTGGTTTACTTTTTATTTACTAACTCCTACTGTGTTATCCAATGTCTAAATAATTGAAATCACTAGCATGTTCCATCAAAATCTGTCAGTTTTTTTTGTTGTTTGCTTGGTTTGATTAAATTAAAAATTAAACAAAAACACATTTGGTAAACTGGTCAGATGTACAGTGATTATGTGCTTTATTACAGTCCTGGATGTTAAGTTGTCAGATGTCAGTTGACGTTAAGTATTTTTTATGAACTGCATCTGGTCTTTAAAAACAACGTGGTCTTCCGCAGACCCAAACAGTGTCACCGATCTGTTTGGTAGAGAGAAAGGTAACGGTGTCCAGCCTTTCCTTTATACACATGAAAACATCCATACACTTTAATATTTGATGGGCCGTGGTTAAAGTTTCCCACCTGCGGCTCAGGTGACGATGCCTGCTTAGTTAGATGGTGCTAAACCAGCAGCGGTTCTTGAACTGGAACAGCAGAAAGGAAACCAACGACCTGGATCGAATGCAGAGAAACACCTTTCTGCTGATGCAGAATTTCCAGGTATTTGCACATATATTTCAGGGTTTTTTTCCCCCCAGTATGCGTATAAATAAATCTGGAAAACCTGGCATAGATTAAACGGACATTCAGGTCATTTGCTCGGCCAATTCAAACACTAATGTAAGTCATTCTTTTCTGCCGCACGTCTCGAGAATAAACACAGAGCCGAGACGCCATGGAAACAGACCAGGCCACAACAGTTCCAGCGGAGGTCTCGTGTAGGACATCATCAGTCTTAGTGACAGTGTTTTTGCAAAGCTGACTTACGATTGTTTTGCGCTGTTCAGTCAACCCCTAAACACTAATAATAACATTCTTATTGGGAAATGATGATTGTCTTAAACATTCGTGACACAATTGTTTAATTCTTTCGGATTTTTATCGCTAGGAAAAAAAAGTTCATTCATTCCAACCGTTTCTGTATAGCTCTCTCTCTCTCGCTCTCAGTCTTGAAACCTTGACTCTTTGTTGCTCCCATAAGTGGCTGTTAGAGCTTTCACTATTTTTCACCACGTCATTTGGTTCAGCATCAGACCAAACTGCCTGGACAACGTCACTTAGATACAACAGCTGCTCATTCAGCTTAGTGTGTGTCCTCAGAAATATTTTCAATTTTTTAACATAGCTCACGGCTGCTTCTTGAGTTTTTCTTTCTAGAAGAAAATGCGCTACAGCGTACGTTTCTTTAGCCGTCAACCTCACCCTGAATGACTTTATACGTTTGCCTGATCTAAAAGGACTATCCAAAAAAACAAGTGGACCAGATGACTCGTGACCCAAGTCACACATTTACTCAAAATAGTCCACCAGCACAATATATTTTTCAAAATACATAGAGTTGTATGTCTTATCTTTCTTTAATTTTCCCAGGGTTGATAGTACTTTGAATAAAAGGTACTCTGATCAATGCCGTCTGATGTCACCAACAATGTCCAGGTCACAGCAACAAGACCAAAACTCTTAATTATCACAGTGTCATCTGTGATCTCTGTAGTGTCTTTGTTCAACTAAATACACTCATATAACCCGTCTCTTATAGCCACTAATTTATCCCTTATCTATATTTACCCCCAAACCTATTTCTGGACCTCTTTTTTCCCCCTTTGCTACACTTTAATTAACAGCAGGGCCAAGTGCAGAGGAAATTAGCCATAAAGCTAACAGATGGCCGCTTTTAGTGTGGAAATCTGTCCTGTTTCAACACAGCAGCGTAACCCTTCTTTACAGACGCTTCAATCTGCCCGGCCAATCAATGGAGCTTTTGATGTTCACTTCAAAAGGATCCAAGGGACCTAAACATGTCGTGGGCCATCACTGATATATTGGCCTTCCTCAAGTTACAACATCTAGGCCAGTTCTTAAAGACTTGATTTAGTTGTTGTGTATTTGCAGGTCGGTCGTAGTTTCTCCTTCTTGTTATGGTGTAACGTCAGGGCAGATACTGTATTTCGTGTTGTTGTTAGCATCTCGCCTTCAGCAGCTACATCAATACTAAAAAACAACTGTTTTTTTATATGTTGCCGACTGTACTAATTAGAAAGACAAGGGAATGAGGATGAGGATAAATGTATGTAAGGGTACACACCGGCAAAACAAAGAACACAGAGCCTCACGGTTGTTAAAGTCGCACAAAATATGGAAAATACACACAAACATATAAAAAATATTGAACATTAAAACAACCTAAAAGACCCAAACATCAGATCAGATGTATATATACATATATACATATACACATATATATGTATTAATATCTATAGAAACACATATACCTATATATACGAAATATATACCTATATATATTTCATATATATTAATATATATAATATATATTAATATACTGTATAGAAATATATATACCTATATATTGTGATTTCTTTTAATGTGTGGATTATTTGAGTTAATACCAGTGTCTGGAAGAAATGTCACATGAATTGCATCTTTGGAAATAAATGTAATGACAAAAAAGTTAATGCGTTCAATACTTATTTCCCCCATTGTATATGCTGTTCAGTGTGTTTCATTCAATTTGGTATTCAATAACATTTGTAAAAACAAATTCTGCTTTACTTTCCATTGTCGATATACACTCAGTATAACTATTTTTATTTAGGAATTTGGGCTATTCAAATATAATTGACTGGATTTACTTTAAATGGCTAAAAAGTAAAACACAGTACTTCAGAAAACTACTACTAAACAGCTCTGTGACTGTGTAGTATAAGTGAAGAACTGGCTTCGCAGCTCTGTGACTGTGTGTAGTATAAGTGAAGAACTGGCTTCTGCTGATGACTCATTACACGACCATGACCCAGAAGTCACATGTCACGGCTGCCTGCGTTCGGTCAGTTTAAACACCTCTGACACTTCAGCCGACGTTATGTGGGAATCGGGGCTGTGGACATTACAGCATTATTAGAGTCTGTGTTCTTCTCTGGAACTTTCCACTCACCCTCTTGTTAAAGTGTTGACAAAACACAGCCATGTCAGCACTCCTCTATCCTCACGGTGCGACCAATAACACACGGAGGTTAGTGGCACCCTGTTGTGATGCATGTAGCATAGATGTCACTACAGCAGAGTAATGGTGTCACGGCGGTCACTGAAAAGACGTCAAGCTCATGACGTCTCCATTCATGACGGTGCTGTAATTTACAGCTCGGCGGAACATTCTTTAAAAAAAACAAACAAAACAACCTGAGTGTGTCGATCAGGTCAGGGTGACCAGGGGCCGATTGTGTGGCAGCAGTTTGTGTGTCAGTGCACCAAAAGAGCACCACCTACATGTTCACTGTTCAACACGGAGGAGCTGGGACACGGAGGATTACCTCCCCAGATGTCACCCTGTTCTGTTTGTCATTGCCTCCAGTTGCTGCTGCTGTTTTGTTTTTTTTCCGACTTCAACAGGAGATAAACATGTCAAGGCCACTCCCAGGCGCAACAAAACCAAAAGCCAAACATGTTAGAACCATTTCTCGTGATTACCAGCGCGGGGTCTAATTGTGTGCTTGGAAGAAGCCTTGAGGAAATCCTCCCCGCCAGAGTCAAAGCATCATTGCTTTACGCAAGACAAAACCTCCCAGCAGGAAGAGGAAAGAGATAAATGGAGAAAAGGGAAGAGCGTGCTGGTGTGAAGAGGGCTGTTAAAACCCCAGCGTTCAGCCAATCAGGAAGAACATCCTGAGACAATCGATCCCCAGGCTGCACCGGCCTCCTGCATTCACACACTAATCTACCTGTTAGGGTGAGGTGTGAACAGGTGCACGAGCGTCGGGTGGTGCACACTGAGTCTCACCAAACTGTGTCTTATACCTGTGCCTTAAAGGGAACATTCTGAAAAAATATATTCTGGAGAACATTTCAAAAGATTATCAACAAATGTGTCAGAGATTAGTTAAAAAAATGCCGTCTTAAAACTGAAGTAACTTTTTGCAGACGGTAGAGATTTTGAGATCAATATTCAAGTTCTTACGCATCATGATCATTAACAGGCTAGTTTATTCCAAAAAGGACTCATTAAGCAGGCTAGTTCATTCCAAAAATAAAAAAATAAAAAATAAAAAAATCAGATTCTAGTTTTTGTTAGTCCCTGGAATAAAAATATCTTGACAGAATGATAGAAAATAAAATTTAGAATTTAGATTTAAAATTTTGGTTTCAATTTAATCATGATTAATGCATAGCTAGTCTGAAAATGTTATTTTTTAATTGATTTGGTAGATTTCTGTTCTAGTAACAGTCGTAATTTAAAATTACAATTAATCATGATTAATCGCGATCAATCCACAGCTACGCTGTTATTTCCTCCACAACCAATTTTTCCATCTTGCAGATCTTTTTGTGTACAGTGATTAAGTTATCTTGGCAGCCTGTCTCCTGTTTGTGATGTCAACATGTGTACTGCCCAGATGGACATTGTATACATTCCCGCAACCATTTTGTGGCTCTCTGGCCAATGGCCTAGTGGGCTTCATGCCATGTTTGACATCTTTCAGACCTGCGTCCATCCTTACAGGGTCTGGCATTCAGACAGACAACGGGGCCTGACTGGGGCCATCTCTCGGATCTTCTCAGTGGTCTGGAGTCCGTGTTTTGTCCAGTGAAGGCTCACTGAGTCTTCACTGTCCCTGCAGAAGGGCTTTAGTTTCTAAATTGCTTCACTGTCACTGCAGAAGGGCTTTAGTTTCTAAATTGATAAATATGTTCTCCCAGGGCCCGACTTGTGGGGTTTAGCAGTCATGCCTCAGGCCCAAGTCATGTCTGTAACCCTGGAGGAGATCCCTGGCTGCCAGGCCTAATGGCTGCAGAGTGTTGTTGCAACCTGACCCTGGTTCCCAAGCTGCTTCAGTTCCTGCCCTTCTGACTTTGCGCTCAGGGGCAATTTTCATCTCTCCATCCAATATTTAACCTCTCGCAAGAACCCAGTGCTCTCATAATCAAACTCATACTTCAGAAACCGTCACCAACAACATTTCAAAATATGTGATTTTCATACTTGCATTTCTTCAATAAATTCTTCCATATGTGGAAAAACTGTGCAGAGCTGGTGCGCGAGAGGAGCGGTTCTTGATCACCGTTCAACGTTAAAGTGACATAATAATGTTTGGTTTGCTGTTCCTTCGTGCACCCGTATTTATTTATCCGTAACTACACACTTCATAATGGATGTAGACGTCGAGTTACATACGGCAGGAAATTAATCTTTCGGTTCAGAGTTTTCTGTTCTCACACACTCCACAATGATTTATTAACAAAGTGATAAATGATACCGATAATATGAGTGCCAGCAGAGCACATTTGAGAGGCTGCTGTTTGTTTATATTGCAGTCCGTTCAGTTACATGCATTGAACTAAATGCTCTGATGCCAGCTACGTTTTATGTGTACGTGTGGAAAGGTAATTGATATGTAAATGACAGGGATGGACTTCTGATGTGAAATCTGTATGCAGTAGTATTTGTAATTGTAGTATTGTCGTATACTATAGTACAAAATGAGAGTTAAAAAACCTAATTTTGACAACTAGAGGAGAGAACGGTGGTTTGAAGACTCCAGTCTTTTTGGAATGCTGTTCTGTCAGCAATCGGCAGTAACTCTTTTCAGCTCAAAAGCGATGGAGACCAGGCTTTAGTGACACCAGGACAACATTCCAGCTACAAACTCTGTCCATTCATCAAATACTTTTTTCTCAGAGTACTATTGCTAATTACAGGCTGAGAGCTTAGCCACAACAAAGACTCAACTCGGCCCAAGTGCTAAATTCACTTGTAAGTCCAGGAGCACGCACGGAAACCTCTAAGATCACAGGGTCAACCTGGATGCCACCAGATGTCTATTGAAATTGAACAAGCCGAGTGCATCAAGATCAAATCCAGGCTAACAGCTAGTGATGGCTAACGAAGACGTAGACTAGAAGGTTCCAACGGTAATTGTCAGAAACAGTGATGGCTATCAAAAAATAACAGATGACGTCGACGAGAAGGTTCCAACGGTAATTGTCAGAAAAAGACGTACTAACATTAGGTTCCGTGTTTGGCACAATCATTTAGTATCATTTTCTTGGTTCACAAATGCTAACAAGAGTCTGACAGAGCAGCAGTGTGAAGCCTCTCACGCTAATGCGCTAATTCTTATGTAACCCTGGGAGAGCATTCAGCTCACCTGTCACCCAATACAACTCAGTCAGCCTTTTATCCATTGGCTCAGACACTGGGTCGACACTCCACTGAGAACTCAGCCAAGGTGTGATGTTACTCATCCAGGAAAAGGTATCAGAAAGACTTGTGGAAAAAAAAAGGTTTTATTTCAATTAAGTGTCCCTTAAAAAGCTGATGTTAAAAATGTTGATGAAGTTTTAAGTGTAAACATTGGGATATTGTTAAAGACAACAATCTTATAAATATGTTTCTTGAGCCAGAATTTGAACGAGTTACCCCTGGCTGCAGCGGTGTGTCCATTGGTCAGTTTTTGTAACCCGCTCAGCAAACAGACGCTACCCTCTGCCCTCCCACCTCCCACCTCCCGCCCTCTCACCCTCACCCCATCCTCAGCCTTACCCCAAGCCTGGGAGCGGAATTCTGGGAACATTTTTCCATGTGAAATGCCGAGGTCCATTCGAGGGGTGTGACGCCAGTGCATTGTTCCAGCGGCAAAAAAAGGAACCGCTTGTGATGAGGCCAATTCCTGTTGGTCCCAAAAAAACAGGCACTTTCTCACACCGACTTCCTTCCTCATTGGACAGCACAAAACAATCCCAGACCAACCAGCAAAGCAAAAAAGAAAAAGTAGGAAACAGATTAGGAGGATAGGTGAGCGCAGATCCTGGGTGTCCAGGGTTGTGTCTGTAGATGCAAGCATTTTTTTTTCTTTCAATCCGCTCAAATGCCATTCACCTGACTGTTCTTTTCAACACTTAAAAGGTGCTTTATCTGCAGATAATCTTGCAAAACTGCACCGGCCACCTAGTGTTATCTGGCGGTAAACAGTGAGCTGGTCCTACCCTAACAGTCATCAATGACTCTCATTCATTGCATGTTTGCTTTTAGTCCAGAATTTTTATTTTTAAACTCTAAATTCAACTTTTTTTTCCCTGTGAAAATTCCTTGAGACAGATTGTGAAAACAGTGAAGGAGTGAGGAAAGCATGTGATGAGAGCGACAAGGCTCGACTGATCGAGAGAACAGGAGTCAGGAAACACCTGTCTCTGTGGAGGGCCGAGCATTTATCTGACCCCACTCACATCAGGTGGTTTCCTTGTTTGTGTTATCTCCTTGCAGCACCATGTAGCTCCGCCTCTTTTGGTTGCTGATGGCCACTCCTTTTTTTTTTTAAACTTGATCCATTGATTTTAAAAGCTTTGCAGATTCCCTTTTTCCTTTATTCCCACCACCGTGAGGGGAGGAGAAACTTCTTCCTTTACCACTTTGGAGGTCGCTGGTTTATTAAGCTAAGACCTCTGAGCACAATCTGACCTGTCACCTCTGTCCTTACAACACAAACACTGCAGCCTTGACGACTGCCTTCCTTTTCCTCCTTTGCACTAATCTTGGAAAAACAAGTAACCTCATCAATTAGCCGCACCAATAACCTTGATCCCGGCGGTCGTGTTCGTCACCTGGATCGCACAAGTCTAATTCCACTTGCAGGTTTTAAACCGTGCCTGCCTGTAGCTGCAGAGCATCATGGTTTCAATGGCTTTTATCTGTGTGTTAGTGATTCCAGAAATCCTACAGAGAGTTCCTTCCTGTCATGGTAAAAATGCTGCAGCTCTTACTTTGCTGTCGTGATGCAATTACAGTCAAAGTCGATAGTTGATCTTGGCATTCGTGACATGACATTGATGCAAAACTATCCACATCTGCAGTCGCAGATTTAAAAAGTTTTAACCAAATATTTATCCTCAGCCCAGATTTAAGTTTTAACCAAATATTTATCCTCAGCAGGATTCAGGCAGGAACTAAGGACGGACAGACCATTTATGACGCTAGGGCTCTCCAACCAACCAGGAGTCAGAGCAACACTGCCCCATCATGTCAGCAGAGGTCCTGCGGTCTTTTCTTTTCCTTGGCACAACTGTAGCATTTCAGATGTCACAGACTGATGTTCGGCCAAATTAAACATCTTGTCAACACCAAACCAGCATGTTTCATCACGATGCCGTAAAACTGACCAATCACAGATAGAGAATATGGTGCTGCTGATTTACAAAGAGTGTGTCGTTGATTCCTGGCCTTCAGCCAATCGTTTTAATGTCTTCCCAAAACCCCTTCTTTTCTATCTAACGCCGCAGCCCTCTGCATGGCCTTTCAGTGGCCCCCGTTTTGCTTACTATCTTGTTATCTCAGCAAGTGCTTCCTGCGAGAACCTCACTCTTATGCGTTACATGTGGTAGAGCTTGCGCCCGCGCTTCGTACGTGGGGGCATTGTTCTCCCACAGCTTGTCCACCGTAAATTAGCTGGAAACGATTTGTCAGACAAGAAGGGGGAGAGTCAGGAAAGGGGAAAAAAACAACAACCAAACCATGGCTCTGATGTGGCCCCGGCACTGAACCATACATTGACCAGATAAGTTAATGGCCTCTATAATTGCTGCAATTCAAGCTATTAAGAAAAAAATATCGTCCAGAGAGCCTGGCAATCAGCTCACTGAAGGAAGGTTTTCGGCTTCACTCACAGCACTCCAGGCTATTTCAGTTCCATCATCTTATGTGACAAGCGAAATGTGAGAAGTTGTTAAACAGAACACAAATTATCATTAACCCCTATGATGCAAAAAGACAAAAACTTGCTGTTTAAGCCAAAGGAAGTGTGACGATTGGGAAATGTATACATTTGTAAAAACATTTCCCTGTTGATTGAATGAAAAGTGTGTTTATTTGACATTGTTGGAAGAACCTCCCCTGTTTATTCCGCAGGCTGAGTCCGACTGAACATCAACATGACATTCTTTAATGAGCGAATTCCTGAACATCAGAGGATGTCTCACGCACATCCTGGCCCTTAATCAGACCTCCAGTTCTCACCTACATCACCAAGGTCGCGACCTGCACTTTAACAGGCTTCGTGGAAGGAAACTGAATTGCAACAAAAACTAAAATCTGTATTTCGGTGATTAACTGTCGAACTCTTCCAAGTAGACACAATAAAGAAAATATCAAAGTGAGGTTCCTGATTTAGATATTCAGACTGTGCGATAGGTTTGAAAATAAAAGTCTTGATCTTTACCATTAGAAAAGTCTACAAAAAACAAAAATTCAAATTATATTTTGTTTCTCTAGGCTTCTTCCTCATATTTAGATATTTATTATGACTGAGTGGACAGGTTTACCGCTCATTAAAATTGTCTGCTGCTGCATTAGAAAGTAGCGAATCAGACAGCAGCAATCACTGAATGCTGATCAGCTCAGATCTTAGAAACAGGAAGGACACACGAACGCTCCACCTGCGAAACTCTTACAGCGAAATACTCATTTTCCACACTATTAGAAACTGTATAGAAGGCAGTTTATTTTGCACATCGCGTTCCTCCCTATAGGATCCCCGCGGGGAATCCCGCTGTCACAAGTAATGTTCCCATGGATGGAGATGACCCACGGGATCGTTGAGATTGACAGTGAGCGGAGAGGAACCAGGAAGAGTCAAGAGGCTTGTCAGAGAAGCAAAAATAAAATCATGCTGTCAACTGAGCCCAGAACGTCAGCACAACCCTGACTGTGACATGGGAACCCTGACCCCCAAAGAGTCAAAAAAAAACCCCGGACAGCGGGGGCAGGTCAGCGAAGAGGCAGCTTAGTCACTTGCCTCTACCTCGTGCCAGGCTGAGTTATGCTGGGAACCAGCTGAGTTTGTGGCTTTTGCAGTAGCCATGCAGGAACTTGACACTTGAATTTTGAAATGAAGCCAAATAAGTGACCGTCTTTGGAGAATTGCTTTGATAAGGAAATGTTGCGAGGCAGAAGAAGGTGGTGCTGGCAATCATCAGGGGCATGAAAAATGATGGTGATTCTGTAGGAAAACAACTTCCCTCCATGTGAAACAACAGTATTCCTGCAAATGCCAGGGAAATCAGAAGGAACTTCCTTACATACTTCTAATGAGAACTGTTCCTTTTCTTACATTGTTTGTGCAGAGCGAAGCATGTTTGCTCAGTCTAGATTATCTGACAGTGTAAACATGTTACATAATTCATCTGAATTAAACAAACGTTGACCACTTTATCTTGGAGTTTTCTTTCCAGCTAATATCACGACGGGAAAAGAAAAAGGACTAATTTTATTTTTTCATCAGGAAAATCTACGTCGCATTGTATTTAGGTCAAACAAAAGTTGCTCTTTTACTAAAAGAACAATTAAACCAAACCTATGAATAGCAACACATTTACCGAAAAGTTATGAATAAGGTGACAAATTTAGGCAAAATTAAATGAAAATGTTTAAACAGCAAGTAGTTGACTTGAAAAAAAGACAAGAAAATGTAAAATAATTTCAGTAGCTTTGTTTTGTGTCAAACATACGGTCCATGGGGAAAAATTGGCCCGCTGGGGGTTTAATCTGGTCCGCTTGATTAATTCTGAAAGTGAAAAAAATCCATAACCACCTCCTGTTTCTGATGTTTTGTCAAATTATATTTAATTAAAAACGAAGGTTTTCTAATAAACTTGTACTTATATGCATGGAAACAAAGGAGAAAAACTTAATTGACTTTATGTGATTTATAGATTTAGAGGTTTATGTTATGATCGCACTGGTCCGACCCACTTGACTCAGGCTGTATGTGACACCTGAACCAAAGAGAGACCAATGAGTTTGACACCCTGTTCTACACCTTTAATGAATGAAGAAATACATTTCCCATATTTATGATATTAGTCATCATTTAATACGACCCTCTGAACATGTGCAACAATAACTCGTCTTAAAGGACCTTTGAAAATCGTAGACAGCAGTCGTGGGAGAAACAAATAATGTTCTGGTCAGTTCCTGTTTGTTCTAAGAGAGAGAGAGAGAGAGAGAGAGAGTGTGTCCCCTGTTCCACTGCTGCTGCTGCTGCTGGTAAACCTATCAGTGAAGTGAAGAGAATGGGACAGACAATATAGGTTCTCCTTAGACAATGAGGCGCTCCTCACAACTGGGAGCAGTGTGGTTCTCACAGACGATGCACTCTGTCTGCTGACTGTGCTGAACTGAATCCCGGATCTCTACCCTTCTGGAGTGTTTAACTTTTTGCAGTCACTGCGGAAAGCTGCTACAAACATCTGAGACATGGATTTATGGCTAATAAAAAGAGTTGAAAAGAAGAAAGCAGCACTTCAGATATGATGATTCCTACTGACTCACTGAAACTCAGAACCAGTGTCGGGCGTTTTGTTTGTAGCACAAAGAAAAATTTGGACATTGTGTCATTTCCCTGCATAATCTACACCCATTTCCCCCTTAAGATGGGTGTCATCCCCTCCCCCACCCCCCCGTGTGGGTCAGAGAACTGCAGCTTTCAAAAATCACAATGCTCATTGTTCTGATGGCTGACAGCCTGGGAATGATCCATTAACTGGCGGGTATGAGTTATGAACGCTGTTAAATTTGTATGTTTCTAAGCCTTCACTGGTGCATCCCAATCAGCTGCTGAATTCTAACGGTTTCCCACACGGTTGACCCGCCTACCTGGGACCAAGGCATCGACCCTCCCTCTCTGCATCTTAGTTAAACCTGGAACCCATTTTGCTGTCAGGAAAGTACCCTGGTCCCGCCGACGGCACAGGCCTGATGGGAAATCATAAGCCTTCGCAAAAATACTCCCTTTTAAGGCCATGCAAGGCTCTAACGCCCACAGACTATAAATTACAGAACCCATGCAGTAGCATGTTCCTGGTATCGGTATTTACACAAGGTAAACAGGACTAAAACCAAATCTGTGGGCTCCGGGATGAAGGTCAACTTTAACTTGTCAGTTTTTTTAATCTATAACTAATCCATATTATTGTTATCAAGGGACGTAAAATGGCTATTAGACTTTGAATAAAGCTATAAATGTAAGACATTTAAATCAGGTTGTTTGGGTTGTTGTATCCAACTCAACAAGGGCAATCAGCAGCAACCACTAGAGGCTTGATGTTGTCAAGGTGAACACACACTGCTTACCCTACTCTTTAATCAACCACGAGTCAATTAGTTCCTGGAAACAAAAACCCAGGTCATTATCAGAAATTACACAGTGATTATGGAGGAATAATGTTCTGCTTTTAACTAGTCCTACTGAAAGAAAAAAAAAACCTTTAACTGATAAGATAAGTAATGGCCATCTACTAAAAGAAAAAAATTAGCTTTAACTGATAAGATAAGTAATGGCCATGTGTATTTTAGGTACAGTATATGTAAGCCAAAATTTAGATTAAAACAAAGAGGACAAACCAATCCATCATTCACTGACATGTCTTAAAAAAAAAAAGAAGCCAAAAAGCGTGAGATCTTTGAATGTCAAAAACTGACCAGAAACGACACAATATATATATATATATATAATGTCAAAAACTGACCAGAAACGACAATATATATATATAAACCTTGGACTAGAGCGTCCAGATCCATTCACTCTAATAACAACTTAAACACGAGCAGACAATATAGAAATTTGTTTAATTCTTATGCATGTCAATGTTAGCTAACTTGCTAATAGCTGGCATGTCGTTTATAAGAAACAGATGGATGGATGGATGGATGGATGAATGGATGGATTGAGAGATGGATGGATGAATGGATGGATGGAGGGATGGATGGATGGAACTTTATTCATCCCACAGGATTATTGTAGGTTCAATACTTATGGTACTACATTCACTTTTTATATTCTCTTGTGACACTGGTTCGTTAAATAGGAATCAAACACGGACCAATCACGATATTCTTTTTTTCCTCTAAATGATAATAGTTTGGCTGCAGCACAAAAAGCAGACAGTCTTACAAATGATGAATAATTATGGTCCAATCCATTCATTTCTGATGCCTGTCTGCCCTCTGCACTTCCTCCATAAATCCCGCGGACACCCACCGGGCAAATATGGCTGCCATGGCGATCTCACCTGTACATCACAGAGCTTTCACAGCCTGTGGGTTTTACAGCTCCTGTTATTGTGGCTGGTTATTGGTCACTGTGTCGCCCTGACAGGTTCTCAGGGTTAAAGAGTGACCTGACAGCAGATAAGAGCTGTGGAACACCTGGGCTGAACAAACACGCCACAATAAACACGATCAAATTATGGTTTTATAACCCTGATGGACACTGTGATGATAAGACGCAGCTTTCTGTTTCACTCCGTCAAACAATCACATCTGTCCACACGCTTCATTTTTCAAATGAAGACGATAAAAAAAAAACAAAAAAACAAAAGCAAACAACACAGAACAAATGCGTATTATTTTGGTGGAAATAAATTACCGACGCATCTGGCTTTGATGCCTTCAGATGGTTGCAATAATTAGCTTCCCCACTTCATCCTAATTATACAGGCAGCCCCAAAACACTTTGGTCTCATTAGGCCCCACTATTGTTCGCCAGCAGTTAGCGACCATTTTGCCTTTCTATAACAACACAAAAGGAGGGGAGGGAAAAACAGTTTACCCACAAATTTCCCTCTGTTTGACCAATGGTTCCCTCCACTCATTCAGGCTGAAAAGTAAGGACCATCTGCTTCTTATTGACGTGTCCAGTTCCAAAACAAAAATACTGACTGGCTCTGTTGAGACAATTGAGATAATTATTTTTGACAAAAACTCACTCAAAAAAGGAGAACAGGCCTGAAGAATGTTTGAGTCGGTTGGTGTTTGTTGAGATGAATAGAAACCAAACGACCGGTTGAACTGAGTTGATTTAACAGACTGGAACACTTCAGTCGAAGAAATCGGTCCTTGCATCTAAAACGGTGGATCGACTTTCCAACCTTCCACACCTAACTTTTACACTACATGTCAGCAGCAAATCACATGGGACCAAATAAACACACGTTAATATGCACCTGCTATGAATATTCAGATACAGCTGTCGGTGACACTGAGACAGCAGCTGGTGCGCTTGGGCACACACACGTCCAAGTACCGTGCCTGGACAGGAGACACAGTTTCTGGCGCCAAAACAGGCACAGCTACAGAGGGGTCTCCCCCCAAAGTCCTGGCAGGGACAAACCTTTGCTACGCAATTGTGGTCGAAGACTCAATAAACCCCTTCAGAAGCTTTCAGCTTCATCCATGATGACATGTTTAATATGTCACAACTGCAACATGCTGTGAGTTGATCGTGCTTTTTCAAGAAGAGATGTCAAAATGATTGAGTGTTTTAGTTTGATTAATTACAGGGTTGCTGTAGTCATGATTATACATGATTAAAAATGATTAATTGGGATTATTCAACTTAAATATATAAGCTGGAACAGAAAGATGAACAACATCTGGTGTGTTTTACACCTGTTTGTTTGGGACTAATCCAAATTAACGGAATTATCAAATGTGTCAAAGTATCACTTTAAATTTATTTTCCTAAGAGTTGGTGTATTTTAGTCAATGCTGTGCATAATATTAATCTGCCGACGCAATCCATTTGACAATGGTGTCGGTCAGCTGGTCAACTGTAGACTGCCCCAGCGGTTATCACACCTGCCTTACACGCATGCAGTCCTGAGTTCAACGCCCAGTGGAACCATATACATGGAACCATATACATAATCCTCCTCAGGTAAGTCGCTTCGGATAAAGGTGTCTGGTAAATGATGAAGTGTCTTTGTTGGGGCTGTCGCCATGTTGAAGCCCCCTAAATACATGCCGTCTGCTGAGATGGTATTTTCAGCTGTGTAGTAGGCGCTTCCTGAAACACGAACATTCTCCCGCGGTGTGTGTCTATCAACTGTGTAACAGACCAGCAAGTTGACGGAAAGTGGAATTATTAAGTAAAGTGAACAGTTCAGATTAGCCAATCAGACATTTACTTTACTCCTACTTGGACGAGGCACAGACACAGCACATGTACCACCGTTCCGTCTTAGAACAAAGAGTGTGTTACAACAACAGTGGTCACGTTTCATCAAGAATAAATGTCATAACCAGCTTAGCCTAGATGTTCCCAAAGACACAAACTTTATTTGCCAATTTTTAATAAGTCTATTGAATCTGGTAATGCCAAAACAAGTTGTGCACTAAGGATGACAGGTTGGAAGACAAAGCCTGTGACGGTGAAAGACCTTCTGTTTGGTGGGCCTGGGTTTGCCATCCCCCATTTTCCTGCTGGTTGGTCCTGACAACACAAGGCCGCCGTGCCAGATCCTGAGCATGCCAAGTCCAGGACGCAGCTGCCAGGCAGAATCAGCAGGCATTAATTCAGCCAACTACAGGAACCCCCTGCACCCTTCCTCATCCCACTCCATCCCTATGGTTACAAACACACATGAACTCACACATGTGCACACATGTAGCGTTAATTATGGCTGGATTCGCAATATCCCACCGCTACTGCAGCAAAGGACGGGTTAAAGATTCAGTTTTTAAAAACTTAAATTGACAGATAGATCGCACCAGACCAAAAATAAGACACAATATCAGCACACAACTTCCGACACAATTCAAAATAAAACACAACGGGTAGATCAGAAATCACAACCCAAATTGGTCAATCCCAGTGACACCTGGTCAGAAAGTCCGATGATTGATTTACAGCATAGACGAGGAGAGACACATTCTTGAAGTGGAAAACCACCACCGCTGTTCCACAGAGGCAAAGTAAACTATTGGTTGCGGTTGTTTCCTTCATACTGTCCGTTTATTGCTGGATGTCGTGGTCTTGTATGCGTTCGGAATTATCACAGAAACTCTTGTATCCTATAGATAAAAACTATACAGCAGTGGTCATCAACTGGTGGCCCACGGGCCAAATCCAACCCACTGATCCATGTGGCCCACAACTGTATTCCAAAATAAACTCCAAAAGAAAATCGAATAATAATGTTTGACAAGATTATGATTTTTTTTCTTTAATTGTGTGTCCGGCCCCCTAAGGTGTCTGTCCAGGAAAATTCTGTCCCTTCAACAAACCCCTGTTGTACAGCACTAGAAAGTGAAATTAAAACACTTTATCTAAGGAATTATAGAGAAAAAAAACAATGGAACACGACAGCAATAATCCTACCTCGGGTTTTGACAAAATACACCTGAGAAGAGACAGGTTTTTTTGGTCGGACTTAGCTTAACGTCCCAACTTGGCTGTTTCTTGTGAAGAGGCCAAAAGTTCTAATGCTTCATGCTGCCTGAGTAAACATGGCACAGCATATACATATTGTTTATCCGCATCTGCGTATGTGTTTGGTTCAATGAATGCATGCGTACTGAGGGGTCTTCCTGAGTTGAGTTTCCTGACTCTGTGGACAAAGTCACGCAGTGTATATAACTTGAAAGACTGGCTGAAATATTGATGCCGTGTTTTGTTCCCATTTTCAGTTGGACCCCAAAGGCCATCTGGGTGGTCGCTCTTTCTCACATTAGAGATTCGTCCTCAGAGGGCTACAAATGTGGGTGTTGAAATGTGAGAGAACTCAGTAGGGAAGAGTTAGAGGAGCACGATTTAACAGCAGTACCTTCACAGCAGATGGCTGTTTGATACCGTTCACTACCACAACGGAACCTGATATCTCAAGAAAATGTCCCCACTTTATGAATACAAAGGCATTACACGTGGTAACATCAATAATGAAAATGAGATTATTTTGCTGACATGCCTAGCTTTTTGCTGCCGTGTTTATGTGGTGACATGCTGCACCTGTAGTATTTTTGTGCCACACAAGTCAAATAAACCCAACACATCATGTTCTTTCAACAAGCCAATCAGTGACGCTCTGCCAGCTGATTCTACCACCCGAGGATCACTTGACTAACCTTGTGGAATAACTGGCTGTAAAATTGTTTACGTGACAGTGTCGAGGCATAAGCGCATACAATTCCATTATTGACAGTGCAGTGGTTCAAACTCTGCCAAGGACTTTTCCGTGCCTTCAGCATTATTAAAGAAAGGGACGTTGATCTGAGTATCAATCAGTGACGCTCTGCCAGCCGATTCTACCACCCGACGATCACTTGACTAACCTTGTGGAATAACTGGCTGTAAAATTGTTTACGTGACAGTGTCGAGGCATAAGCGCATACAATTCCATTATTGACAGTGCAGTGGTTCAAACTCTGCCAAGGACTTTTCCGTGCCTTCAGCATTATTAAAGAAAGGGACGTTGATCTGAGTATACAAGGAGTCAGCAAAGCCAGGGATTACTCTCTATCTCTAACCCTAACCCTAACCCTAACCCTCTCAAAGGTGCGCTCAGCAGTGCAAACCAACACACACAATATTTAAAGGGTGTGGTTTGTTTTCTGTAAATTATCAGTTCATTCTTAATAATTTAAGAACTCCTATTAATTATGAACTAATCTGTAGCCTAACACTCGAGCAGAAAAGGAAGGGTTGCCTGGAGGCACTGGTCTCCTCAGAACACCTCGTGACTCTGGCATTGTTGGTAACGGGAGCTCCTGAATGACAGCAAAACAGCACTCAGTAAATAATATGGGGAGATAACGGGGTGGGGAGGGGGTAATAATTATTTGTTTGTCAGGAGGTGTCAGAAGTCATGGCAATCACAACATCACTAACAAGGTTCATATGCTGTATGTATTCCACCTTTTATTTAGCTATTTTTGTTCCCTTATTTTTTTCGGTGTGGTTTTTGGCTAACTTGCCAACTGATGAGCAAACTCTCGTCATATTTATGTTACGTTTTGCACAGACCTTTTTGAACATTTATTTATGTATTGGCAAAAGATTGTTTTTATTTGTAACATCTTGTTAGCAATATTTATATATTTTGAAACTGGTCTCAAAAGACAATGTCTCATCCAACTATGTTTTCTTCAAATCTTAAACTGGTCTTAAATAACTGCGTTTTTCTGGGGGGTTTTGGAAGCGGGTTGTACACAGGGTTTGCCTTTAACTCCATCTGTGAGATAACTCAATTTAGATAATTTGATCAGTGCCACAGGTGAACTCAGTGCTGACCAGTTTACATTTTAATATTAATGTTTTATTTATTTATTTTTTGTTAATCGTAGAAATAAAGTAAATCATTTACATGTGTTAGAGCAGGTTAAATAAATGAATGCTAGTTCTCCTGCATGCGTCACTGCCTTCCATTACTACAGTACATGCACAGGCAGCGTTAGGCCCTAATGGTTTCGAATCCTCAGTCAAAACAATAACTGGCCGTTCGCAGTTGATCCTCCTTTCTTTCGGATGCTAAATCAACACAGCTGGACATGCAAAAGTTTGTGTTTATGTCTCTGCGCTACCTTTCCGACTTGGGTCTAAATTTAGACTGGAAGCATCCTGCTGTGAAACTGAAGTCGCAGTCATCTTTCCTCTCTGAAGGACACAACAGTGTCTGAAGTTTTGGAGCAGGAGGGGGAATGGGGGGGGGGCAAGAGGAGGTGGCGGGGCAGGTGGGAGGGAGGGAGGGAGGAAGCGGTGACTACCGTGTGACAAGCGCCCTGTTCCTTCCTCCCAGGCCTGAGAAACAGGAAGTGCTGCGCATAAGACATTATTGTGACGGAGAGGAAATGCAAGGTCCTCTAAAATAAGAGCACAAATCTGTTTGTCAATGACAGCGGCTTGTCCTCCACGGCCCCACAGAGACCCAGACCCCCAACACATCAGCTTCATTGTTTAGTGTTTCAGACCTATAGAACATGCTGCCACTCAACATCTGCACAGATCAGCTGTGCACTAAAAGAAACATAATTCGGTAAAAATGTTTTGGTGACATTGCAGGAATCGTGAAGGATTTAAAATGATAAGATACTGCGAGAGAAAACTCCCTTAAAGAGAAGTGTTAAAAATCAATGGCACATCAGCTTTTCAAAAGAACTAACAGATCACATATGGGATGGATCCAACCCACTGATGCTCAGCAGAAGCTAGGGAGGAGCTGGTTGCTAAGAGAATTTCGAGGCTCTGTAAAGGGCTCTCTCCTAGTTAATTAAAATGGTACTTTATCTGTTTCATGTCTTTATTTATTAAGCTCTGGAAAGGGTTCAGACCCCAGCATGAAGATAAGCACAGCAATAAGATGTGATTAAACAAGGGGGTGCTGCAGGTGCCCAGTTGCTGTTCAAAGCCTTGCTGAACGTGTTTCTGCAGTGTCAGCATGGCACCTCAAACAGCAAATTACATCAACAAGATTGGCCTTTGTGGGGCACGGCAGGTGCTGGCCACCTGTGATCACGTACAACTGAACTGCCACACTCATTCAAACAGCACAGTCAGCGTCACTCTTCAGCTGGTGGTAGGTCTGTGGGTTGTATTTTATTTTGTTTTATGCCATAATTAAATTTTGAAAAGTGTCTGCTAGCAGTGTTTTTAGTCAATTAACAATAGATCCGTCAATGCCCGCCTTGGCTTCTCACAATCAATTAACTGCAACGCAGGAGTCAAGCTGTAGCGGTAATCAATCATGCTAAGCTTAGCACATCATGGACTAGTGGGCACGTGGGGCAGTTTCTGGTTTTCCCTAATGTTTAAGGGATATTCTTTGCGCTTAAAAAAATATTTTCTCTGAAGTCCAAATGTTTAAAACCATTATTATTAAAGTAAACCACTTGTTAAAAGAATATGCCGTCTCTTTATGTGGAACTACCAATACATTGAGAAAAGAAATCCCTTCTTATGTAAAATAAAAATTAAATATTCTTGATACAATGTTTAATCTATTACATTAAATCTAAAAACCAGATATTTACAATAAAGAAAAAAAATTGAGAAATATTTTTAAACATTCTAAATTTATTAAATGAACTGCCTGTTTTTGCCAACACTGCAACACACATCACTATTACATCCTCTGAAGAACAAAAAGTGACACAACACAAGAAATTTACTGCCATCTTCTGGCCGCTATAGGAAAACGCAAAGCTTAGTAAAACAGGCATTTGTTAGCGTGGCCCTTTGAGGCGCTTTAATGTCGAAAAGACCTGAACGACTGAGTCAGTGAACACAGGAGAGACTCAGGAGATGCAGGAGGAAGGTCAGGCTGAGGCATCACCTTCTGGGTGGGTGTGAGGCCAGGGCATAAAGATGTCATCTCCATCCTGCCAGGACGGTTTATGGTCCCTGTGTTTTCTTCTGGGATTTGAACTGGTGGCTCCTGGAAGAAAAAGCCTCTTCCCTTTGGAGTTAAGTTATATGTAGATGACTGCTCTTTTCCAACAGGCTTTCCTCTACCTATTGTGTTCATCAGTGCCTCTGTGGACCCCACACCTTCAGGAAATGGAACTGAGCGGTTTTCTTTTGCGGACACTGTGGTGGCTTTACGTATTTGAGGCGTGCAATGACTCGTAATTCTTGAAGGGGTAACTTCTTGTGGTACAGATGGAGGTTTGAAAGATTCACTTTGAGTAGAACTTTCCGCTTGAAGTTCAGGTGAAGGTTTTGATGGAGGAGTGGTTCGGGGCTCAAAGCGAGCCAGCAGACCAGGCTCTGTGACGGGGTAGTGTTTTGTGGCCCACTGATTTCGCTCTTGATACATTTGCTGCAGTTTCATAAGCTCTCTAGGCATTGCCAACACATCCTGTAGTGAAACCAGATTACATAATGTATCCTTAAAAATATAGGTCACCTAACTTTTTAATATGGGTAGCCTTTTAAATTAACTTAAATTTAATTTGTGAAATTAATCATCTTAAAATTGTAATATATTTTCATGTTTGCAGAATGATGTGAACTGTATTTCAAATAGTTGCCTTTCTGTTCTAGAAATATATATATATATATACATTAAAGATTTTGTTTAATATTGACTGTTCATTTGTCTCCATTAATTATAAACAATTGTGATTAACCCTAACTAATCATGATTAATCCATGTGATTAATCAGATTCTAAATCTTAACTGTTCCACACAACTAGTGTGAAAAAGTGCATAGTGTATTGCTAACTTTTGACTCACCTTGCCCACGTGTTGCAATTCATCAGGTTCATATTGGCTGCTGTTAATGTATGAATCCACCAGGGTCATGTAATCCACCATTAGTGTATCCATCAGCACCAGTCTGAGGGGCTGCAAATGGACCACTGCCAGGGCCATCGCCTTCATCAGGGTAACAGGACAGGGACGTATGAACCACATCTCCTTTTCCTCCTGTAAGAAAACATAAGTGTCACAAGTAGAGAAAACTCCAATTCAATATGCTGGAGTGTCCACATGTCCGTGTGTTGCACCTCAGTGGACTGAGACTGTCTCTCGAGGGATCGTAGCTTGGAGGACGGCACCTTCAGGTGGAGACTGATCACTTCCTGCAGAGTGGACACTCTGTCAGGAAGAAACCCACCTGTCTCTGAGTGGAAGCACATGACATCCGCAACCTTGAGACACGAAAAAAACATTAAATGAATACAAGCGGGGGGAAAATACAAATAAAAACGGTTCCATTCCACCCCATTTGTTTGCAGAGTCATCTATTTACCTGTGTATCAAACACATTATTCATCTTTAGTCCAAACTGTACAGACAGACATCCAGCAATGGCTCGGCAATCATGTATCACCTGCAGAGTTTATTTAATATGTTAGAAATATAAATTTCACTTTAGTTAAGTTTATGTGTTCCGTTAATGACCTACTTTTAAAATGTCCTTACACTCCAGAATAGCAGAGAGACCGTTTTTAAAGGCCTGCGCTCCAAGCAGTAGGATGTCAAACAAATACACTTTGTTTTTAGTAGCAATCTATAAATAACAACCAATTTTCCATTAGTCAAATATTTACTGCAGAAACAAACAATGGCAACAAATGACAGTATTCAAAACCAACAGACAAGAACTTCAGAAAGCAACAGTAAAGTGACAAAGACCAAAGTACAGCAGATTACTTCTTACCTGGAGCCAACATAGTCTTCCATGTCTGAACAACTCCACTCCACTGGCTCCTACACCGATCACATGTTGCTTCTTGATGTGCATTACCTACAGGGTATTGAATTGATGTTGTTTAGTCCTTTCTTATATTTTGACAAATGCTATAAAATTGGTCAACTACAAAAAGTTAAAAGTTTCCAAACAAAGGGAATATTTTTTAAGCTTAAAGCAAATCACCAAAGTATGAGTGACTCAAGATATTGTGCTTACAGCTGGCGCAAACTTCTCATGAAACTCGTCGATGACAACAATGTTGACGCGCTCTCCCTCATCATCATCATCATCTGTAAATATGTATATGTAATTATAGCCTAGCTCTTGTTGTATACCATTGTATTACAGTACATTGACATCTATCTATCTATCTATCTATCAATCTTTATTGACAAAAGCAATCAAAAGCAACAAAACATAAGTGTGAATATGAAGTCACTTACCGATTGTGATCATCTTCATATAAGGCTTGAATCTTTCCACTTCTGGACAACTGTCTGGAACAGTTCTGTACCAAAACAACTAATGCTAATTCGGACTAACGTGAAACATCACCACCACAACGGCTAAAAGATGAATGTTTACTCACCTTATGTCATTGTTTGATTCACTTGTGAATTCAACTGTGAATTGTTAATAATAAAAATCAAACTCTATTGAGAAACAGGTATAAGTAAGTATAAGTTGATAGATTTATAAATATATATACATATATATCTATATCTATACACACAGCCTTTAAAAAAAAGTATGATTTAAGGAATTTTAATATAATGCTTTAGCTAACCTACTGTAATGTAGGTTAGCTAAAGGTTGTAGGTTTTATTGGAATTTGAATTTACAAAAAAATGACAACAATATGCCAATATATTTTGCCTGCTTTTTTTAAAACTTAAAATAAATTTAAAATGGAGGTAAAACCCTAGGAGTAGTTTGAGTGGTTGTGTGGTTTTTATCGTACTCACCGTTGATAATCTCGTTGCCAAAGAACAGTTTCGAGCCTGGGATTTTGCAGCCATTACTGGCATCAACAACTAAAAGACAAAAACACTAACTTTAACATAACTCACTTATTAACATTGTAGTATTTACGCATATTGCCGACAAATGAGTTTAAGGTTATACAATTCTCACCGTCGTTCAAAACTAACGATCTATTTGGATTTATTCGTTGAACGTCACCAAAGAAGGATGAAGTCCTGAGGGTCAGTTTGATGCGTTTTCCTTTCAGGATATTCATGAGGTGGACGTCGTCAACCACCATTTTCAAACCACAGTTACAACAATAACTGATTAAAGAGAAGTCCAGAAAACCGTGTTACTTTATAACGCAAATTTAAGCTAGTTGATTTAGCTTCTCGTTATAGCAGCACAAGGTGCGTTGTGACGTCCGTGCGTTGTGTTCACGAACGCACTGTTTTCTATACTTTGTGATTCCCCCATGACTAAATACATACTAAAATTTAGTAAAATTCGATTTTCGTTGTTAGAAAGTTAATTTCGTCATACCGTTTTGCCAAATAAAAATTCAAATAACGGTTATTGTGCAATTTTACTGAAATAATTCAAATTTCCCACGAGTCTATTGCGTAGAGAGAGACCGGGAAAAAAAAAGACATAAAGGCTACGTAAAATTCCGCCATGTTTAAAAAGATAAAGTTTTAGCTTTAATGTTTATAATGTATAGATTCTTGGTAAATAAACCCCCGGCACTGACAAGGACGGGTTAAACGTAACATTGCTAGTAAAATAGTTGTAACTTTTTGAAACATTTGAGGCTGTATGAAGGTTAGGAGTGTTCAGCAAATATATATGTTTGTTATATTAGGCTATCTGATATATTATCGAAATGTTGTGCTTGCTCAAAATGTTCTATATTGTAAACAGCATTTTACATTTTTGCTGTTAATCCCTTCGTTTGTTTTTGTATCATTTTTATCTGAAATTAATTTAAGTAATTTCCAATGTGCTATTCATATAATTTTAAAAATAAGAAATTAAATTAAAGTGCAAAGATTTTAACTGTTGATGCATAAAACTTCTTATGTTTGCTGCCTTAGTCAGCATATCACATCACATTGTTATTGGAGCAGAGAGCAAACAGACATTTTGTCACAAAAGAAAGGAAGCTAATTCTGCCACATGGGGGCAGTGGCAGAAAACATTGACACAGGCTGTTGTTGGTTTGAGAAAAAGAGGAGCCATCATGGTATCTTATCAAAAAGTACAAAGATTTGTACATTAACAGTCGGCCATGACAGATGCCATTGAACAGATGCCACAACACTTTGTCAGGTGTCCTCACAGACTTGTTTTTGCTTGAATACATTCACCTGAATAAATATTGGCTATGTCTTTTGTGTATTCAACAAATCAAAACATAAACAACATACATTACTTTCTGGTTAATTTAGGGACTTTATCAAGGGCTACAGTCCTCCACCTGCTGCAGTGTAATAAGACATCAGCTGCATCCTTGACGTTAGACAAAAGGCTCTAAGAATCACCCTCAGCAGACCACCTACAGTCTGGTACACTGCAGTCTTATCCCTCGTGCAACAAACACTGAACTTCTGCTATCTTTGGAGGAAGGGCCACCCTTTCCTGGTCTGCAGATTTAAACAAACAACAAAAAATTTAGCACACTTAAAAGGGAGGATTACATCACACTGTCCCTCATTGTCCAACCCTAGTGACTTGCGGTTTGCGTAAATTATATTGTACTATAGTATAGTAGTTGATGAACCTGTAGTTATTTATATACATTAACACAATACCACTAAAACATCATGGTTTTGTCTTGTTAGATACCACTAAGCCTACATACCTTATTGTGTTTTATTTGGAAAGAACAAAAAAAAAAAAATCATTTTCTATGACATAACATCTTTCAAAATATTTAGTATAGTGTTTCACATAAGATAAATTGGTCATTTTAAGGAATCTGTATTAATTCAAACGTGCCTTCAAAAAAAAACATTGGTACTTCAGTCTTTTACATTTACACTTATGCATTTAGCAGATGCATTTATCTGAAGTGACTTACAGATGAGGATTAACATTATCAAACATGTGGTTCCTCTGGGAATCGAACCCAGGACTCTCTGCTCTCTGATTCAAAGAGGTGTGTTAACAGCCATACTATGGAACCACCATAAGTAAAACACCTTTTAAGTAAAAGTAATAACTTTCACCTGGACCTGACAAATTAAGGCAAAAAAAAAAAAAAAAGCCCACATTTACCATACAAATGTCATATGTATCTAGAGGTGGTTCTAGATACATATGACACTGGCCCAAATGGATGTCATATTTGGGCCAGTGCTTAGTCTTCCTCCATTCTTTTTTTTTTTTACTTTTCTGTACTGGTGGAATAAAATTAAAAAAATAAAAATAAATCAGTGACTACTTAATTCTTCGTTTGATCTGGATGACAAATTTCAATCTGTCAATAAACACCACAACATTTTTCAGCTGACTATAAACACTGCTTTACAGCCTTGTCCCTAAAAATAGGTACAGGCTAACTGTAGCTACAATTACAACTTTAGATGCAATCATAATGGCGTACGATGTGGGATTGTAATCTGGTCTGTTTCACCGTGTCGCCCTGACAGAGTTATACGGTACCTGAAACCACAACTGAAGTGATTCTGATCTGATTTAAACGTCGGAACTGTAGACCAGATTGTACAGTCGAACGATCAGATGTCAGTCATCTAGTTTTCATCTTTCTCAAACGAAAATACTCATTTCACTCTTTTCAACATGGTTACGTGATCACATTATTACTGCACGTCATATTAGGAGCAAATGAAAGTGATGAGCATTTTCATAAGGCTTACACTTGTTGTAATCTTGTTTTGTGCAACGTGACATCCTACAAAGTGTCTTTATATCATTATTACCCCGACAACAAATCTGGTTAAGCCAAGCGTTGTGACCTCGAATCTTTATCTTTCGTTTCCGACGCTCACTGTAGCAACAGGTAGACTTTTTACGCACACACACACGCACGCACGCACACTCGGCACGACTGTGTAAGGCCAAGCCCACCGGCACCCCGGCACCAGTTCTCGCACCGGTGAGGGCGCACACGGAGCTGAGCAGAGGGATGAGATGCTCCCATCGAGACGGACACAGATGGACAGCTTAGTTCAGCCGCTCGTCGCCCAGTACCTCGCCATGGGATGTCAATCCAAAGAAAACATCCACAACGAAAGCGCGTCTTCGGACGACAAGAGGAAGGACGACGCGTAAGTCCCCGAGATCTTCTCACGTCTGTTTTTGCCAAGGACTCTCAAATGTGATTTCAGCGACAACTTGCGTCGAGTGTATTTTGACAGTAACATATGTTTTAACGACCGACTACAGATGTGACCTCGACAAATAGCACAAACAACTTTTTAGCACAAATAAATGTGCGTAAAACCCACAAACAACTTCGTTTTAGCACAAATAAATGTGCGTAAAACGGTGTCGCTACATTTCACGGATTTTACGCACAAAAGCGCCACGGGTTAAAAAAAAAGAAAGAAACCTTTTTAAGTTCAACTTTGTGATATGCTCACTTCTTCTGATAAGCTCACTCTTTCTGATATGCTGACTTCTTCAAGCGAATTCTTTCTTGTTCACTTAAAAGTTCTAAACTGGATGTCCGCCGTAATCAACCGGCATTTCCCCAAGTTACAGGAAGGAAACGAGAACAATGAAAAGCAAATACAGAGTTTCGGGGTGTACGTTCTAAACGAGCGTTTACATCGAACAGACCCGCTACATATGTGTGATATATCACGTCGTGTTAATGCTGAAGGAGCATGGTTTAAAGCAGTATAAGCCTCATTATACTGCGCACTGAGAGGGTCACACCATCTACAGTATATTAACCCCCCCCCCACCCCTTCTTTTTGTTGTTGTTTTAAGGAGTGCCACTCCAAAATGCGCCTCGAAGTGTAGAGTTTCTCCTCCGGGACGTCCACACAGATTTCACAAACCCAACCCGACCCAAACCCAAACCACCCCAGCCAAGATCATGATGCCTCTGGGACATCTAGCCAAGGGGGCGAGCTGGGAGGAGCTCATCCAGGCCTGTCTGCAGTGCTTTGGTAAGTCCTGCTGGCCGAAGAGTTGAATCTGCAAGATATTGTAATGGTAACAGAAAAATCAGTGATCACGAAAACAGCTGCAGCTTGTTTTTACTGAACACCTTTACTGACACGCTCTGACTGCTGCAGACTGTGTCAGGTCTGGGCAGACCCCTGAATCAGAGGAGGCATTCAAGTACATTTTGTTACAAACAGCTCATTTGGGTTTGTGCAACTGATGCTTCAAAGATGAGTCCCTTGTTGACGCCTGTCATCTTCTTTCACGGTCATTTTGCTGCAACAAAGGCTGCATTATTAGTCATTTTTAACTAGTAGAAGGTTGAAGATTATAAGATTTATAATTATTTTATTTTTAGAAAAAGTGCAAAAAAACAAACAAAAAAAGCACTGCAGTGATAGAGTGGGCTGGAGATGTATCAATCAGGCGCAGATCATTTGCTTCATCAAGTTGTCTGGAGTGCTCTCAGAGTTATGGTGATTGTGTATCTGACAAGAGAAACCTTAAAATCGCAGTTGCCTGGTTACACAAATGGAGCAAGAGCGTTGGAGAGGTGGTACAATGGACTGCACATGAAATGACATCCCATAACTCCATTTCATCTGTGGAAAAGTACAGCGGTTTTCACAGCCCTCCGCTCTTTCATGAGTCAGAGGAGGAAAGATTCAGGGACGTAAAGTGGAGAAACTCAGAAACACAGTATCAGAGCTGCCGTCGCTGTGAGCGGCTCAACGCGTCAGACCACGGCGCAGTGTCAGGACCAGAGATTTTCTCTCGTTGCCGTGAGAACGAAGCTCGGTCTCGCTCCTCTTGTCCAACATCACAGACGAGCCCCCCCGAGGTCTTGGGGTCCTGCCACCTTTTCAAATGTGAGCGTGCGCGTAAGACCTATTTGAAGGATTACCTGGTTGAGCTGAAAGGTCAGCTCCCGTACAGTGGTCCTCAGATGGTGGCCGGCCTTTGAATTGCAGACCACTATGAGGTGTGGATCAATAGCTGTTGACATCATCACTCCCTGCGGTCCACAGTGCACTGGGCGAACTGTTTGTTCGGTTTGTGCCAAACGTTGTCTTTATCCATTTGGCATTTAATTCCTCTTTTATAGTTTAGGAGTTTTGATAGATTTGTTTACGATAATTCAGCAAGTGAATCGGAAACTGCAGCTACACAACATATTTCTGCCGCCCATGGGGAAGATTCTTGGGTCGGTAACACGTGGACCCCACATCCCGTGGTGTGCTACATCAGAAATCAGGCAAAAAAAAGATCTGAATGAGCTGAATGATGAACTACTACAGCGGCGACCCCTAGTGAAGGGTTTAGCCGAGAGACTTTTCTTCTTCTTCTTCATTTTTTTAAGACATAAATCATCATTAAAATTGAGAAATAATGAAGAAAGTCTAGGAAAAATAAAGACTCATAATTTTACTACCTTTGTGAATCTGTGATAGCACACAAGTCTTGTTATTTAATTAACTAAGTTCTAATTGACCTGTAGAATCAATACATAGAGTTTTTGTTGAACATTTCAAAGGAAACAGACATTAAGTGTTGATATTTCAAAGTTACATTTCAAGCTACACCTTCCGCTTCTATTTAGCAAATTATTTGTTCTCTATGTCATCGCTTCAACCCCCGGTCCGTGGACCAGTAACGGTCTGTAGTCATTTGGTACCAGGACACCCTAAAAAATAATAAATGTCACAATCTGGCAATATTTCAAAACAATGACATTCTCCGATACTATATCAGAATAAAGTCAAAAAAATGTTTTGTTTTGAAAATGTAATGATCATTCAATGATTGGCACTGTGCTACCAGTCCGCAGTAATGGCCGACGGTTCCTTGGTACAAAAAAAACTTTGGGCACCACTGCTCTATGTCACAGGAGACACAGTTTGGAGGATCTACGTCCACCTCCAGTGGACTGTCGTACGTCCATGATATCGTTGTTTAAATACTATCACAATGGCTGCAGTGGCTCCTGCCCCAAACTGTGAATGTAAACAGTGCTAACCTTACAGCTACACTTGGCCCTGTGAGATAACAACATCCTGCAGCTAACTTTGATTCCCCTAAAACAAAGGCCCGGCGCAGCCAGAAGGAAACATGGGCCAGTGTGCACATGTGCACGCGGCTGATAAATGCCTGCGATAACCCGAGGAGTCGGCCAGCCGCTGCTCCGTGCCCGCGGCTCTTTGTTGCCTTACAGTGTCGTACAGTGTTCCCGTTCTAGCGGGCAGCCCTCCAGATGGGATTTTCCTGCAGCAATTAACCCTGGGAGGGTGAGCGGTTGGAAAGTTGTGAAAAAAAGGATGGAGCAATTGTTTATGTAACGAGGAGTTGTTACTTCCTGCTGTTTATTTTCCACAGTTGTGACTTTTGCTGATTCTCTCTTAATAATTGATTTCAAAATCACACATTTTATATATATATACATAAATATATATATATATGTATATATATATATATATAAAAAGATCTTAAACGTAGCGTCTCCGAAATTTAGCATTAAAGGTTCAACTGTTTGTCAGATTCACATTGACGTGGAATTCAGCTGCCAGTGGCTGAGCGTGACAAACAGAAACACACCCGTGCAGGATATGAGGGCAGGATTAGTCAGCAGGGGCTGGAGTTTTTAGTTGCTTACAGAAAACAAAGATTAGAAAACATGTTGCCATGGCGTCTGAGGTATTTCCAAGGTGATGTGGTTTAAAATTGGGTCCTCAGACAGCTTGGTGTCCTTGATGGTGAAGAGAAGCTGCTGAAAAGCCTAAAGTGCTATTCAGCAGCAACTCACATGTTGTCCTGCAGTTTAGCTGCACTGTGTAGCAATTGTTAAACATCTTAAATATTGAGGGTTTTTTTTTTTTTTTTTTTTGGTAAAGCTTTTAAGATTTAAACATTTAAAACGTCCAGCGTGTTGTCTGGGCTGAAGGGGTTTTTTAGTTTGTCTGACTATTAAAAATATATTAAAGACAAAAACTGCACGACCTTTTGGTGCAAGTGATGCGATTCCCAGAGGAACCACATGCTCGGCGCTTGCTAGGGGCAGCCTGATAACAGCCTATCTGCTGCTAACACCAGGATTTCCCAAATATGGGGTCAATACAGTACACTTTTATTTATTTTCATAGAACTATGGACAATGGACTAATTAGCATGAGGTTACATAACCAGGAACAGACTTATTTACCAATTAAAAAAAACATAGGTTAATTAATATATACTGTATATACTTTATATATACACTATATATAATTATATATTCTGTATGTATATATATATATATATATATAAATATACATACAGACTATATATAAATATAAATTTACCTGGTTATTTTAGCACTATATATGTATATATATATACATATATATAAATAAATATTTATATATACACCATATATATATATAGTCTGTGCAGTTTGTATAAACTATAAAATCATTGTTCATGTTCAATGACCAACACAAAGTTACGTTACTGCACAATGTGTGCATGTGCGATGGTTGTCACTAGAATGGAGCCAAAGAACGAACCGATGCAACGCCACTTTTTCCCAAATATGTGTAACTTCTTTTGCCAAATTCCATTTCCTCATGACACTATTTGCATCCATCCATTTTCATCCACTTATCCGTTACCGGGTCGCGGGGGCAGCAGTCTCCACGACCACCACCCAACTCACACCGCCCACCTCCCGGAGGTGAACCCTGGGGTTCCACACCAATGACAGAGACGTTGGCTCTGGGCCACACACACACTATTTGCATTGCAAATCAATACCAAAATACATTTCAGAATTTTTTTAGCTGCGTGACGCTAATTATGTATGAATATAGATTTTTATATAAATAAAAATAAGATATGCAAATGATAATGTAAATAAGATTACAAAACCATAGTCATTGGCTCCGAGTATTGACTCTAAAAAGTGGTAGCAGAAGAATTTATGTGTATTTGTGACAGTATTAAAAATCTCTTATGACTAAAGGGAAACTATTTTCTGACACAGACTTGTGGTTTTGCTCTCAATGATTTTCAGCAGTTTTTTTTTATCCACATTTTGGTGGGTTTTTTTTAAGCTACACAATTGAATCGGCGATAATGACAGATGTGACAGTGAAAGAAATAATACAGTGTTGACTGGAAAACAACAATCATGTTTATGACTGACTTCCTTAGAGATAATCTGGTTGAAAGATCAGCACAAAGACCACACACCTCGGTTCATTAGTTCAAGTTAAGTTTAAGTCACTCAGATAGATTAAAATAAACAAGTCAAAAGAAAGGAACTAAGATTATTTTTAGGAGAAAGGAAGTGAAAAAGACAGTGAGACAAAACTGCTGCAAAGGTTCCCAGGATCAGTGAACAAGACAAATATTTATGTGTGGCTCATGAGTCATTGTTACACTTGATTTAACAAGTTTAGCTGGGGTTTTATTGAGCTTTGTAACAACATTTGCGGAGATAACACCACAATCTGCAAACTGGTGGTTGAAGGTAGCGATGGGTCTGAGCCATGACACGTATACAACAGAAGGAAAGCTCACAGCGTAAAGCGTCATGAAATATTATCTCCTCCTTTCAATTCACTCGCAATTTACACAAGGCTGAGATACTTAAAGAAAGAGAAACAATATATTTCATCTTTTTTTTTTTTAGTTTTTATAACCATCTGCTGCCACCTTGAGGAGAAGCATGGTATTGCCCTGCCTGTCACTGTCGCATGGAACAAAGCCAAATTATTTGCAGTAAATAAATTGCAATTTCACGGGCAGCGGTCACCAACGTTTTTTTTTGTTCTGAGGACTGGTTGCCTAGCACCAGCCAGTTCCACGGACAGGTAGCAGTGGGTTTATCGTAGGATTTTTAAAGATCAGATATTCTGTTAGTATTAGTGCCTGAAAGCTGTGACATTTTTGAAAACTTACCAGATATCTTTAAATGGAGTGAATTATTCTACTGCGGCCCAGAACCAAATGACCCACGGACTGGTACCAGTTCACAGGCCGGGGGTTGAGAACCCCTGTTCTACGGTGCACCTGATGGTTCACAGACCGGGGGTTGAGGACCCCTGTTCTACGGTGCACCTGATGGTCTCTCATGGCAAACTAAGGACAGTGTTTGGGTAACTGATCTAGTATATGACCAGTATGTTAATAACTCAAGTATTACTCCTTATTTATACTAATCTTTAACTACTCATTAAATAACTGACGAGAGCTTTTCAATATATCAACATATACATTAAAACATATTTTATATTTGGGAATCTGAATTCTTGTTTTTTGGCAGTTTCCAACGAAAACATCCTGTACCATTATTTGTTTGCGCACCTTAGCTTTACTGGAGGTGGCAGCAAAGATACTGACAGTTTTTATCAGGAATTTACCACAAACTCCATTGGACAAATCATAGCAGCAGTGGACATGGAGCTGCCAGCCAGGTGGGGAAGAGGAGGATGTAGTGAAGGTGGAGGAAAGGATTAGTGTGCGATTACTCATCATGACAACACCTGAAGGGAGCAGCTCAAAGACGACGACGTGGCCATAGTTTCCCTTTTCCAGATTTAAATTTTAATACAATTGACATCTTCTGATAGGTGGCCGCTTTTTTGTTTTTTTTTATTACTAACGTGCACATTTGAGATTAGAAAACTTCTCTGTGGTCAAAAATACGCAAAACAAAACTGTAAGTTACAAATGAAGGTTTCAGACGCCACTGAGTCAAGGTGATTTGCATCCGCTGCACGCTGCAGGGTTGGAGTCGGGCGGCAACATCTGCTTATGCAAACCTACACACATGAATTTAAATAATGTACAAGGAACGAGTGATACAGTGATACAGTGAAAAACGTTGTAAACTGTAGGAGTCTCTACTAACGACGCTGTGTTTAAGAAAACGAGATCGGAAGTTTTTCTTGTGGATCAGCCCACATTTATTTTACGAGGAGTTGGGCTGCAGTCTACATTGCTGGTCATCTATTTTTCTTTTTAACTAAAAGATGTATTTCTAAATGAGTAAATATATATAAATTGGTAAATATGGAATGAAATAAAAAAATCTTGTTGTTATAACAACTAAAGTTAGGTAGAAAAAAATAATTCCAACTGAGGGTGTCGCCATATTAAAACCTGTTTCTAAAGGGACGGCATGTTGTGATGACGTCACACCTTTTGTCTTGCAGACTCTGACGGTGGTGTGTGTGGGAGCAGCCACCTGTTGAACATCACCCTGACCATGCACCGTCTCCTCATCTCCTCCAGTGACCTCCTGGAAAAGCTGGTCTCTCTATATCCTTCAGCCGTCCACCGTGAAGGTGTGACCTTTATCACGGCGCCGCCTGATGGCTCTTGCAGTGCATTGTCCACATTTAGAACTGCGGGGTCGACTCAGTGGGAGTCTGTGTTCTGCTTTTTATTGGTTGTCATTGGCAACGAGCCAGCGGGTTTGTTCTCGTCTCTGCAGTGCAGGTGACAAAACTGAGATTATTCGTCATAAAAGGAAAAAAATGCTGTGAATTCTCAAAAAATAGCCCTTTGGCCCTGCACGTGTAGGCATTTATTAGCTGGCTAGCTAACTATTTATTTATTATCCTGGTTAGCCACCGGGTGAATTAGTTGAAAAGGTCAAGGTTTGCATTATCTCAGTACAGTGATCCCTCTCCTACGCGGTAGTTGCGTTCCACTGCGAAAGAGGGAAATCCACAAAGCTGTGTTCGATCTCCTCTAGGTAAACAAAGCTACCAGCAATGTCTTTTAGTTTATTTTTATTACGGTTTAATTTTTCTTAGGTTAGAAAATGTTATTACTGTTTAATTTTTCTTAGGTTAGAAAATGTTTTTATCATGAAAATAATGAAAATATTGGAAATTTAAAAAATATTTACTGTAAAATACTGCGATGTAGTGAAACCTCCACAGAACGGATTAAAAAAAATCTGCAATGTACTGAGGAAGCGATCAGAAATCAGAATCAGCGCAAAAATTACAATCGGTGCAACTCTGCTCTCTCGTTTTCTCCCAAACCTGGGTGTTTTTGTCCGAGTGTCTTCTCTACAGCGCCTCTAGTGGAGGCGCCGTAATCTACACTCGTGTTTACGTCAAAACAGTGACATCATCAAGCCTCTTGGATCGGCCTCCTGGTCCTGCGGGG
>NC_024307.1:6301349-6304997 GCF_000523025.1 Cynoglossus semilaevis | reverse complement strand
TGAGTCGTGCACTTCTGTGGTCTGTCACGACCAAGTCTTCAAATCTGGTCCGAGTACAAAATGAAGCTTCAGCGTTACGACAGTCCAAGTCGAGGCTGCAACGCTCCTAGTGTCCAGTTTTATTTTGAGCAGGAGATAAATATAAGTATATTTGTTGGTATTCCTGTTTTATTATCAGTCGGTCAAATCTCAGTCCTGTATTTTCCAACAAATGGTTTCATAGTGTAGCACAGGGGTGTCAAACATACAGTGCGGGGGCCACAACTGGCCCGCTGGATGAATTTTCAAAAAAAAAAACAACCCCAAAAACACTTGTGTGTGTTCAGAAAATGTTTTGTACAATTTTTATATATATATTTCATTAATATGAAGCTTTATTTAATTTTTTGCATGAAAAGATAGAGTTTTTGTTATTGTTATTATTTATAGGTTATAATGTTATGATTGTACTGGTCCGGACCGCTTGACATCTAATGCGGTTGTATATGGAACCAAACGGAGTTTGACACCCCGGTGTAGCGGTTAGCACGCCTGCCTTGCAAGCAGAGAGTCCAGGGTTTGATTCCCAGAGAAACCATATGCTGGGCACCTCCCCAGTGAAGAATCAATAAATTTCATAAAATTATAAAAAAAAAAGTCATCAAGAGATAACAGGGTCAATACTAGCTGTATGTGTGCAAGACTGGTTGGAAAAAAAATTCAATGTTTTGGTTCCCAAAGTGGGGGTTGAGGCCCATCAGGGGCTATAGAACTGCTGTAGGGGCACGGGGGGGGCTTTTTAAAAGCAAAACTCAGTGGAGATTTGAAACGAAAGCTACCGATGTGTCCACAAAGAGGTCTCCACAATAGTCCCAGCTACAGAAGGGGGGGGGGGCACTGCCTGAATACAATGAGTCCATGTTAGAGTGTGATGAAGCTTGAGCTACAGTATATATGCAGCTTTTACACAACTTCCTGTGTGTGTGCGTTATGCACATAGAATTAGAGTGTGGTCCAGACACAGGAAATACAGCGACTGGTCAAATGATCAGAGACGTGGAAAAAATGAAGTTGAGTTTTGTTCCTCCATTTAGCCATGAGTACGTAACTGTTTTATATAGTGTTACTTTCACATAGCTGTGTTGTGTGCGTGTGTGTGTGTGTGTGTGTGTGTGTGTGTAGAAGGTGGATATATAAAAACTACTGAATGTAAGATTTGGTGGTGATCCTGTTACACAAGTAACTCTAAAAGTACAAGTAATTAGATGTTTTGTTTTTTTAAAAAATGATTAATTTATAATTACAATTAATTCAAAACTGCTCGTTCTTTGTAAGTTATTACTGACAAAATATGATGTCATTGAGGTGAGATGAGTTGAAGTTTCATTCAGCAACGATAGGACAACAATAAGTATGTGGAGACCACACACTTAAATACAAATATTGAAAGAAAAAAAGTTCAGAAGTTTCATATGGTTCATCGGTAATATTTATCTATTCATCGCTGTGTTTAGTAATTAACCACGGTCCATAACCCATCAACACCCAGCCCATATTATAACAGTCTGAAAAATAACACCACTCAGTAGTTGTCTTCTTACCTCTAAATTAGATTAACCTCATTAAATTGTCACATTTAAACGGAACCAATAACAAACCGTTTTTTAATTAAATTCTCATCTGTAAATTAATTACTAACTGAATATCTGTCTGCAGCTTCACTTTTCTAAACTGATTAGGTTAACTAAACACCTGTTCACTAAAAACAAAAAACAATAATCATTACGTCTAATTATCTGCTCCACGTTATTTTGTTTCTATTGACTGAATTAAAACAAAATTGTTTCAAGTCTCCGTTAACGTCCGCCCTGAGAAACTCTGTGTCTTTGTGTCGTAGAAATGAGCGAGACTGGTCGTGGAAGGCCAGTCAGAAGATCACGGCCATCAAAAAGAGGAAAGTCTCTCTTCTGTTCGACCACCTGGAGCCGATAGAACTGGCCGAACACCTGACATACCTGGAGTTCAAATCTTTCTGCAGGATATCGGTGAGTCTACCGCCACGTGTGTGTGTCACGCTCTGATCAATCTGATGGATTTTTGTTTTTTGGTCACACGCCTTCCATGAAAGGGGGGGGAAAAAAACATCTCGTTTTTTTTCTTTCCTCACTGAAGGAAACACTTCAGTTTCCGTGCAGTGGTTGAGGCTTCTCCCCCCCTCCTCCCCCTGTCCTCCTCCCACCCCCCCCTCCCTCTCTGTTTCCTCCATCAGTTCATAGACTATCTGAAATATATTCGCACCTGCTGCATGAAGGACATCCCCGTGATGGAGCGTTCCATTGCGCTGTGTAACGGCGTCTCCCAGTGGGTCCAGCTGATGGTGCTGAGTCGACCAACGGCTCAGCTGAGGGCGGAGGTTTTCACCAAGTTTATTCACGTGGCACAGGTGAAGTGGTTAAATCTGCCCACAATATCTGTACCTCCCTGAGAGAGAGAGAGAGAGAGAGAGAGACAAAAGGACAGGAAGTACACGCATCACCGCCTCACATTGATGTTCTCTGGTTCCTGCATATTATCTGAAGACAGACTAATGACGGTCTACTGTTACACTGTCGACACTAAACACTGTCGATTCCACATAATTGGTAGTTGTGATGTTCACACGGGAGAAGGCTGATGGTTCTCAACAGTTCTGCACACGCACATGCACAGAGGAGTTTTTTATATCAGTGGTCTTATGCACAGGTTCCCAAGGTGGGGGGCGGGCCCCCCTTGAGGACAGAAAGGCACTTGCATTTTATCTGATTATTTAAAAAAAAAAATTAAATCACATAAAATAATAAGAAATTAAATAAACTAACTTTTAACATTTTCCTCATTTGTTGCACAGTGGGAAAAAAATCACTGATTTATAATTGTAGAATCTTTAAAAGATTTTACCAACAAGTTATGACTTCAATGTGACTCAATCAGTCTGTCAAAGTAAAAAAAAAACACACACTCATACACATGCAGACACACACTGAGGGGTTTGTGATAATTGTCTAATGCAGATGTTCCCAAGGTGGGGGGCGGGCCCCATTGGAGGCACAGAGATATTGCTGGGAGGCAGAGCAGATCAAAAATCATAAAAAAATTTAATCAATGCAGTTAATTTAATTAATCATTTTTAAATAATTGAATTAAAAATAATAATATAATAAAAAAATATAAATGAATTACATTATTAATTTAATTTGCCATTTAAAAAAAAAACAACAACAAATTATGACCTAAATGTAACTCAGTAGGCTGGCAAAGTAGAAAACACACACACACAAACACACACACACACACACACACACACACACTAATGAGCTTGTGAAAGTGGAACACATTTCTTCATGTTAAAACCACTACAATGTGAAGCCACATGCAACCTGCTGAGAAGTGATGAAGCTTCAGGGAGCCACGGGGGCCGGGTTTTAGATCACACTCTAACACTAATGCACCACTGTGCTGCTGCTGCTATTGCTAATGCTGCTAATGCTGCTGCTGTTTACTGCCAGCAACCTTGAATCCCAAGAGTTTGGATATTTTCACACCTTAATGCTTCAGTGAAAACACACAAATAAAGCCGAAAGAGAGGAAAACCAGTGTCGGCAAAAGGTGTGACATCACAACACAGAGGCA
>NC_024307.1:6253554-6301312 GCF_000523025.1 Cynoglossus semilaevis | reverse complement strand
GGCAGTGTAGTGAGTTATATAAGCAGGGACACCTGGAACAAGTTTAATTGTGCGTGTTTATGAGTGTGCATAGATGGACTGATGCCTGTGTTTTTATGTCTGCGTCCACCAGAGCCTACATCTAATGCACAACTACAATACACTAATGGCAGTGGTGGGGGGGCTGTGTCACAGCTCCATCTCCAGGCTGAAAGACACCACCTCTCATGTTCCCAATGAGGTCACTAAGGTGAAGTTTGGTTGTTTTTTTAAAAAAATATTTTACCAAGAAGAGTCGTGTACAGTTTTGAATGAATTATCCAGATAAATTCTTAGAATATTCAAAACAAACTACAGAGTGTATGGAGGCTCAGTGCTACTTCATTTTAGTATTTTACATCCATTTAGGATTCAAACCTGATTGTTCATTTACTTGATGGGAGGTCTCAGGCTCTCTAAGGACCTGGACGACTGCATTCCCAACATATTTTGAGCCACATACTTTACGCGACACCAGATAAAAATGATTAAAACAATGAAAAACCTGCTCCTGTTTAGTTGAACAACACGCTAATAGATACTAATAGATCGATACACAGATAGATAAATAGATATTTTTTACTCCCTTGGGACTTCCCTTTGGGAGATTAAGGCTCCAGCAGTAGTACAGCACCAAAGACAACAGTAAGAACACAACACAGATAAGTAAAGTACAAGTATATACTCGCAGGAATTGAAGAAAGACACACACGACGATATTCTTCAACACTTTTGAGCCTCTCTGTTTTGTTCATCTGCTGCCACCTAGTGAAATAGTATTTATTTGTTCTGCTCGACACAAATTATGTGCAGTAAATAGATAATAAATCTCAGACCAATTTAGTGAAATTGTTTTTCATGAAACACCTGACGAACTCTCTTAGTTAAGATTTGAACTAACTATACCTGGACAAACGTTTTCATCATTTAACTGGTAAAACAGAAAAAACAGAGTCCCTATAATCATAATATTGTCTTAGAACTGGATTATTTAAATCCACTCAGTAAACTGTTCTATTAAAAATATCTAAAATTCTGTTGTCCTTCCTGCAGGTACTAAATGAAATGACAGACCTGCTGTCCTCGTGCAGAAACTTTGACAACTACAGACAGGCTTACAACAAATGCACAGGCTTTAAAATCCCGATCTTGGGCGTCCACCTCAAGGACCTGATTTCGGTCAATGAGGCCAGGTCCGACTACGTGGAGGACAACAAGGTCAATGTCCAGAAGCTCCAGGCACTCTACAGCCACATAAACGAGCTGATCCAGCTCCAGCAGATCCCACCCAGGCTGGACGCAAACAAGGACCTGGTCCATCTGCTGACGGTAGTGAACCCTTCAGCTAGAATCCTTAACAAATTGTTATGTAGCTCGCCGTGAGTCATTTTATTGTGTTGAGCACAAGCACGGATGCAAATGAGTGCGATACAGCATGTGGACCGTGTGCGATGGTGTGGGTGTGATGAGAGTCTATGATCCATGAATGTGTGGGTGACAGACGGAGTGTGAATGAGAGCGAGTAGAAATTGCCGTATTGTCGTACGTTGCATGTGTGCCGCGATTTAATCGTACTTGAACGACAGAATGTCCGTGAAGAGATAATAGTTAGCCTGTGACCCGCGGTGGCCCTCAACACAACATGTTTCGAGGACATACATATTGGAGAGACAAAGAGAGCTCATTGTCGTTGTGTTTACCAGCCTGCTGCTGATATGTACTCACTCCCTGCCCACAGCTGTCCCTGGACCTGTACTACACCGAGGATGAGCTCTACGAACTGTCCTACACCAGGGAGCCCAAGAACTGCAAAGCACCCGTGAGTGACGGAAGCAACCGGAAAAACACCTGAATTAACAGTCTCACTGAGTAAAAAAACAAAACACTTTACAGTCAACAGATGGTTTATCTGGATTTTAAAATTCAAACATCTGTCCTGGTCATTTGCTAACAATCTAAATAAACATTAGATATACCTGTAAAATATTTTTTTACCTTATATCAAACCCTGAATAAATTTTCAAGGTAAATAATAATATTTTTTTTACCTTATATCAAACCCTGAATCTTGGGATGGTGCTCAAAGTGAGGGGAGGGGCCCCCTTAAGGGGCACGGTGCTCCAGCATGGGGGCCGCAACAAGGCAAATACATTTCAGTTGTGACATTCGCACTGGCTTGTATTGTTATTATTTAGTTAAATAATAGTGTAGTAGTTAAACAGCAGATTTGTAGGAATTATTGACTAGTATAAGGGAATGACCCCAAAAAAAATAAAAAATATGTTTGTACATGGCTAAGGAGGATACAGTATATAGACAGGTCTGAATAAATAATTAACAAATAACTGACGTCAATAAAAATGGAGGTCATCGTTGTCCATTTACCCACGGTACTTAATTCATGCATCACTCTATAGTTCTAACCCTAAACCTCTTTTTTCTCAAGTTCAGTCTTTATTAACTTTAAGTATTGTATTTTCCAGACTAGCCAAAAAAGTCGCACTAGCCAAAAAATGGATAATGAAGAAGAAAAAAACATATATAAGGCGCTCCTGAGTATAAGTCGCACCAGCCAGCTACAGTGCCCTCTACTGGCTCTCATTGTGAAAATAAACGTGAAATGATACATTTTAATATATAGGTCGCACCTGAATATAAGTCGCAAACCCAGACAAAAAAAGTGCGACAAATAGTCCAGAAAATGCAGCAACACAAAATATTTGCCTAACTGGAACTTCTAATTCTAGCAAATGGCTGAATGTTTAGTTACCGACCATATTCCTGTGCCTTGTCAGCTTGTTTTACTGACTCTCCCCTCCTCTAACCAGCCAGCCACCCCCTCTAGACCTCCAGTGGTTGTGGACTGGACCTCAGGAGTGGCTCCCAAACCTGATCCTAGGACCATCAGCAAACACGTGCAGAGGATGGTGGACGTAAGTGCGTCCGTTTGAACACATCGCCCGCTCTTGCAGTCGGTACCAGTTGAATTACGTGGTTAAGTGTTCTGGCCTCTTGACTTTCACAGTCGGTGTTCAAGAACTATGATCACCACCAGAACGGCTTCATTTCTCAAGAGGACTTTGAGAAGATCGCTGCCAGCTTTCCTTTTTCCTTCTGTGTCATGGACAAAGAGAAGTGAGTGTTTGACAGGTCACACACACACACACACACCCTCACCCACCCACTCTCTCTCTCTCTCTCTCCCCTGTCTTGTTCATGACTCCATTGAAGAGGAAGCAAAAAACAGTGTTGCAGCGGGTAAAGGAACAGGAAATAAAAAAAAAAAGAAAAGAAAAGAAATAGCTGCAGAACTAACCATAAAAACCACCTGCAAATATTTACTCACTCTTCTCACACACACACTGAGGGGCGTGTGATTCATCAGGGTCTGAAGCTAGATCTAAAGTAGAATGCAGATCATGTTTCCACGTGTTCACCCATCACAGAAACGATAAACTGTGAACAGGAACCACTGAGGTCAACTGTTCTGTCGTCTTCTGCTGTGGTTCTTCCAGGCAGGGTCTCGTGAGCAGGGAGGAGATCACGGCCTATTTCATGAGGGCCAGTGTCATCTGCTCCAGACTGGGACTCGGGTTTGTCCACAATTTCCAGGAAACCACTTACATGAAACCCACTTTCTGCGACAACTGCTCCGGATTTGTGAGTCTGCACAAAAATCCAAGTGTCAACAGTGAATGGTGAAAACAATGCTCCATGACATCTGTGTGTGTGTTTCCTCCACAGCTGTGGGGTGTCATCAAGCAGGGCTACAGGTGCAAAGGTGACTACGGCCTTTTTTACACTTGTGTTGTGTTCAATGTTCACCGTGTTTTTTGTCGGCCCAGCCTTAGTGACTACTTACACCTCACGCACACTGAAGAAACACACAGTGTCTTGTGGCTTACTGGTAAAGTCGAGCTACTCTAGGAAAGTGTCCTGCGGTTTTCTGTGTTGCGTATTTTGAGACGATGTTTGCATGATGGAGTTTGCAGTCAGAACCACAGCCACCTCCCCCCCCACCTCTGTCTTTCATGAGACACAAGAGCAATTGTTTTTGCTTGACATGAAACGCATGAAGTCTGAGGGCTGCGTCTGCAGAACATGAAGTGTACAGTGTTGTCAGTGATGTAAGACCGACGCCTGTTCTGACTTGTTGAACATTCTTCTGTCTGCACAGACTGTGGGATGAACTGCCACAAGCTGTGCAAGGACCAGGTGGCGTTCGAGTGCAAGAAGAACGCCAAGGCGGCGAACGCCATCGACAGCCCCACACCGAGCTCCACGCCTGTCACCGCAGGTGTCCTCGAGGGTGGGTCCACGTCATTCACACAAACCTATACACTGAATCAGACCATAATGACGAGAACCAGGGATGTAAAATCGGCCCAATATTATTGGCCGACTTCCTCCAATGATGAAAACCCGATAATGCAATGCCTGAGTTTTTGCCAAATACTCTAAAGTTGCTTGTGGGATCCCGAGACGTTTTGGGGGCAAACTGCTGCAAATATCGCTATCGGTTGATATCGGAATTGGAAGTGTTTAAACAATGTCGGAGTATTGGATATAAAGTTAATATTGGACATCCCTGAAGATAACATAGTCGTCACATCGCATTTGGGAAACATGCCACCTGGTGGCTTAGAGTAGTTTTACCAATGGAAAAATCGCTGCCAAAAAATGACAATTATGAGCTAATGTAATTGTTGTTATTGTTGGAACACGTTAGCTTTTCTTAGCGTTAAGGACTGAAGCAAGAGTTGTTATGGATGAAGGAGAAGACTTAACGCTTTGAAAGAAAACTAGTTTGCAAAATTTGCAAAAAACAATTACCACAGTGGCAAAATTTAAATTAGTGTTGATATTTAAACGGGGGCCAGATGCATAGAGTTCATGTGCCAGAAGTGGCCCCCGAGCCGGGAGTTTGAGGCCCCTTCAACTGAAACAAAAATGCAAATAATGCAGAAGGGTAACTTCAGTGCATCTGGTGTTTGAAACCATGAAGAAAAAAACATCGTCCAATAAGGAGCAGAGAAAGGTCTTGTTGAACAGTACTGCAGTAACCTGGAGAGTACTAATCCATAAAGAACTGTCTTTAGAAGGTTGAGTACAGTAAATGAACTAAACTCTGAATTAAACATCTTGAAAAAAGTCTGAAATATTCAGCAACAAGTGAACACAACTGGAGGTTGGAGAGGTTTGAGTTTCTGCAGGGATTTTAAATCGCTGATAAATGCTAGTTTTTTGTGGCATTATCATTCGTAGCCTTTAGCCTTGAAAAGCTGTGACGTCAAACTCTGGTGTCGGGGTGATTTCCCTTTCACTTACAGTAAAGCTGCAGCGCCCACTGCTGCAAAAAAAGCAACTAAAAATAGATTTAAATAAGTTTCAATTTCAGTTTTAATATGGCCAACAAAATTATTTTTAACAAAGGTTGTTCCTTCACTATCGTCCTGTTACCCATACATTTGTCAGTACTCTTTCTCAGGATTACATTCATAATTATTTTTCTACTCTGTCACTGTCCAGGTTCAGAAGAATGTCCCTTCCCTTATCCACTGCACGACAGCAAAGACTGCAGCCCAGACTCCCCCGTCACCCCCAGCTCCAGGCCTCACACCGTCCACAGTGGAACCCAAACCGAGGGGCCTCAGGTATTTGCTGCAGCTCCAGAAGCCTGTCGCATACAGCCGTGTCTGTTAGTCCCAGCCGCCCCGCCCCTCACCTCGTGTCCCAGCCCAGTGCCCCAGAGGAAGCAGCGACACTGCGCTAAGTGGGAAAACAGAGCTTCAGTTGTGCAGACGGCTAAAGAGCCAGAGGAAGACAAACCTTCATACGAATCTCTGGAAACAGTGAGTATCTCCATCATGCTCACACTTTTCTGCTACATTGTACTGAGATATGCAACGTGCTACGTCACGTCAACCTGGTCTGCGTGTTTTCCAGGACAACCTGAGGCTGCAGAAAACCAATGAGACACTACTTAGGAAGCTGAAGGAGACGGAGAGGGAGGTGGAGATACTGAAAACACTGCTGAAGAGACACGCGCTCCACCCCGTGGAGGAGGACTCCTCATCATAGACATCTGTTGGGAGACTGCTGCTGCCCCCACGTGGTCGAATGTAATAATTACATTTGTGACTAGGACTGATTGTACAATTCCATTCATATCAGTTTGGCCATTTTGATTCCAGCATGAATACTTGATAAGATAAATGCTAGAAAGGCTAGCATTTTGTGCAAAGCCTAAGATTTTTTTTTAATTTCTGACATATTTATTTTAAAAGATTGTAATTCTAAAAACAAAAAAAAAAAAGTGCAGCAGAAAGTAATGCACCATTTCCTAGACTGACAATGTTGTTCCTAAAGTATTAAACATTTAACCTTTTTTTAGAGAGAGAGAGAGAGCAAGCCTGGTCAGAATTAGAGGCATGACAATATTTGTAGAAAAAAAAAACCCTAACCCTAACCCTCAAGTTGTGACCCACAAGAACCATCCCTACTGCCCACATCTGGGTCACACCCTACATTTTTAGAAACAACATTAAAGATTTTCTTATTAAAAAAATACATCAGTAAAACAAATGAAGGAATGAATCAAAGTCGCAGTATTGTAAAAAATAAGAATACAACTGTGTATGTGTATTAATGGATTATATATTTGTTATTAATATCAATATTATTATTATTATAATTAATCAATCGCCTTAGCTGATTTCGGTGGTCGTTCTTGTCTGTGTACATATAGGATTTCACTGTGTATGTGAGTATTTATTATTTCAAACACTACTGGTGGCGACAGGAGAGTGAGATAAGTCAACACTTTGTACAGTGTGCTGGTACCTTTCACTGTTTATTTATGCTTGTGTGTCTGTGCAGCCGTGTCATTCACTGTAGCAGTGTTGTGTTCAGAGCCAAAGTCAGTATGAATGTCATGTATAATGTACTGTAAATACAAAGTATACGCTGTGTCGCTGTTGCTCCAGCCCCGTCCTCTGTTCACTCCTAATAAACTATCCTACACAACAGCCTCAACTGTAATACTCAATATAAACACTGGAGGTCGCCAAAGCGTTATAAATCTATGGAGAGTTTTTTTTTAATCGCAACGAAATCTAAACATCGATTTTTTTAAGGGGGTGTTAGAGCTGGGTTTGAAAGATTTGAATTGTTTTGGCACTCGTTCAGTGTTCTGGAAGTTTTGTTCCAGGAGTTTGGAGCATAAAAACTGAAAGCCCAGTCCTGGTTCTGTGTCTCTTTCTTCAGAGTTCCCAAATCATTTAACCGTTAAATGTCTGTGTCAAACATGCGGGCCGTGGGTCAAAACTGGGCCGCTTGATGAATTTTGAAAATCAAACAGTACACATCATGTTCAGGAAAGGTTTTGTAAAATTATTATAATTATTTATAATCACATACAATTAAGATTTTTCCTATATACTTGCAGACTCGTTATTTATGTTATGATTCTCTAGACCACTTGACATCTTCGTTATTTATTTTATGATTCTCTAGACCACTTGACATCTAATGTATGCGGCCCCTGAATCAAAATGAGGTTTAATGATAATATTTAGTGCGTACCGTCACAGGCCTGAACTGTACGTGACCTTGGTGCAGAGATGTCAAATAAAATTTTTATTATGATATTTTTAGCTGGTGGACTTTTCTGGAAGTGATCTCTGTATTTCTAGACTTTCATAAATGAATTCCCATTTATTACTTTTCACAGAATTAATCCATCTCCCTCACGCGCCGTTTCCATCAAATTAGAGCTAAAGATGTCTGACATTTGCTAGATTTTTGTACCGATGAGACGTCTTGTCAAGACAAAATGGACAGACAGTGTGACACAAGGCTTTAAAAGACAGTCTTCATTACATCCTTACCACTGAAGACTGTGTCAATCTGCCTCTTACTCCGGGCTTAGCTGCTCATAATGAGCACCACTCTTCAGTTATGGTCTGTCTGTGGATAATGAGAACACTGGTGTCGGCTGCAGTAGAAGCAGAGATTCAAACCAAGAGCCAAATCCTCCAGATTCTTTACATTTCTTTCAGCCGCGGCGCAATTACCAGGTGATTTCACACTGCTATTCATGGCACCGTGGTCCAGTCGCTGTGTGGATTTCAATGGAGGCAGCGAGTCATTTGACTCAAATTACATTGCATCTTCTTCATTTCATGCAGCCATAATGACTTGTTGCCGTACCGTGGCGGGGCAGTGAGCGGAGAAGCAGGGAATAAAGAATGATATCTGAGGCAGAGCGGCAGCTCCCAAACCCCGGCCTCGATGACAGCTAATTTACTGCTGTTTGAATGTGACACAAAGCGGCGGGAGGCTAAAACCCAGAGCCTACCATGCTCCGTGCACACCATAATGCTGCATAATTTCCAATATCATGGCTGGCTGAGAGGAGCCGTCAGAGGGAACATGTGTTAAACTCATGGGGCGATGCACCAGAAATGTTTTTTTTTTTTGTTTGTTTTTATTCTTCCCCCCTGTTTGTCGTGAGTGGAGAAATGTTGTGTTCATCCCGATGCATTTAAGCAATCATTAGAATGATAAATATAGTTAGTCTCAGATCCATTTACAGAGCCAACAGAGAATGTAAATATAATTAATTGCAGCACATTTAAGCCTGAAGGAGTTGTGAAGATGTGTGGGATAAACGATAGAGCGCTCGTACACACAGAGCAGAGATGACACTTCAAAAGTCACTCTAATTACAGTGGGCAGACGGAGATGATTTATCAGCCAGACATTGGTGCACTGGGGGGAATTCTGGCCAGACACCAATATTTAACTAAATCTGCTAAGTCCAATGAACGCACTCAGAAACCAATTAGGCAGTACGTGGATGATCCCATTATGTCCCTTTGAAAAGGCAGTCGGGGCACAGACTGCACAAAAACCGAGGCAGCACCTCTCACACAGCCGTGCTCACAAGAGCCACTAGCGAATCCGATGCCTGTAGGAAACAGAACTATTATTGAACGGAGTTCATTAGGTTCTAATGAAGGCTGGAGGAGCAACGCACACACACACAAAAAGGAAACCTCGGCAGATGTGAGGAGGGAATAGAAGAGAAGACGTTTTCTGAGGATATTTCATGTTGGCAGCTCAACAATAATGTGAAAAAAAATGTAATTAACCTTTATAAAAGCACAAGAGGAACACAAAGGAAGGGTCGTGCAGAGGGAGCACCATCACCCGTCTTTTACCCTCTTTGGGCTGTAACAATGACCAAAGTTTTTGCTCCGTACTTGTACTGACCGGCATCCAATAATCAGTTGATGCAGAACAGTGAAATAGGAAGAAGTGAAATGCCCAGAAATGAGTCTGACCCTGTGCTGAGGAAGAAGACGACATTTCCTGCAGTGAGGCCGTCGGGTTAAAAGTCCACGTCATTCCTGCAGATTAACACATCATCACATCACAACGGTCGTGTTAGGTGTAAGGTACTCACTTCCGCCGAGATTGTATCGCACAGAGCAAATACTGCAGAGGGTTAAGAAAAACAGGCAGTGAATGGACGGACACACGAGAACTTCGGAAGCGTTGGTGAAAGTGCAGCGTGGTTTTGTCCAGAGCATGTTTAATGCATCTCCGCAAATGTCTTTCTTCAATTCCTGCAACTATATCAGTGTTGTGTTCAACTAAACAGGATCAGTTTTCACACCGAATAAGTAAACTGTGAGGAAAGTGACACAAAAAAATGTTTCAGGGATGGTTAGATCCAATACTCAAATTCGCCAAATTTTTTAATGTCAAAGAATCTTAGAAATGGTGAAAAAATGTTAATTAAACTTTATAAAAGCACCATCATCCGTCTTTTACCCTCTTTGGCCTGTAACAATGACTAAGCTTTTGCTCCGTTGTACTGACTGGGATCCAATAATGAGTTCCTGCAGAACAGTGAAGTAGGAAGAATTTTGAAAGACCCTGAAATGAGTCTGACCCTGTGCTGAGGAAGACGACGACGTTTCCTGCAGCGAGGCCGTCGGGTTAAAAGTCCATGTCGTTCCTACAGATTAAAAGTTTTTTATATTTTTTTTATTACATCCTGGTTTGACTTTTGTACTTCTTTACTGTCGGAATGTTTCCAAACTTTTAATATAGAGAACACAACACATCCAAACATCATCCTCCACCTCACCCTGGTCCAGGTTGTGTGCCTCACTTACGTTCATATTTAAGGTCAAGGTCAAATGTCAGGGTTACTGAGAACCTGATCCTCAAAGTTCATGTCTTTAGGGTGACAAAAAAAGTGAGAAAAAGTGAGGATCTGGGGGAGAATCAATTTTCAATCAAATTTACCGCCAGAGTGAGCCACAGCAGGCATGGTGGTTAGCACTGCTGCCTTACAGCAAGAAGTTCACAAAGTAAGGGTTGCAGACCTTTTTTTGGTTCCCGCTGTGTCAAAGAGCAGAAGTTGTGAAATGCCTCCACTGCTCTCCTGTGGATTCAGCTGTCACTGATAGTTGAAAAGACAGAAGCCCACTACCCCCCCGCCCCCCCCGCTCTCCAAGGCCCCTGCCACCCCCCTCCACATATACAGCTTCTGCCTTCAAAAGTACCAGCCACTGCCACTAGCCCAGAGTGAAAATAATTCACTGTTAAACAGGTTAAATACGATGATACCATCTGTCATAGCTGTGCATCTCCCAGAACAGTGTTTTCAATACTGGGGTCGTGACCCCATGTGGTCACCTGGAATGTCAAGTAATTGATAAAAAAAAATTATTTTCAACAAATTATTATTTCTTTTTTTTTTTAAATTAAAACACCACACAATTGAGTATATATTTATATGTAAATGTATATATAGGTCGTACATTTTCTCATTCACTCACAGCCACGTCAGACAAATTTAAATAGCAGAGAGAGAACATTAACTTTAAATTAATTTCTCCCCTCACGGTGTTCGTGTACAGCACGACTTTATTATTTTTCCTTCAGGAAAGACCTCTGCAGCTGCTGCGGCTCATTTGCATACGGCAGCCGGCAGACTGTGTGTTTGCACCGTGTTGTGTCTAAACACCCACGGTTCGCTCCAGTATACGAGCCGCAGAAGGAGATTCAGTATTTTAAAAGTAGAGTTTAAAAAAAAGTGAATTTTCTTTTATAGTGCAATGAACTAAACATGAATAATGTGAATATCTTTGTTCCTGTATTCCAGCTTATTGTCTATGTACAGTTATGAATTCACCACGGTGGTCAGTTTTTTTAATGAAAAAATGATGTGTTCTGCTTATGTACTACACTTACTACATTTGATATATTTAATATAACTTTTTATGTATTTAATGTATTAAATAATTTTGACAGATGTCCACATCCATCCACCTTTCCATCTATACATCAATCCATCCAGCTATTTATCGATCCATCCATTTAAATTTCTAGCAATCAGTTAATTTGAATCAATTCACTTTAGCAATCAATCAATCCATCCTTCCAAAGTTCTAGCCATTCATCATTCATCCATCTTTTGCATCCAAATTGCAGTGAGATTACATGTAATCTGTGTGTAATTTCCAATCTATCCATCTACCTACAGTATCTATCTATCAATCTATCTATCTGTCTATCTAAAAAGTGAAACTACAAATATTAAAATATCAGAGCCAGATCTCCACAAATATTAAAATATCAGAGCCAGATCTGCTGCTCTTCTACAAATGTGTTTTTCTTTTTCTGTCATCACACCTCAGTTTGAAGCTGGCTGATGCTGCCACTAATTTCCTCCTCCTGGTATTGGATCTCACTTCACCACACGTCGTGTTGATTCTACAATCAAACCCAATCACACTCGAATTTCAGGGACCATAGCGTCTGAAACATCATCACTGTGCTGGAGTTGAGGTAATTTGTTAAATGGAGCTTCAGTTTACCTCATCAGCGCATCGATAATGACGAGGTGATCATTGTGGCATAAGAACGGGGGGGGGAGGGGGGCATTTACCGACTCCATCGCCCCCCCACCACCACGCTCCGGCTCGCTCCACTGTTTCCTCTGATCAACCTCGCTGTACGGAGCCTTCCGGTCATTCTTCAAACGGCCTGGAGGTTATAGTGACATATGTACCTGGTGCATCATAATGGCACAAAATCATTGACATCACCCGCTGCTCAGGTGTCATTCATCACATAAAGGTCAGGAATGAAGATGGTTCTGTCCTTCCTCTGCCTTGTCTACTCTACTCCCCCTGAAGGTCATGTCCCAGGACAGAAGGTAGAAACCGAAATCTAACGCTAGCCAGTCGATGCTTCGAGAAAAAAAAAAAAAGGAAAACGCGACGTTATCCAGCAGCAATGTTAAAATAAAATGATGGTGGAAATGTAGAGGCTGCTAATCTGGGATTAGCTGGTTTGTTAAAATAAAATGATGGTGGAAATGGTACAGCAGAGGCTGCTAATCTGGGATTAGCTGGTGTTTATTTGTACGGATGAAGTAAAGGAATCCTTTCAGTGAGGTCGGACAGGGAAAGGACTTAATGTAAAGAAGATTAAAAAAGGGAGTTGTGTCTGTGTTTGAAGCCAAGTACATTAACATTTACGACTTGGTATATTAGTGCAGAGCTATGTAATAAAAATTAGCGAAAGAATTATTATCATATATACATATATATTTATATACATACATACACATTATTATGTGTATATATATAAATATGCATATACACATATGTATATACATATATGTATAAAGATATATATACACACACATATTTATAAACATGTATATCTAAAGTATCTCCTCCACTTTCTCTCCCTTCATCTCACCCATTTTATTTTCATACTTTGCAGTATATAAAGGCTATATTTTACTCATCTACCTCACTTATCTCCATAAATGGACTGATTATAACGACGTTCAGTTTCCTCCATTTAATACAAACGATGTTTGAACAAGTCGAACAAATTCAGCCAAAAGTGCTGTCATTCTTGTGTAATTAATGTCACCGGTTCCCCACGGACACGGCGCTTTGATATAATGGCTTTAACTACACCCTCCCTGCTCGACCTCTGTTTCAGACGGAGACGTCCCTTCCATCGTTATTTTTCCCTATAATCATCCGACGTCACCTTCCTGATCCCGGGAGTCAGTGGTGAAACGGACACCAGTTAATTTAGGTCAACTTGAGAGAAGTTAAACACATCACATCCCATTTCCCACCATCTGTCAGCAGCTGCCCATCCACAGGGAGCAGCCAACTGTTCACATTAATGTGATTTGATGCTTTGGTCCCTGTGGGTTTCCCTGGAGGGAGACCATTAGCCATGTAGCCACTGGACAAAAATGGCAACGGAAGCCTGGTCTTCTGTTTAAATGGTTTTTTAAAATTTTTTTTATTTCAATAGGAGTCGTCAATTTAAACCATATTTGTCAAACTCAAGGCCCGAGGGCCAAATACGGCCCGTCAAGCTGTTTTGTTTGGCCCACGGGAGTTTAAAAAGCATTTAGTAAAGTACATGCAGCAGAGTTTCCTAACCTACGAAATTAAATTATTTTTACTACACAGCAATGAACAATATTTGTAGCTTGAATAAAACATAATCAATTGCAGAAACATGTATTAGTATAATATACTTATGGACTAGTTACATCCATACCAGCAGTTTTTCCCAAGGACTGGTCAGCCAGTACCACCTGTTACTGGTGACCTATTATTATAAAATATTGCCAGATTATCTTTAAATTATAAAAGTAAATGGATATGACTGCGGCCCACTACCAAATGACCTATGAGTAAATGCATATGACTGCGGCCCGCTACCAAATGACCTATAGACTGGTACTGGTCCATGGACCGGGGGTTGGGGACCCCTGATCTATACAGTCTTCCATTTACAACCAGCCCTTCAAGGAGAACTGTATTGCTGATGTGATTGAAACAGACAACACTGCGACATACAACTGTTATTGATCATCTCGCAACTGCAGGAGCGAGAAAACAACTTCGGTGAGGCCACAGGGTGGAGATATGAAGCCGATCCCTGACCCCTGCGGCCCCTCGCTCACTTCACAACAATAGGAGACCCCCACAGGGAATCTGAGTGGACAGCTCAGAGCTGACGGTGAAACTTTCTCCTGGCAGTCAGTAAAAAATCTCAACCTCTCACACTGCAGTGACATCAGAGGAACATGGCAGCTCCAAAAGAAAGAGACAGGATTGGATGAAACCATTCTCTTCTCCGAGTCTGAGGTGCTACAGCTGGTGGAATTTCATCAGCGCAAAAACTATATTCAGGATGCAGTTGTTTTGAAAACAAGCTGTGTTGCAATTACATGCAAGGGTTTCATACATGTACTGCATATTATTGTGGGAAAAATGGACAAACAAGGCAAAAACAGAGTGAGAGAGAGAGATGACAGTGATGAATAAAACAAGGGCACGCCGCAGTAGCCACAGTTCGCATTGTTATAATATAAGGCATAAATAAGTGATAATCTGCTGTCAGACGCACCCATGTGTCTTTAACAGCCTTTTAGCTTTGACTCAGAGCTGGAGAACGTTCCAGTCTTTTACAGGGGTTAAAAAAAAAAGAAAGAGAGAAAAATCATAATATGCAGTTTATCTACAGCCATAACCTCCGTCTTGTGCTGTTGCATCGTGAGAGAAAAACACAGATCAACAGGAAAAAACACACAAAGGCACAGGAGAAACTAAACCTTTGACCTTCTCTGCAATTAAATCTATATTGTTCAACTAAATAGGAGTAAGAAAATATTGATTAAATTGACACTAGTACATCGTTATATCTCCTATATATATATATAATAATGTACTATATAATATAATAGATACAGTCCAAGAAACTAGTACAAATCTTTTCTTCTCATTGTTAAATGAAAAACAATTTCATTTTAGTGAACAAACAAATCCATCAGTAAAAATAAATAAACAAAATTTCCCCAAGGGCAAAATTTAACGACTATTAGCATCCAGTCACAGGCCGGATGTGGGTGGTTTGACGGCCAGAAGTTGCCCACGGGCCGTAGTTTGACAACCCATGTCAAAAAGTGCTGACCTCCTGCTATCATTTTGAATTAGCGTCCAACTATTCCTTACACATTTCTTTTCACTCACAGTCCACAGCAAATGTCGACGAACAAGGAAAGCTGTACGTGGCTGTGTGCCGTTCAGTGGTTTTCATTTTAAAATTAGCACTCCTCTGTGCCACGGGTTTATTGCCTCTGCTCTGGATTCATGCCCACACCATCTGTACAGCATGTGTCCCTGGAATATATATGTGAAATCAGCCAGCCTAACTCAGATTACCTGTCAGCTCCTCCTCTTCCTCTGCCTCACACTCAGAAACCATGACTACATTAGGCGTCAGTTTTAATCTATTTTAAGACACCGTTATTAGGAATAGCACACACACACACACACACACACCCCTCAGTGTTATCGCATGTCTGTGTAAATAACACCAGACTCAGGCATCAACTAATCTCAGAGAAGTCAAATACCTATATATAAATCTTATTCCAGTTGTCCTGCAGACTGTGTGCTCACAGACTGTACCTGTGCTTATATCAGGTTTATTCTTGGCTGGATATCTGTACCTGGATTATTGCCACTTTGTTTTTTTTCTGGTGCTCCAGGACTTTATAATAATCATACTGTGTATCCACTGTTTTATATTCATACATTTCCACCACTCTATCCTGTTAAGAGTTGAGGAGCCCGAACCAATTCCATCTGACATTCAGGAGAAGGCCACGCACAGGTCACCAGTCCATCACAGTGTAACATACTGACAACAACCACCATTTATCTCCGCCGTCAACTGAGAATCTTTTATTTATATGTGTAGAGATAAGAATTCACATATATATCTATATGTACACATATATGTATATATATGTGTATGTATTTTTTATATATTTATATGTTTGTATATATGTATACATACATATATACATATATAGACAAATATATAAACAAATACACATATTTATATGTACATATACTGTATAGATAGATCTATACATACACATATGTACATATATGTGTGTGTATTTATTTATATATTTGTTTGTTTATATGTATACATACATGTATACGTATATATACACAAATATAAATATATAAACAAATACACATATTTATATGTACATATACTGTATAGATAGATCTATACATACACATATGTACATATATGTGTGTGTATTTATTTATATATTTGTTTGTTTATATGTATACATGCATGTATACATATAAACAAACAAATATATAAATAAATACACACACACATATGTACATATGTGTATGTATAGATCTATACATACACATATGTACATATATGTGTGTGTATTTATTTATATATTTGTTTGTTTATATGTATACATGCATGTATACATATAAACAAACAAATATATAAATAAATACACACACACATATGTACATATGTGTGTGTGTATTTATTTATATATTTGTTTGTTTATATGTATATATACTGTATAGATAGATCTATACATACACATATGTACATATGTGTGTGTGTATTTATTTATATATTTGTTTGTTTATATGTATATATACTGTATAGATAGATCTATACATACACATATGTACATATATGTGTGTGTATTTATTTATATATTTGTTTGTTTATATGTATACATACATGTATACGTATATATACACAAATATAAATATATAAACAAATACACATGTATAGTAATATGTACATATACTGTATAGATAGATCTATACATACACATATGTACATATGTGTATGTATAGATCTATCTATACAGTATATATACATATAAATATGTGTATTTGTTTATATATTTATATTTGTGTATATATACGTATACATGCATGTATACGTATATATACACAAATATAAATATATAAACAAATACACATATTTATATGTACATATACTGTATAGATAGATCTATACATACACATATGTACATATGTGTATGTATAGATCTATCTATACAGTATATATACATATAAACAAACAAATATATAAATAAATACACACACACATATGTACATATGTGTGTGTGTATTTATTTATATATTTGTTTGTTTATATGTATACATACATGTATACGTATATATACACAAATATAAATATATAAACAAATACACATGTATAGTAATATGTACATATACTGTATAGATAGATCTATACATACACATATGTACATATGTGTATGTATAGATCTATCTATACAGTATATGTACATATAAATATGTGTATTTGTTTATATATTTGTCTATATATGTATATATGTATGTATACATATAAACAAACAAATATATAAATAAATACACACACACATATGTACATATGTGTATGTATAGATCTATACATACACATATGTACATATGTGTATGTATAGATCTATACATACACATATGTACATATATGTGTGTGTATTTATTTATATATTTGTTTGTTTATATGTATACATGCATGTATACATATAAACAAACAAATATATAAATAAATACACACACACATATGTACATATGTGTATGTATAGATCTATACATACACATATGTACATATGTGTGTGTGTATTTATTTATATATTTGTTTGTTTATATGTATACATACATATATACATATATAGACAAATATATAAACAAATACACATATATAGTAATATGTACATATACTGTATAGATAGATCTATACATACACATATGTACATATGTGTGTGTGTATTTATTTATATATTTGTTTGTTTATATGTATACATACATATATACATATATAGACAAATATATAAACAAATACACATATATAGTAATATGTACATATACTGTATAGATAGATCTATACATACACATATGTACATATGTGTATGTATAGATCTATACATACACATATGTACATATATGTGTGTGTATTTATTTATATATTTGTTTGTTTATATGTATACATACATGTATACGTATATATACACAAATATAAATATATAAACAAATACACATATATAGTAATATGTACATATACTGTATAGATAGATCTATACATACACATATATCTACATATATGTGTATGTATTTGTTTGTGTATATATGTATACGTAGATATATACGTATATATACACAAACAAATATATAAACAAATACACATATATAGTAATATGTACATATACTGTATAGATAGATCTATATATACACATATATATGTACATATATGTGTATGTATTTATTTTTGTTTATATGTATACACACATATATACGTATATATACACAAACGTAAATATATGAACAAATACACATATATATTTATATGTACATATACTGTATAGATAGATAGATAGATTTAGTGTTAATTCATTTTGGGAACTAAGGCCACTAGCGGACTAGTAGTTTTGCTAGTTTTGGTTTGTGGATTCCTGATGTCTAAAAGACTTTCCTATTTCTCCTCATCACGTGACAGAAGTTACTCTAATGAGGCGACACATCTGGACCACAGGCAGGTCAGTCACGTACATCTATACTGCCTTTTATCATTCTTATTGACCTGCTTAAAAATATTTTCAAAAACCAACCTCTAGTGCACTAGCTTTTATACAGTAGCATTGATAAATAAAGCGTTGAAACAATGATGTTATAAGTTAAATGTGATCTCCACTCACTCACTCACTCACTCACTCTCAACACACACACACACAAATGCACCTTGAGCAAAGTACAATACAGTATCAAAACAACAGTCGGCCCACGCAGTGTTGTCACCAGATACATGTTATTACTGCCATATTAACAACGACGTAACCCACATATTTTGTCGTTCACAAAGACAGATCTGATCTGTGTAATGGATTCACGTCTTTACCAGACACTGAACAACAGACGTTATTTATCACTTGTCTATTTGTTTCTGGATTTTTTCTTTTCTCCGAGTTCACATTGAAGTAGCCGCTTCACCTTTGACTCAATGTCAAATTGGAAACAGGTCATTAAGAAATGAATGGGAGATTAACAAGGGTCTGATTAAACCTCCTTCTAAGCCATCATTCAACTTAATGAGCACTTCCATAAAATATGGATACGCCAATGAAATATGTATACATCCACAGTCCCTGGCGTTAAAGAGACCCAAGTTTCCAGCGTCACCGCGGTCGCAGTGACATCATCACAGGCTTTATAAATCAGTAAAGTCGGATGGCTTCAAGACGGGCATAAAGAATTTACAGACGTGAGTGTTTGCCTAATGTACAGTAGACAAAAAGCCACCTCTGGTTCTCTTCTGATTGCACTGATGGAGGCTGTGATTCACTCATTACATCCAGCAGATAGTGACTGATGGGTTTAAACAGCTGACACTGTGGCAGTGGCTGGAGCCCCCAAATCCCCAGGGGGGTTTAAAAAAAAAAAAAAAAAAAAAGAAGAAGAAATCACAATTGCAGTGTTTTTGATGAATTATGCAAAGTGAGGCATCTATTATTGAGCCTAACAAGAGAAAGCTACGGCAATTACAGTGCAGTGCAGATGTGTTGCGGCCAAGAATCCTCCGGAATCAGAGTCTGCCACCAGGACTGGGACGATAATCAATGAATCAATCAATAAATTAATCACCAAATAAATGACAATTAAGTCGATAATTTTGCCGGCCTCGATATATTGCCATGTGTATGCCTGTTTGTTTTCCTCTTCTATCACCTCCAAACAGACTGGACGACATGAAGGTTTGTTCCATGGCAACGGACGAGCCAGAATACTGAATTTGTACGAAAGCGCTAGCAATAAAATAAGGCAACCCAACAAAGTTGCAATTTTCCCAGCCGGGGTAAAAAAAATGCACCTTGAGCAAAGCTTTTGTCCTGACAGTCGACACTGAGGGGTTTAATCGACAAAAGAAAATACAAACTGAACAGTGCAATATGACATGCGCTCAGACAAAAAAGTGTAATTCGCTACTTCACAGGACTTTAACTCCCATCAGGCTTTAGAATATATATTTTTTATTAGAGGCCGACTGAGTGGACTGAGGGGCATTTAGGTTCCATAGGAAAATACGAGGGGCATTCAGGTACCGTTGGAAATTTGAAAATCAGAAAAATATATTGCATTTGAAAGGGTGTACTTGCATATTTACGATATATTATTATGACATCAGTGGTAAATTTGGCCTCAAAGTAATAACACTACACATTTGTGGGACAATATATCATCCAACCATGTGTACTTGCATATTTATGATATATTTGTGGGACAATATATCATCCAACCAGATTTGTTATCGTCACAGGCCTATCTTCCCACTCTTTTTCCAACACGGTTTCAGTATGTGCTAATATTTTTTTAAATTTTCACTGTGTCTTTTGTGTCTTTTCGTTACCAAAATTGTAACGTTATTACGTTTGCAAGTATAGGGGATATATTTGGATGCCCCTACATCTTTTTCCGCTCCACTGCTTTTCAGACGATCACTCTCCTGCAGCCCACAGCCTTAAGGGGATAGATGACCGGAATAATGCACCGCAGCTGAGCTCCAGCGAACGAGCAGTTACAGAAAATTCATCTCTCTTCATCTTGGACTCCCAATGATTACTTCTCTCTCAGGGGTTACACATGAGAGCACTGACTCCCATCAAAAAAGGCGTGGTCGAATAAACAAGGATCATGTGGAGCGGTCGCCTGCCGCAGTTTTCACAGAAACCATCGCGCAGTGGAGCGTGCTGGTCTGAAGGGCCGTCATGACACGAGAAACAAGACGTGCTTCTCCTACGGCTCCATCATCGGCTGGTCCTTCATCAGCTGCACTCATCACTGGGTCTTTACTATTGTTTCTTAATGACAGAGAAGATACAGCTCTGATTATCTACACCTGTAATTACAGCTCAGAGTGGACCGTTTAAGAAAAACCACATCACGGCTTTTGATTAATCAAAGGACGGGACACATTTATAATGAAGCCCCGTTGAGTTACAGTGATTACTGTCATAATTCACCAAAGCAGACGACGGTTTGTGAAGGCATCACTCTGACAAAGGTTTATAATTCTGAAGCATTTTTACATTTATTTCTGTCTATGTATTTCAATGACAGCTTGATTTCTGTGCTAAATGATCCTAAGATAAGATAATCCTTTGGTCTCAAACTCCTGGCCCGGGGGCCACTTATGGCCCACAAATTTCATACATCTGGCCCGTGAAGATGCATGTGATTTCATACATCTGAGATGCACGTGAATAATAATTTGCCCCCAGATTTTTTTCTCCACTTCTTTAAATGCTTTAATTGGTCATTTAAGAAAATATTTTTGAAAATATCAAAATGATGAAGGCAGTCTTTGACCTCGGCTCGTTTTAGGTTGAGATTTAAAGTATTTCATAGAAATAAAGCCAGAGTTGTGTTGGCCATAGCCCATCATTAGGTCTGTTGTATTTAAATACGGTACATTATATACAGAAAACATATATATATACACATCATATAGTATACAGTATATACTGTATATAATATAGTTGCATACAATTGTACAGTGAAGTATAGCTATCCTGGTACATGTGTATCACATAAATTTGAAGTAAACTGTAGCTCACACAATACTATTATTACATAGTGAAGTAATTCAAGGTCAATGCCGAAGCTGATCCTTACCCTCCCCTCAACCCCACCCCATTTTAGCTTTTACAATCTCTGTCATTGTTTAACATGCACTACTGCCACCTACTGGGTCTTTTTTACCACTGGTGAAGCTGATCCTTACCCTCCCTCAACCCCACATTTTAGCTTTTACAATCTCTGTCATGGTTTAACATGCACTACCGCCACCTACTGGGTCTTTTTTACCACTGCAAAAAAAATCATCATAATAGCGGTAAAAAGTTGTTTTTTTAAAAAAAAAAAATCATCATAATAGCAGTAAAAAGATGTTTTTTAAAAAAAAAAAAACTATTACTAGTCTTAGATTCAGCAAATGCTGCATGACAGTTAAGGTGTGTACTGCAGAAACTGCTCGTGTATATGGTAGACAATATTTTTTGTATTCAGTCAACAGGAAGTACTTGCTTCATTTGCTTACTTTTAAGCCGGCTTCAAACTCCTCAAATTTTGTGAGACATTCCCGCCTCTGTAAATGCTCCACCGAGTTCAACTAACAACAACAACAAAAAACACTCCTCCAACAGCAACTCCATCTGTGTCTCAGCAGGTAGCAAAAAAAAGTGGGTTTTAAAGCTCTCCTCACACCTTCCACCTCACCCCACCCACCCACACAAAATCAGCTTTCTGCTGTGACACAAAGTAATGGAAGTGAACCTCAGTGAACCCAAACAGTGAAGTTGAAAGTAGTGAAAGTGGAGCAGCTCCAGAATATATGTCTGTGCTGTGGTTGGAAGAAGAGGTTGAAACGTGACACGATACAATCACAGAGACGCACGATGAAGAAAAGCGATGATTGTGTCCGTTTAAGAAAAATGAGTGGAGATGTCCCCGCTGTGCCAGTGAGCACCGATGCAACCATTCACGGGCTCCGCGTGCAATGCGAGTCCGCGGTGTCGAGTTGAAGGGAGGGCTGGCAGTGACAGGTGCAGGCACCAGGTAACTGACATGATGCAAAGAGACAGGGCGATGAGTCACAGGGCCCTCAGCGAGTTCCCTCGCTTAACCTGCAGCAGCAGCAGCTTCCTAACTATTTATAGCCCTCCCACTAAAGTCCCACCACCGCTGACAGGAACGGGGGGAAAAAAAAAAAACTGGCTTCATTTTAAACTGTGTTTTGTTTCGGAGCTTAATGAAGACATAACAGTAAACCCAGCTCTGTTTATGTCTTAATAGATTTAATTAAAAAAAATCACACCACACTCTCTCTCTCACACACACACACACACACACAGAGTGGAACGAAACAGCCTGTACAGAGTGCATCGACACATCAGGAACAGCACCTCTGGTGATGTCGGGTCCTTAATTGTTCATTTGTCTTAGTGGACTGATGGGATGGAACAAAAAGCATATGCCTGCAAGTCATTCAGCCGCCTGTCGCGCCCGACTGACTCATCTCCTGCTACACCTGCAGACCCCGCAGCAGGATTATCAGTCTGATGTTGGTGAGCATTAATGATCATTCACCAGGTAATCCTCTTAGGTTTTATTTTCTCTTAAAAATCCCCTTTAAAGATACAGACACAGTGACAGAACTAAAAGCTGAGATGCCACAAACGTACAGGAAATATCTCGTGTTTTACTACGAAAATGTCATACTATGTCAACTATTAACTTTTAAATCAGACCGTGAATATAATCTAAATAACAGAAAGAATAGCAGTCTAATAAAGTAGGAATATATATATATATACACATATGTGTATATATATGTATATACATATATACACATATATACACACATATATACAGACACAAATATATATTAATTATATTTATTATTTTACAGTTGTAAAATTAGTTAAGTATTTATTATTTTTATCCTTAATGCTCTTTGGGGTCATGGAGAAGCTGCAGCCAATCCTAGCCCATTACAGGGTGAGAGTACGGTTCCTATTGGACAGTTTTCCAGATCATCAACAAGAGTCCAGCTGACCTAGTTCTGCATACTGTAGGTGGGAACCAGAGTACTCTGAATACAACTGGGAAATACATGAGAACTCTATGCAGTGAGTGTGAGTAGAAGTTGTCCACTAAGAAGGGTAGTCAATGTATCCCGCAAATCACCGCGGAATCAAGTGTACAAACGACGGTCAATACCTGAGCAATATATCCCATCATGCATTGCAGTCATGCCGACATGGCAGAGAGAGGAGCACCGTCCGTCCGTTCGTCCGTGTGTTTTGTGCAACAGAAATTAACTGCGCGCTAAAGTAACTGTTTTTTAACTGGTGAGTCCAATATATAATGCACTACATATAATCCCCTATAGAGGGAGTAGGGAATGAGTGAGTGATTTTGAACACAGCCTTCGTGTCAACTCCTAGTTGTGTCCATTGTTTGAGTCCCTCAGTCCAGCCTCGTCATTGGGTTCGATACCATCTAGACCCTGAATCCTAAGTTGGGTAGCCCTGACTGAGACTCTCCAGGGATGCAGCAAAAAAAGGACACCAAAACCAAGTCTGGTTTGTCCAACGTGTCCCCTTTAAGACTTTCACACAAACAACAATGTCTGTGTCAAACTAATTTACGTCTTCAATTCTACTCAGATTCTGAGTTTTCTGGTCCTGCATCACTGCCTCAGAGGGCATCCATCATATTAATGATGTAGAGGCAACTTCATTATTCACAAAGAAGCAGCTCAGCTGTCCGAATAAATTATCATCGGACTTCCATTAATGAAAGTTTCCAAACAGTGCCACTGAGGATGCCATTAATCTGAACCAGCTTCTCTCTCTGGAGGCCAACAGTCAGATACTGTACCACAGCCAGGACACTGTGAAGATGAAAAAACCCCCCGCCGTGTGGGGAACTTCAATTATGATTGACATTAACTACTGCAGCTCAAGGCTGAATTTCTCCCACGCTGCACACTTTGCATTTATTTCCTGCCCAACCCCAAACCCCTTAATGTGACGGTGTGCGTACAGGCGGAGGTAGACAGTGGATTAAGACCTCCGAGCTCCCTCCTCCTGACGGAGCATTTGGACTAATTTGACACATATTGCCTTCATATCTTAGATAATTACAGAGTCAAAGATCCCTCTTGACCCACTCCACGTCCATTCCCTCTGCTCCGGTACGCAGATGTAGGCCACAGTCCAGAAACTTTTGTTAATATTCCGGATGACCATCGGTGGAAGGACGTTGAAAAGTCATACGCTGTGCAACTTTCTGACGCTTTAATGAAATTGCTTCTGAAAATGTTGGCGTTCTGCAGCCATTATGCTTTTCATTCTGACAGCCTACTTGAGGGTCAAACTCATTTTCATTTTCCAAGGAATGAAAGAGGCTGTAAATTAATTTCCTTTTAACTCCTTCTACTATCTGACTTTACCACCAGACTGGAACAAACAATGGAACTCTCTCTCTCTCTCTGTAGGGGATTCATTTTAAGGAGGAATCTTAAGCAAAACAGTGTCTGGCCACGGTCTGAAGGGCTTGATGGTCAGCACAAATTTTTTGTGGGATTTTCTTTATCGTTGCTATCTATCCATTTATCCATCCAACTATGTGGGATTTTCTTTTTACATTATCATCGCTATCTATCCATTTATCCATCCAACTATATATACATAGATCTATCCATCCATCCAACTATCCATCCCATACATAGATCTATCCATCCATCCATCTATCCATCCATCCATCCATTTATCCAACCATCCATCTCAAAGGTGTAACAATGCTTTGTAAATTTTGCAGTGAAAACATTTTTTCCCCAAAGCCTCCAGGTCTGGAAGTTGTTCCTGGCAAAAACATTCCCATACACCGAGCTTCCTCCTGCTCCTGAAACACTGCTGCAGGGTTTAGAATCTCTCTATTATTTCTAAGTGGATCTCTCTGACCAAATAGATGAGGTTTTCACACAGCGCCTGGAGCCTAAGATGAGCCCCAGCAGCTAAAGGTCATTTATTCCTGTGGAAGTACACACACACACACACACACGTACATAGAGTTTACTTGGTCTGTAGTATACAGTATAATAGCTTATCTGTAATAAGTGGCAGCAGGGAAGCTCCTCCCTTTAATAATGTATTTTCACTTATTCCCCTCAGTCCCAGGAGTTCCTGCCACAGTCAGAGGTGGTCCATGGACATCAGCTTCATCCAAGTGCTTAATCAAACAGAAATACGGCAGGACAGCCGTGTGGGAAAAGCAGCTTAAATCCCCCCCTTTCTTCATAAAAGCCGACTAGGCAGATCAAATTAAGTGGTTTGATACTTTCCTTGCCAATCGGATTAGGCTGATTAATTCCCAAAAGCGTTTAAATGATTAAAGCTGTTTAATGGGTCTCGGGAAAGTTCACAGAGTCGGAGATGATATAAGGACGGGTCGGGGGAGGTAAATCTGAACAGGTTCCCTGTGTCTTTGTCCCTCTTTTTGTCAATGAGCAGCACAGCCACACCTGCACATCTCCGCTCTAATAATAGTCTTTTTGTTTCCTCACATCACCAAAACCAAAAGGGAAAATCTTGACAAATAGTGCATCCGCTCGGTAGTGACACTGTACCTAAATATAGAGTCGAAAATGGAGCAGGAGAAAAGGGCAGAACGAGAACCATAAATATTCACAGTTCAACCACAGAAGGCTGGCAGAAGCCGGGGTCCAAGGAGAAATCTTCTCTTTTCATGAAATCTGTTTGTGCCGCTGATGTCACAGAGGTGGGTTTTTTTAAGGATATTCCTGAGCTGTGTTTGACACAGATCCACGGCTGCTATGAAGGACGATGACGAGCGAAGGAAGGAGAGGAGTGATGGCTAAACTGTTCCACCCCTCCAGTACCCCCCCCCAACCATCTTTTCTAATATACCCGTCCCCTGAGGGAGTGGTATCCATCACAGAGACTGCGGGGTGGTTATGGCACGTTGACTGGAGCATGTGAACACAAGGTGACTCCAGAAGAGACACAGCCCATGTGTGTCCCCGCTCTTATGAATGCAGCGCCATGTTTCTCCCATAAAGTGTCCATCAGCACCTTAATGCATCTCCCAGGGAAAGTGACAGAGCCCAGGCTCGCACATTATTAACTCCAGACATTTTTATGAGTCGGTGGAACAGAGTGCTGCCTCTGAATAAGATATGGCTCCACAGCTACGTCGCTGTAGATCAGTCTTTGGATGATGAAAAATGTTTTTCACGTTTTCGACATGAGACTACAAGATCAAACTGGCTGGCTGTAAATATCCTAGCCATGTCATTATTATTATTATTATTGTTATTTTTCTCCAATGGGGTCTTAATAGGTTTAATTTTCCTGTGTGGAATCCATTATGGGAGCAGACTTTCCTGAACAGGAAAGACTATCTGTAATAATGTTATGTAAACTATGATAAATGGTGGCTTTGACTCATAAGCAGCTTTGCCGAGTGGGATTAACGACGCAGCCAAATTGGCAGGCTCATGATAAATGCATGGCACAACTGTAAAATATTAATCAAATATAAATGTGCAATGAATTTTTACAGGGGCTGAGGGCGGTGCTAAATTTAGACCGTCATAAAGTATAGCGTGTTGGCACAACTTTTTTTTTGTTTCTTTTAAACACCAGTTAAAATTGTGTGGAGAAACTCCAGGATGTAGAGTTTTATTGGAAAGCAGAAAACAAATGTTTGCCTCCAACATGGGCTGCTGGGCCCTGGGTGTTGATCGAGAGCGTCCCTGCAGAGCAGTTCTCTGACTAAACAAGGGACGTGAAGAACAGCATTAATTACTGCCTACATTTCAAATCATTTTTCTCTACTTTGGTTCCTAGTATTAAATGATTTAGGTTAAAGCCCCCTGTTAAAACAGTGGTTCCCAAAGTGGACAGACGGGGGCAGATAGAAGAAGTGTTTGTGTGAACTAAGATAAATGACATGTAAAAGTCATACATAAAGGCAAAAATGCTAAAATTATTTTAGTATTTCTACGCCATCTATTGGGGAAATAGATGGGTATTGCAGGGTAAAGGCAAAAGTATAATGATAATACAAGTAAATAATATAATTTGGAAAAGTTTGTCAGCCCGGATTAAAAAGCTGAACGGGCCGCATCTGGACCACGGGCCTTAGTTTGCCAATGCCTGTCCTAGGGCCACAGCAGGCAGAAGAATTTCACTTTTAATATAAAAACAAAAACCAAGAAGGTGAATGGGTGAAGAAAGACACCACACAGCAGAGGTAAGTAGCGCACAGTTGCACTGTTTTGCGGAGCTGTACACCTCCAACAACAGCCATTTTAACATCAAAACGATACATAAATTGACATCAGAAATGTTTTTTTTTTTTATGAGACAACACTTATACTTGCCACTCTCCAACAAGGCTTAGCTAAGCTAAGTCAAGCGCTCTATTTCTTGATTTCACCCATGGGTAATAGCGGTAGCATTGCAAACTGTATATTGTGCTGCTGCCCCCTACTGGATCAATTTAAGGAACACCAAACAGATGGTACGTACACAGCACTGTATTCTTTCTGTGACCTATTCATATTGAAGGAAAGTCATGCGTACTGTACCTTTAAGAACTTCATTAGTGGATGTGTAGAGTTAGAATCCAATAATAGTCCTATCAGCTACTAAAACCACAGCAAAGTTTCCAGGATGAGTTCTTATTAAAGTTCACAGCACAGTGATTTAAATGTTAAACTAATATCGCAGAATATATTTCAACCTTTAATACAGAGCTAATATTCTTGGTGCGCTTCGATTGTTTTCCGAATTTTCCTGCACCTAAGAATACATTTGTCTAACGTACTTTCACTTAGAGCTCCATGGCAACCAGGCTAATATTGAATTTGTGATATGTTTCGTTTAAAAAAAATAAACAGAGTAAGATTGAACTTAGTGAGTCATTAAATACAAATTACATTTAAATGAAATGAAAAATGATCAGAGGAGGTTCATTTCTCACTGGAGCTCCTCCTGCTCCATAATATACAGCTGTGTGTGTTTTACAGTAACTGAGGAGAATAATTAATTTGTGCTAGTAACAGAGAGAACATTAACTCCAATACACACACAAACACACACACACACACACACACACACACATTTCTAAAGTGTGAGGAAGCCTCCTGGGGCTGTGCCGACTACAGCAGGTGCCTGACTTCTCTTTAAAAAAAAAAAAAAAAAAAAAAGAGAGACTTTGTTTATACAAGGAGAGGAGACAGACCTGCTGGAGGTGCCAGTACTTTCCTTGGACACTGGGTGGACAGCTGGGCGGGGCCAGCAGGTTATGGAAATGCAGCACAAGATGTATTCACATATTTATTCATCTGAACAGCGCCAGTCCACTGCAGCAACACACTGGACCCAATGATACCGTCACTGGTCGAGTTTTATATTTTATATTCAGAAGGTTATATCGTATAAAGAGGCTTTTAATACATTATTTATCTTATGGTTTTGTTATTGTATTTTTTTTTGACCACATTGTTTATTAATGGAAAAAATATACATACACACATATATACATATGCATATATACGTATATATATATAAATACATACAAATATGTTTGTATATGTTATTTATACAATATATAAATACATATATAAGTATATGTAAATATGTATGCCTATATGTATATAAGGTGACAAAAAAACGCCTATGAAATAAAATGTAATATATATACACACATACATATATATATACATATATCTATAAATATAGAGATACAGTATATGTATATACCTTTTTTAAAACTCATTTTCGTAAGTTAAAAAAAAAAAACTAGAAATACAGAATTAAAAGATGAAATTTGTTTCAATATTATATATTTTTGTGGAACAGTTTCACAGTTTCTGTTCAGGGGGTTCGGGGGATGACAGAAGGACCACCACCTGGGCTCTGTCTATCTTTGCACGGCCCTGTGGAAATGATCGGCGCCGCTCGGATATAATGGAGTTTACAGCCAATCCCCGCCCTTGTTGTCTGAGCCGGAGCGGAGTGTGAGACTGTGCGTAAAATCTACCTGTCAGACGCAGCAGCGGTGCCACAGCAGGAGCAGCGGAGCTCCGCGACCCGAAGTCCGTTCCTCCACAGACGCTTTTACTGCCACCACTACACCGGACACATTATATCTTGCTGATCGGACTCGGGTTTTTTTTTTATTGTTATTATTATTATTATTATTTGTTTCCCTTTAAAACTGCCGGAGTGAAGTATTGAGGTGCGTCTGTTTGTCTCCATCGACTCAGTTGAGGGGAGCGGAGGAACGATGATCAGCAAACCTGCGGGAGGATTTACCACGACAGGTAAGATGATGTTCAGACGTGTTATTTATCACGAGAGTGGATTGGAAATATAAAAAAAATACCACTGTGAGGTTTTCCTCTGGAGGAATGACCGATCGAACCGCAGTGTGGAGAGAAATAAGTAGAAGAAGAATCTGCTATTTACCGAGAAAAGGAGAATTTGACACAAAAAGAAAATAAACAGTCGCTGTTTGCATTTCTCCATCTCTCACACACACACACGCACGCACGCGCGCGCATCTCCGTACATCTCTCTTTCTCTCTCACTGGTTTTATCTTCTCGGTATTCCTAACCCTAATCCATAATCCTAACCCTCAGAACTAAACCCTGAAAACGTCTGGGAGTATGAAGTGTGGTGACAGCCGGCTAAAAATATTCCTCACACTGTCATCCTGTCTCCCCAAAAAAAAAAAAAAATGTTGTCTGCACAACCTGCTGAGGAGTTGGGCATGTAAAAAACAAGGGTGAGGCAGAGGGGTGAGAGTGTCAACAGACAGACAGAGGTGCAGTGTTGAAGCACACGTCCTCCTGTCAGGTGAATGACTTGTTGTTGTTGTTGCTGTTGTCTAATGTAGTGTGTACTGCTGTGTCCCTGTCATCTGGTGACTGCCTCACTCAGATTAATGTTAGGAAAGGAGACGGAGAGGCTGAGAGCAGAGACGCAGGCTTGATGATGATGATGATGATGATGATTACCTCCAATCAGATTTTTTAAAATAACCCCTTATTTAAATAAAACAAACAAACAAACAAAAAACCAATCAGATTTTAATAACCCCTTATTTAAATAAAACCAAAAAATAATAATAATTAAAACACACTACCTGCCCGCGTGTCACTCCTTCATTCGGTGTAATCTCTCAGAGCCGCTGACTGTACCATGTTGCCGTCATCGATGCCTCAAAATGTAGGCCAAATGTACTCCTCTGGAAAAAGAGGGAAATAATTAGGTTATATACTTTATCTCTGCTGCTATCCAGAGCAATGGATACTGAACACGTACTTCCTGTACATACTGTACTCTCTTTATTTAAGGAGATTATACTGTTGAATTTAGTTTACAAAAATGAAATTATTTCACCAAGCTCAAACCTCTCAAAGGTCAAGATCATTTTCTTTTAGTGAGGTAAAAAAAAAGCTTGTCTGAATAAAGATTCTTTAATAGAAATGTTGCCTGTGAGATTTTACTTTTGTACCAAATATTGATTGTAATTTTCAAATAATAATAATTTTTTTACTTGATTTATACTTGATTATTCTACGATTTGTGACTAATACCAGTTAAAATGTTCTAAAGAATTCTCAGTCTTAAATAATGCATGTCCTTCAAATGAACTTGAAGTAGATGGTGCTAAATCCTTTATCTGTACTGTACTCTGAATAGGTCTGACTTTTATTTATGTTTATTTTTTTAACGTCATATTTTGCAGAGTACTTGTGGGGGTCTTTGTCTGTCAATATCAATCACATTTTGAACATTTAAAGACAATTGACATCACTGCAGATGTGATTAATTGTATGAATAACTTTACTTAACTCACTGTTTTCCTCTAAATGGGATTACAGTTTAAATAAGTGATATTAGCCTTGGGAAAAGACAGGTGATGAACACAGCAGTGAAACCTTTTTGAACAATTTTTGAAGTACAATGAAGCACTGTTTATTTCCGATTTGCCTCCATTCAAGTTACTTCAGACACATCTACTGTATGTGAGCAACATCTGGGTCAGTTTTAAGACGGTTCACTTAGCAACATTAGTTTAGAGTCAATGGTAGTTGTTCCCAAAACCAAAACAAAGAAAATACCCTAAGAAAACACAGCTACTTGTGTGTCACACCTGTAGCATCTCCACACCCACTTAGGGTGACCTCGCCCCCTATTTTGGGACTCACCTGACCAGTCTATGTTCAGAAATTACATACAGCTCTTCTCTTTCTGTACTCTGTGGAAAGGTCTACTTTGTCCTTGTGCATTTTCACTTCTATAGGTATAATTTTAAAAACAATACTTTAAATAAAATCGAGTTTGCGATGGTAAATTTGCTGAATTAGATTCATCAGTCAGGTGCTAATTAGAAGCCTTTGTTCCTCAGTGAACGACTCTCGTTATATCATCGCATGAGTTCCTATTATATATTTTACTTCCTCTTCGTTAGTTCCTCTCCACTCGTCCATTTTAGGTCGGGGAGGCCGGATCACACACGAGTCAAAGTGATCAGTATGCAGTGTGAAGTACAGCAGCACCTGCCGTGTACTTTCTGCTGTTTTAATATCAGCAGCTGTGAGGAGTGGTAGATTTTTGCTTTTTTCTGGACGTGGTTTTATGAATCTGTGGGCGTGAGATTCAACAGTTGAACACAGCAGATGGTAGGGTTTATGGAAGGAAAGCTGACAGGGAGGTTCTGTGTACTGAAAGTGTACTTCATTAGGCAAATACAGAGTGGATTTATGAATCTTAACTTCATCTGTTGTCTGACCTGGACTTTGTTCTCTTCTACAAGGTTCCTACAACAATCAAATCCTCCCTGGTCTCCGGCCTCTGACCCTGTAGTGGTACCTGCATCACCATGGAGAGTCTCAGTGAGCTCCAGAACCCCCTGCTGGACAAAACCAGCAGACACGTGGTCCAGAACGACTACCAGGGATACCAGTGTGAGTACCGGAACCAGCCGTACCAGGACGGCCTCATTGGCTACTACTACACCGGGACTAATGACAAACACAAGACGCAGCAGTTTCTGGACGCCACCTCCCTGCATCTTGCCGTGGAGGCGTTTTACGGGCCTAACTTTATTCTGTACAAAGACAACGTGAGTCTTCACAGCAAGGACTCCAAGAGCGAGAGCTTCGAGACCACCTTCACAGAGACCAAGGACGCCGTGTCAGACGGGGTGTTGACAGAAAACAGTGCACAGGCAGAGAAGGATGCCAAGATCCAGACGGTGTCGTACGAAGTGGAGGACGAGCAGGGACCTGAGTATGAGGTCAGAATTTACTCCAGATTTATTCACAAAAACAAAACACAGGTTTTATTATCTTCTCCTCTTTAGTCCGTTATTAGCTGGTTCACGTCCTACAGGTTTACAGCATTTCATCAACTTGGGCTAATGGTACCAGTGGAAACCTGGATCAGGGCTTTCTCAACAATCCAAGGTGATAGTCTTTGGATACAAAAATGAAACAATATTTAAATAGATACATATAAAAAAAATAAATTCCAGTTGTATCAATTGCCTGTCCTTTACCTTAAACTGCCATATCTTGGTTAATGATTTAACCAAATATTATCCTAATTTTGATTAGTAACTTCGAGCATGTTTTTGACATATCTCGATAATAAATGCTTTAATTCCGTGACATGGATATTTTGTCAAACCTTAGCTATGTTTAGACCAGTTGTTTTCTGTCATGCCCCCTCTTGAGGACGGAAATGTTTTGCACAACCCCCTTGACCAAATTGAAATACTATTGAGAACTTTATAACGTATATTTTCATCTGTACAAACCACTATACGAGTTGCTGCCACCAAGTGACTGGAGGCTTGTTATCAATCAAGCATTACAGCAGAGGTACACTTGTGTCCAGCGGGACTTCTAGTTGCATACCCAAATAGATAGCTCAGGGCAAGTTAGCTACACAGCTAGTCAGCTAGCCAGATAGATAGATAGAGCAGCACCAGTGAGCTAGCCAGATAGATAGATAGAGCAGCATGTTTTAGCAGACCTTGGCTGCACAAATTTAAATAGTCACGAACACAAACCCTCATTTTCGCTGCAGGAAGTTTGAAGGTGAATAATATAAGGTTACAATATTAAGTTGCTCTTGAGCTTTTTCCTTTCTCATAATTGTCAGCCTCATCTCTCTGCAGAGAAGTGACAGCAGTAATGACGATTGCTGCGTTTACCCTTCTACTACACTGCCTCTGTGATCGATTTGATCCTTATTTCCCACTGTGTTCTCTAAATGAACAATTTAGACGGTCTTTCAAAATCCACTGCGGGGTAATTGCACACTTTTGTATCATAATTACACATGAAGACTGACACGTCTGATTTGGCCTTCATTATTGGCCATTTCTTCTTCTTCTTTCAGGCCTATAACCGAGGTCTTGTCATAAATATATGTGACAGTAAAAAGAGCAGAATCTCTTCAGAAGTGCTTAAACTTTAATATAATCCAGAGACACCAAAGGCTGTGATGTGACAGAGGAGAACATATAGAGGGTTGATGATTGCACCAGGACTTGTCACTCGGAGGCCTGGCAGATAGATAGAGAGGCGGGGGCAGCTGCCATTAATGTCCTAACTAAGCCATGCTTTGAGGGTATTACGTGGGACAGCCTGGCTGACAGATCAGGTGAGCCTGGAGCTAAAGTTATTCCAATTTAGAGGAGCAAATCAATCGGAAAAAACGTATATCCGATGAAAGTTAAGCTCCAACCAGGAATATGAGGGTTCTCAGACGACACCTGCGTTTTCTATATTTTCTCTCATCGAGCGTTTGTTTGTGCACATGTGGCGGCAATGAGATTCATCTTCCTTTGTTCATAAGAATGTAAAACCTGCATCTTGTTGAATATACAGAGGGCAATATTCCAAGACTTAAATAGAAAACAGCAGATGCACGAACGCTTTCTGTGGCGTTAAATCCAAAATACGGAATTTTTAAAACCATATGGACGAGACACAGATGAAAGAGTCTGAAGCTTCAGAACAATCCAATGTTTTGCATTGTAGCTTTGCTGCACTAAATCCGACGTGGATATGTAGTAACTGAGTATTTGCCAGTACTTAATCCTGAATTGATCCAGGCGATTAGCAAAGTATTACAACCAATTAATCTCCATTTTATTTAGAGGGAGACAAGTAAATACTGCGAGTTAAAAATGTATAACATCTGCATCGTTTGTTGAGCATTAACTCTCGCCTTCTGTTGGAAGATGAAGGAATTAGTCCTACGTGGAAAGCTAAAGACAAAAAACAAAAAATGTTTTGAGATTAACAAAAATTAACTTTAAGCCAGTGGAGCTCAAAAATGGTGGTCCGTGGTCTGCATCCAGCCCACAGGACACAGAATTGCGGACCGCAAGCTGAACACGTGCAGTTAGGCTGTGTGGTGAGGTCAACATTTGTATGTAAATGAGTTCAAATGTCATGCTAACGATGAGCTGACGGCAAGAACGCAATTTTTTTACTTTTGCTTTTGAAGCGGTATCGATACTTTCTACACGTATGTACGTTTTTGAACTCTGTAGATCCTTGATTCATTTCAGTCCATTGTCATATTAAGAGAGAAAAAGTATTCTGTAAGCCCACACCTGTATACTGGACATCATTAGTATTTATTTAGATGTATGTTAGATTTTTTTTAATTCTTTTTTTATTATTATTTCTGTTTTAAGGCTTGTGGCCTGATCAAATTCTTTTTTTTTATTATTTCTGTTTCTGTTTTAAGGCTTGTGGCCTGATCAAATATATTAAATGGGGCGACTCATTGTAAAATGTTTGCATGTGGGCGTCCATGTTGCATCACCAGCTCACTTTGACCTGCGGCTTGTTGAAAAATGTCTTTTTGGACCTTTAGAATGCGTACTAATGTGTACTTTTGTATCCCTGCTTTAAGCCATATTCAGATAGTTGAAGTACAAACAGAGGAAAAAAACAAAACCAACAGCCCAGCAGCCAGTGTTGGTTTGTTTGTGTCTGCCTGACATCTGTGACAGAGAGTACATAAATTACAACAAAGTGTAAAGAGTATGTGGTTAATACCACGTGTGTGTGTGTGTGTCCCTGACACTGACAGGGTGAAGGTCTGTTGTAGAGCTGGATGTTCCCTGAGTCCAGGCTTGAACAGGGAGTCAGAGGAGCTGTGACAGCGTTGTTAAAGCCACTCGGCTCTGCTGCGGCCACGTCTACTTTTACTATCGTCACTCTACACCTGGATAGTGGCTCCCCAGCCGGTCGGAGTCGCTGTCGGGCGGACAGCCGAGGCGCAGCAGTCACTCAGGACTGTTATCAGCTTTTCCAAAGATAAAAGAAGATTACTTTTTGTGGCCAACAGTTTATTCACGCCCTGTCAGGCGACGTGGTTATGACCATCTGCCGCTGCTTTGATGGATCACACCCCTGGCTGTCCAGGTGGACACTGTTCATAAAGCAGATAACAGGAAGTCTCATAAGCCGTCCTTGGAAGAGATAGCTGTGCTGAAACAGTTTGGATAACAAAGCTTGCTGCTGTATCTAAATAGGGTTTCAACAACAAACGTCTCCCGATATTAAATGTAAACGTAGAGCAGAACTGAGGCTCAGGTTCTTCTTTGTTTGGCTGCATCACCGGCTCTCCTTTAATTACCTCTAAAAGTGGTCGGTTCACTTCCTGCCTTAAACATCGATTTCTGTTTTGTGCCTTCCTTTTCCCCCACTTTGATTGATCCCTGCAGGCAGCAGGACGAACAAATGAAACCGGCCTCTTATGAGAGCTATTCATTCAGACAGGCATCGAGTCTGTCTGTGGGACAGCTGAGTGAACCGGGGCCACGTCCTCTTAAAGGTCAGCCATGCAGTGACATTGTTTATCTCACTGTAGACAGGATGCGATAGTAATGTCCGATTAACACTAGAACGTACAGGCTCAGCCTTGAGGTTTTTGTCGTTGTAGTTTCATCGCTATGCCTGCTGTCAAACAAATAAATAAAACCATAAAACTACAACTAAAACTCAGGTAAAGAGTTCTGGTGTCTGGATGCCACACTTTCATCTGCTGCTTTTAAAGCCGCAAAAAATACGTCACGTCTCGCCACCAAAGGAAACATCAAGAATCACAGACTTTGTGTTTCACCTTGAAAGATAATATCAACAAAACACCGAACTGTCAAAACAAAGCAAATGAGTAGTTTGCGTATTGAGGACACCTAATGGACAACCAGTGTTTTTAAAGATACTGGTAACACCCAGCAGCCACGGTTTAGATGTCTCATTCTCCAGAGGCAATTTAGAACATAAACTGTTTGTTTCCCATTTCCCTGTCACCCAGCAATGACGGAACAATCCGTTAATCCTGTGTTATCTGTCAGGCTGTTGGTGGTGTTGACAGAGGCAGAAAACTTTTCTGGCTGCATGAGCACAGTGTGTGCAGGTTTGGTTGTGGAAGTGCAGAAACAGGGAGGTCAGAGAGGAGTCAGAGAGTACTACTGCAAAGTCTGTCGGTCTGTCCACCCTGCACCTGATTATCCACATCAGGTCTGGCTTCAGAATTACAGTTACAGCTAGTCTTGTCTCTATGTTGTTGTCTGTTTCAAGGTCTTGTTGGCAGAGATCTGTTACGGTTTGTTTGTATCCTAAACGTTGTGTAAATCTTGACACGTCATTAGGTAACTTTCAAAGGCATTTCAAGTGAAGTTTAGGATGCAATACAAATGTGGGCCAGTAGGGACTTCTTATTCTTAGCTGCAGTAACTTTGTGATGTGAGTAATATGGTGTTATTTATTAGGAATATCTTGAATACTATTAAATAATTTGATTATGATTAACCGATTAATTGTCATAAGTGGAATTAATCTTAACTAAATAACATATATACACCTGCAAATATAGACACATGTATACATATACATAAATATATACAAATATATGTATATGTACATATATTTGTGTTTATATCTCTTTATAACACACAAGACTGTCTGAGGACTAATCATGAACTACCATCACTACGTGAGCTGTGAACCAAGGATGAGACCTTGTCTTACAAGCGTCTGCTGTTGTCAAGTAAAACTTAAAGGGAAATTTGAATTTCACCCAGATGATGTGACAAATAAAGTCACACATTTGACCCAATGTGAACTCACGGTAAAAAGTTTTCATCCAACAAACCCAGTACTTCATGACCTCACAGACTGTACTGCATTTGGCACCCTTCACAGTTCAGGTTTTTGACTTGTACCACACCACAACAAACACAATAATATACAAAAAGAAAAATGTTGCGTGAGAAGGCTGAAATAACAGGACATCCACAAGGTCATGGTCTCTGGGGCAAAACATAGTTTTACTTTGAAGCATTGAGATGTAAATGATCAAGTCCATAACATGTTACAATATAAATTGTGAATAAACCGAGTGAGAAAAAAATAAATCACACTCTCTGGTAGATAAAGGCGTTTCGAGTTACTTCCATTGTATTTTCTCTGCGTCACATTTTCAACCAGATGGTCAGATGTGTTTTTTATGCGAGGACATAAAAAACAATTAGTAGTCATGCAAATAGTGACTATGATGGGAATGAAAAAGACGACAAATGAGTGGGAAGCTAGACGGACACAGACCTTCACGTCTGTGGTAAAGATAGATTAGCAGATGCAGAAAGGCATGGCAGCTCTCTGCGGACTGGGAATGCAGTAAGTATAACATGAGCCTGGAAAAATATTATCATCCTTTCCTGACATTTAATTATTCTTTATCAACCCGCTGTCTTACAGAGTGACAGCTCCAGCGACAGCGAGAGCGAGGACAACTTCATCGTGCTGCCCCCTCGGGACTACCTCGGCCTAACCATCTTCTCCATGCTCTGCTGCTTCTGGCCCTTGGGCATCGTTGCCTTTTACTACTCTCACAAGGTAAAGTCCCCGGGACCTCGCGTCTGTCATTAACTCTGATTAGACTGCATTCTGTTTAAGGTCAGTGAGCACAAACACAGGAGCGACCGCAACCTATTTTCCAAAAACGACTTTTCTGTATTCCATTAAGGAAATTAGCATTTACTGTAGGCTCTGCCAAACAGAACACTTTGTATCAGCTCCACACTCCTTACCTTTATGTTTTATTTCTACATCGTCGGGTGTTACTGGATAACTTCTTCTTCTTCTTTCGGCTTTGTTTAAATTTTCAACACACCCTAAAGCAGCGGTGACTAACTATATTTATCAAAAGGACAGAATTTTCTTTGACAGGCATCCCCATACACACACACAAAGAAAAAAATGCTCAAATGAGCACACATATAAAACATATATATGTATAGTCTGGATTTTTTTTTATTAATTAAAATGTCAGCAGAGATGTTAATTTACATGTCTGTGTGAACACAAAGGGAAAATGAATTGAGACTGTCAACCGAATAATACTGTTGACAACAACTTCACTGAAGTTTTGAAGGGAACTCAGCACATTCTACAAGCCACAGTCAGGACGCAGTGGTGACTAAAATTTGGAAAAAAATTCAAGTTTATTTTAAGTTTATTTCTCCATACTAATAATTCCATCCAAAGATGGAATTATTAGTACGGAACAGTTTTGAGACAAAACTATCTACTGGCAGTTTTTCTGTTACATTTTGGAATGACTATTAATCTCAATTAATCATGATTAATTGTTATTAATCCACAGTCGTCCAGTCGTCCTCAGATTAAAATTATAAATCGTATGACAGCCGTATGCTATAGTCAAACCCACTCTTTGTGTACTTTTCTGTACACAAAGTACAGCTCATGCGGTGCTTTTCAAACAAATTATAGAGTTTCCTAGTGTTTTTTTAAAATATCATCCACAATAATTGCAGTGACAATTACACCGGAACAGAAAATGTGTCAGAAGAATAAATATAGGCCTGGCTCCATTTTTGATGGGAAACCAAAACAATGAAAACAACATATTTGTCACTGTCAGAGGTATAAAGACCTAATTGCCATGGTAACTAATGGCTAGCCAACAGCATTTCTTCTTGTTTTCTCTTTTTTTTTAGCCGTGGCTCAACACCTACTCATACACTCGGTGCTGATGAGTAACACACTGGCTCATTTCACTCTCTGCTTTGTTTTGTCAGACCGGCAAGGCCACAGCTAAAGGAGATTTCTCCAGGGCAGGAATAAGCTCCAGAAGAGCCCTGTTCTTGGCTGCTCTTTCCATAACCATTGGAACAGGCATGTATGTGGGGGTGGTAGTAGCTCTCATAGCCTACCTGTCCAAATCTGGACACGTATAACACTAGAATCAGCTTGCTTTAGGGGGAGACGGAAGGTGAAACGAGGCGACGGTGGAAGACAGTTGGACAGATTTCTGCTGAAAGTATTTGTCTCTGCTGCTACCGGCTGTGCACGGAAAGAGGCAGTGTGCGGTAAGACGCAGTGTGCACCAAGGTCTGGACCAAATATTTGTTTGTGGGACGCAACAATGTTTGTCAACGCCATTGCAGACAAAGGAGAGTGAAGGAAAAGAACCCTGCTTTTCCACGCACACAAAAATCTGTGTATTTACTGTACATTGTAAAATGTAATTGTACTTATGACGTGTAATGAAGTACACACAATACTCGTTCCCACTGTTGGACATAAACATACATGTCAGCTGCAGAAGTGAACATTTGGAGAAAGGTTTAAAAAAATACGGCTTGTAAAGTTTATCATCTCAAACATTTTAGGTTTTCATCTAATGACTCTAAAATGACAATCCCATTTGGAGGAAAAAGACTGGCGACACGCAAGACTGGAAGTTTGTGAATCAAAAAGGATGGCTGCATATTTCAAAAACGTATTTTTTGTGTAATTTTTTTAAAAAAACTATCAAATCAAGTCAATTTAATTTTATTTTTTGTGTAATTTTGTTTTTTTAAAACTATCAAATCAAGTCAATTTAATTTGAGACTAAATCTAGAAAATACATTTTTCAGAGTTTTTGCATTTATTTAGAATAAACAATACACAAAAAAATATATATATTACTCTGTTGAAACCATAACTGATTTAATTCAGAGGTATACCCAAGCATTAAACTGTGTACTTAAGTATATTTCACATACATGACCTTTGGTTTTCCCATTAGCCTTTTGTGTTTGTTTACATTTACAGGTGTATTTGTGTTCACATGATTACAGGCGCTGTACTGTACATTCTGTAAATTAACTTCTGGGTGAAGAAAAAGGGAAACAGCCTATTATATGTTTGTGTGCGCGACCTTTAACATGAAGGGATCAAAGGTGACGTTTGAAGAGTCTGCGGAGCCGAGCTGTGGTCGAGAGTGTTCGCCGTGTTCTGTAAATGTTGTCAATAAACACGTGGCATGAATATTGAAACAACGTGGCTGTACATCTCTTGTTCTTGTAACCGTCATCTCTTTAGAGCAGCGAGTATTTTTACCACCGTGCCGAGGGGCATGCAGATATCTGTAGACCATATTTTAATGCAAGTTGGGGAAAGAAGTGATTTGCATCGAATGCAAAATGAGCAGTTCTTAAACGAGAATGTAGTTCAGGAGCCAGTCTGCTGACAGGAAAGAACAAGAGGCTCAGGGCGGCTGACGACGATGAAGATTTTAACAAAAAATAAGAGTTGAGACAGTGAATTAACTGTTTCAACTTCCACAAGTTGACACATTTTACAGTATTTAGAGTAATTCTATCTAGAATGGTAGCATTAACAAAATGTGTATTCGACCTCACAACTACAACAAAATCAAACCTAGTGAGACGAGGAAATTCACACCGACGTCGGAGGATCTTCTGCTCCTGACCTTGATTTTTTAATTGAAACGATCAATGCTCACGGTCCAACGTTCCACTGACTGCCCTTCATCATCAGCCTGTGCTCTGAAAATATGCAAATTACTACAGACAATTTTTTTTCTAAAAAGGACAGATTTTGTCTACTTGTACTGCTTTAACTTCATGATTTCACAGAACAAGGAAACTACCTTTTCGGATTTCGTGGAAAGAACAAAATAATTTCTCAGTTGTGATTGTGTTGAACTGAAGGCTTACTTGGGTTTAAGTATTTTGATATATACGTATATATCTGCTTTCCGAATAAGTTGTGGATGTGATTTTCAGTGGACATTTTTGCTAAATAGGAAAAATAAACAGGAAAAAGAAAATGTGAATCTTGTGCTACATTTGATCAATTTAGAGCATTTTCAGTGCAAAAAAAAAAAATTAAAATCTAAAACTGCCATTCCTTGGAAATATTACAACAATAACTTATGTAATAATATCCTAATAGGATTAAAACTATTACAACAATAACTTGTAATAATATCCTAATAGGATTAAAACCCATTAAAAATATTAATTAAAAGTGAAAACATTGAGGTCAGCTTTATTTGATTTTACTTGACTCACTTGTAAGTCAATAGCTACTCTCCCGTGAGTCCAAATTAACTGTTGTGGACTGTGACGACTACACACACCACCAGGGAGAGGATCAGGTGACAACATATGGATCGTGAGGTGGGAGCAGCCCGCCGTTGCTGGTGTTGTATTGACTTTTTGGGATTGCAGACACACGGCCGTCTCTGTGTCTCTGTCTCTGGGCTGCACTGCCTTCATTGTCCAGCCTTCAGGTGACTTTTGCTGCCAGAAAGCTGAGAGAGTCGACCCGCTCTCCAGAGTGGAGATGTCAGAACAGAATGAGAACAGCACTTCATCCTCCTCCAGGATGGAGAGGGATCATTGTGTACAACCTCTTCTCTGTCCTCCCCTGCCATCCAATCAGAACATAGGTCTGCAAAGCTAGAAAAGTACCACAACAAACCGTGTGTCTGCTCACTTTTCAGAGAGCATTGATTACACACCAAGTCCAAGAAGCAGAGAGGAGATAGTACAGAGGGAGCAGTGAATGATATGTGCTCCGATAAGTGGGAAGGCAGGCGAACAGCAGAGTCTGACACCTTTCTTTATCTGTTCTCTTTTTTTGGCTGCCCTCCCAGGTCTGCACTGTAGGAAATTTGGCTGGGTGGGGAAGACGGGGGCGAAAAGTGCCGCTCTCATCAATGGTATCTGTATGGGACGCTGAAGTGGGCTCACTCTATGCGAGCGAGTGCGGTGCTACATGTGTTTTCTCTCTCCTGCAGTAGATAGGAAACATCACCCACGCCTGTTCGCACACTCATGGAACACACCGGTGGATCAGACTAACTAAAAGCAAACTGATTTTATTAGTCATCCGCCCACATGTGAATAAAAACTTTCCAAGAGCCTGCATCGATTCCAGTCTGAACTTCTGCAAATGTTTTATAACGGTAAAAAATGACATCCTCTCTAAACCTAGGTTTGAACTTTAACAAAAACCCCAAACACCAGTGACGTCATGTTCGAAGTCAATAAGAGCTCCTCAAGGCTCTGGGAGAGAGGCAACAATGAGTCAATCACGATACCGATATTTAAAAATTCCGATTCTTTTGACACCACATGGAGTAGTTTTTGCTTTACAGCATGTGTAAAACTAAAGGCCCTTGGATGGAGTGTGGCCCATAAAGTCATTTTGTGTGGGCTGCGGGAGATTAAAAAGCATTTAATTGCCTTATGATAAAGTCTATGCTGCTCCAGAGCGTATACTGACCATGAATAACAACTACAACAATGCAATTCATGCAGTAACTTTGTGCTGTAATTAAGTTTGACTGTATTAAGTTTTCATGTTCTCTGGACAGTAAGTTGTATTAAGTTTTCATGTTCTCTGGACACTAACGTCACCATTAGGGGCATAAGAAAATATTAATGACAATAAAATATCGTGATCTTGTTTCACAATACCATATCAATATAGATATTCTACAGCACTGTATCAATTTCTTCATCAACAATTTACATGCAAATATTCAAGACATTGGTTCATTTTATTTTGCTTTTATTTCTTTTCTAGAAATGTAGAAATGTAGATCCCTCTGTTCACATTTCAGTAACCTGTAGCAACATTGTGTGTTTACCATGGTGACAGTTTTGCTACACTGAAATAGCTTTAAAAATAAGTATTTGTATCGTTGTACATACAGTATCACAGTATATGGCATTATATCATATTGTTGCCTCTATATCATGATACGTATCAGATTGCAAGATTTATGCCAATACACATCAATATCTACCATGGACATCAATGTGAGTGTGAGAGGTTTTAAGTCTACATACAACTGGACTGGTGAACTGTCCAGAATGAACCCGACTCCCACCAACTCCCACCCAATGACTACTGGGATTGGCCCAGTTCTCCCATCAACCGTGAACAAGATTAAGTGGTATTAGAGTGAGTTGGTGCTGATGGGTGGCAACGATGCAGTACATTCCCGTGGTAAAGTACTGCCCTTTAGACTTCATTGCCCTTAAAACTATAGCATTCACAGAGTGATTTTAAAGGACCATCGGTCAATATCCAGCACTTCATGACCCTTCATGATCACTGCCGCCTACATCGTGAGTACACAGAGAAATCACTGGGTCAATTAAAGTTGTATTTTGTCAAGGTTTAATAAAATCATACCCCTGATGTCACGTCAAGCAAATGGCACTCAATAAAAACAAACAGAGGTTGCCATGAAGTGACGTTTAAGCGAAGAGGAAAAAAACAATGATAAACGACCTGCAACAAAATGGATATGGAAGCGAAACGCAGCAGGAAACAAAAAGACATTAGAGCCCAGAGCTGCATCAATAAGGAGCATGACGCTCTCGACTGTTCATGCGTTTGAAAGGCATTTTCAGGTTCTTATCGCTGCTCTGACAAAACACCTGTCTCCACTTTGAGTGCAGTGACAACATAAGGCATAAACAATATCTAGAGTTTGTGCCATGGGTTTGAAAAAGATTTTTTCCCCTCAGGAGATGGCAACAATTACAGTAAATAAAAGCTGTATACAGCAGCCTGACTTTGTTTTATTGTGGGGAAACAGCAGTGTGTCAGATGTAACAGTGCTGTCCTCAAAAATGAGCTTCAGCAGAAACTATTTTAACTCAACCAAACCCACAAACCAGGAGATTGAACCGAAGGCTGTTAATGCCGACTCCTGAAATCTCAGCAGCTGTGGTTATCTCCTTTTTAGTGGAAAAAAAAAATGTTCCCAGCTCCTACTGGTACACATATTTCTCTAGAAATCCAGTTTGTTCAAACTTTGAAGGGTTATTGAAATTTAATGCAGTTTGGGTTTTTTTATATACTGACGTTGATATATTTATGAATGTAACACATTTTTAAATATTCCAAGGACACATCAGGCAAAGATGGAGAAACATTAATGTCCTTGAGACTATTCTCGCCTTTGGAGAGTAATAAAGAGAATCGTGTGAATCTAGTCTGACAACAAAGACATTATTTTCCTCCTCTGTGTAATATACGTATCTGAATAAGTGTGTCTTGAAAGACAAGGTCCCTGCGGTGAAGAGTGAAACAGAGTTTGTTATGCAGTCATCTTTCTTCATGTTCCTTAAGGAGAATTCACATCAAAGTCTGTTTACAGGTCCTGGCACACGACGGCAACGTGTAGAATACAAAGAGAGGTTTGGCACAAAGCCTTTCAGAGTTGAAGGGGAGCCGAGCGAGAGATGATGAATTACTTTGACTTACGCTGAGTCATTGTCAGTTTCGCCTGAAGAAGCTGAAGATGATAAAAGTGTCAAGGAGTAAAGGAGTGAAGATAACGGACCCTCAAGACAAAACAATAGTATAGATAGATACAGAGCCAGTCACCTATAGTGCCCCCTGCTGGAAGCGGCAGCACTTGAAGCACAAAATAAAAATAATATTATATAAGGGCCACAACCTGGTGGTAAAACGGTTAGGCTCATTATCAGAGAATCACGGGCTCAAAACCCACCAACGTGTGTAAGACAAAACACCAATTCCCTTAAATTAAATTAAATAATTGTGATAAATTGCTGTATTTTGTTTCAAGTTCTCTTGAAACAAAAATAACAGATGCAAAAACGGGGAAACATTAAGTCAGTCACTTGAGCTCAGCCCACACTATAACCGTTTTACTACTTTTTAAAAAAATCATTTTCAGTTTTGTATTTTTGAAACATGGCCTCTCTTTATTATTTATATTGTTGGAACAGTCAGGTCTTCATTTCCATAAAACCTGCACAGGAACTGTTGTTTTATTCATGTTATTCCATCTTATAATCCGTTATTGTTATATTATGTTATTTTAGTCTGTGTTGGTTTCTGATTAAATATTAAAGCCTTTAAGGTCTGTCATATAACTATTAATCTTGGTGTGTGTGCACTGCTTGGTGGCGATGGGGGGTTCAGGAGACAGATCGGGGGAGTGCGGGGGTTGGACCACAATATCGCCCAGGGCACAAAATCGTTTAGAGCCAGCTCTGAATAAAAGTAAGAAAGAGAAGTATTTGACTTCAGACTCAAAGCTGCATGAATACACAGAATGCCATCACACCCATGATATCACCAACCAAACTGATTGGCTGAATCAAATGACATTCCCAATCTATTTGCACCATGGAGCAGTTTCACGTCGTGGTGGTGAAGCTGAGGTGAATAAACTTGAAGTTGAAATATACTAAATATATTAAAAAGAATATCGTGTGCAAAAAAATTACATCTCACTACTACATTTCACTCACACAATAAGGTGGCTGTTCTTCAAGTCTTACTCCGGTGAGTAATGTCACAGTAGCCAATTTCATCTGACATCAGATGATAAACAGAGCGGATAGGACGCCATTCCATCACATCGCCCCCTGGTCTCCAATTACCGTTAATCACCTCATGTTTCATGTCAATGCTTTTGGACTGTCGAAGTAAACTGCAGTCCAGAGATGTGCAGATAGTGGATTAGTGATTCAACATGGGAAAGAGACCACTCCTGTTTCAATATTTCAAAACATAGCAGGATAATTTTAGCTAATGTTTGCTTTGTACAAAAAAATGTCAATTTTTAAACATGTAATGCTTTGTATGAAAACAAATTGTCAACATTTAAACAAATGAATTGGATAAAACAGTTTCAACAGATTTAAAGCAACTGTTTTGGTATAAAGATATTGTTGTATAGCAGCACATGCGACCATCTCACCACAAGACGTCACTAGAGGGCCTTGATACTTTCTTTAGCCTGTTTAGCCTGTTTAGCCTGTAGCAGTCTGCCTTAACATAAAAGAAGAAAGTGAGCACTTCCTCCTCCTTCCTTATTGCTTTTGGCCAATCTGTATTCACAACCCGTTTTCAATGGCACTTTTTAGAGCTTCAAAAAGACGAGGACAAGCTCACAGAATAACAGACGTCAGCATCCATGCCTTTAGGCATTCCTCTCTCTATCTCTCTCTACCTAACTCATCCAGACTTTAGCACATCTTAGAAAAATTTCACACATGCTTATCTGCTCAGACACCTTTGTCACACAGCAACATGGCTCTCAGTGGCGCCGGCTCTATCCAGGACACAGTGATAAGAATCCCAGCTCCTCGTCCTCTGGCTTCACTTATCGCTTTCAATGCGACAAGGAAGCAGCGCCTGTTTATCTGCTCGTGTTTTCGACCCATGATATCCATGACTGGACAGTCCACTTCCCCCCCTCCTTCTCAAAATAACCAATCATCTTGTGTCGTCAGTGTAATTCAGCCCTGATTCTTACAGCCAACTATGAGATGCTAAGAGACGTGTTGGTTTTTAACTGCACCTTCACTACTTGATACTACAAAAAGAAGGTTTATTGTTTCTAGAAGAAATAGTAATAAAGAAACAAAAAAGTGAGATTATATAATATGGAACTAGGAATGACGTGCCTGGGTGAACTGCAGACAGAAAGTGAAGTTGAAAATCTCATTCTTACTCAGACTAAGTCTGGAGTTGTGCTGCACACTTCATCAGAACAGGCAGCAGTGACAGAGAGTCTGAGCTGTGGCAGGAAAGGTAGACCAGGGACAAAAACTTTTAACTTTTTTCTTTTCTCCCTATTCCCCTTTGTCTAGCTTTGCCTCCAACTCCTTTTCTTCTCACATTCTGATTTATTTTCTTCCTTCTCCTTTAGTTCTACTTTCTTCCTATGCATTTTTTCTTACTCTCTGTCCTGTCTCTTGTATTCTTTTTCCTTGTTGTTTAGTTCCATTCCCTTCCTATCATTTATTCCCTTTCTTCTTAACTCTCTTTTAACTTTACTTCTTGTTCCCTTTA
>NC_024307.1:6241464-6253499 GCF_000523025.1 Cynoglossus semilaevis | reverse complement strand
TTCTGTCTTCTACAGCATGTATGTTCTCCATTTCTTCAAAAAGCTACATTTGTCTCAAATCTCAAACCAGATCTCCCACAAAACCTCCGGACTTTTTATGACTCTGTGGTGGCCTCTGCCATCCTCTTTGCCGTCGTCTGCTGGGGAACAGGCAGCACTGACCGGGACAGAAAAAAACTGAACAAGCTGGTCAAGAGGGCTAGCTCTGTCCTGGGCTGCCCGTTGGACTCGGTGGAGGAGGTCGCAAGGAGCAGGACACTCACAAAACTGTCCTCCATCACAAACAACCCCACCCAACCGCTGCACCAGACTGTGGAGGACCTGCGTAGCTCCTTCAGCGGCAGGCTCCGGCATCCACAATGCAGGAAGGAGCGCTACCGCAGGTCCTTCCTCCCATCAGCCATAAGACTGTTTAACTCCTTACATTGATTACCTGCACCCTCCTCTGCCACTTTATTGTGCAATATGTATATTTTCTTGTTTATTATGTATATTTTTTTCTAAAGGTTTACTTTAATTTTTGAGTGCTCTTTGCTTTTTAGTTCTTTTTTACTCTATTTATTGTGTTAACTCCTCTTCTCTCTTTTTCTGCACTGCCTACTGTACTAGTATGTTTCCCCCAAGGGGGATGAATAAAGCCCTACTCTACTCTACTCTACTACTCTACTCTAACATTTATTATTAAAAGCTCACCTTGTTTGCCGTCACTGTCACACGATCACTGTTGCATCTGATGAGTCAGATGTTTGCAAGGAGTCTTGTGAGTCAGATGAGTTGTCTGACATGGATGACTCCAATGAAGACCGATCATGTTGAAGCACAACTGTAAAGAGTTTTTAGAAAATGTATATACAAAAAGAAAAAATAATTAGTTCTCCACAACATTCATTATTCACAATCCAATTATTCCCATAACAAACCCATGACAAGTCTCACCTTTTGCTCACCATTTGCTCATAAATGTGCATTGCTATACAACTTTCAGCCCTAATTCATTCAATGTAAGATATTTTAGAATGAAAGATCAACAGTGATCACCTGATTTTTTTCTATTAAATTAAGAATTTCTCTCAAAGAAAAAGGAAACTCTGATATAATTTCAAACAAAATTCATAAAAACTTTAGGAAATTATGTCAAATTTTTTCTCCATTTTATGTGTAGTTCCAATGCACACAAAAGAAAATAACCTTAATATATAGCTACCAAAACATGTGTAGCGATCAACAGCTCAATGGAAGAAATACTTATTTTCATGGAAAACTGTCAGGGGCCCATACACTTTCATCCAAGTCTGTAGGCCACTATCAGAGACTTCTAAACGAGCTTATGCAATACTGTAAACCCTGCACTAATTTAGGAAGGTACTGTTTTAAAACAGCTGGAGAATCACAGCACATTATACATTTGAATTGCATACACATAAGTTCTTAGGCTACATTAGCATTTTTTATGATTACATGAAAATGATGATAATTCGCAGTATTAGCCATTCAAACTGCATTCAGACACAATCTTATGCACGTGGCAAAATTGAAATAATTTGATTGTCAAACCAGCAATGAATACTGGTCATATAAAGTAAATAATATATGACAGTTTAGATAATATGAAATCTTCTATCTATCTATCTTCTACTTGTGGTGTTTACTTGGTGTTTTACATGTGCCATAGGTGTTTTTTAACTAAATCACATAAATGCCATTTTATATACAAGTGCCATACAGATGCTTTACAAAGTAAAATGCCGTTAATGCAGGTGGTGGTCTGTATTGATAAAGTACTTGTGAAAGATTGATGACCTCATAAACTTTTTAACTAAATGTCATAAAAGCCATTTTATATACGAGTGCCATACAGATGCTTTATGTTTAAGTAAAATGCCGTTACTGCAGGTGGTGGTCTGTATTGATAAAGTACTTGTGAAAGATTGATGACCTCATAAACTGCTACATACCACAACAGAGAGTAACTGATTAACTGCCCTAAACCAGTGATCCAATCAACGACATAATTATTTATATAATAATTTTATCAACAACCTCAAGTTGTAAGTTTTCTCTGGTTCACATGCACCATTTGGTCTGTCCAGCAGAGGGCAGAACTGAACCACATTAACATTCCTCTTCAGCACACTATCTTCATCTTGTGTTCAATCGCACGCCACTGCCACTCAGAACATAATCTACAGAAACTAAAACCACATCGCACCTACGAGCGTCAAAAAAGGGAAACTGAATGTCAATGTTGCATGAGAACCAAATCTTCATATAAACCCCAGTCTGATGTCACTTTGCTTGGATTGAGATCATGTTATGATGGTCTTCAACAAGCGGCCTGTCCATCATAAGGGACAGTGTAAATAACCTGCTCATATCCAATGTAAACCACTTGATCTTCCGTTAATCTGATCCATCACAAATTTATATGCCACTCTCAGAGGATTAAATAGCTCTGCACTAAAGAGGTATAATCTTCACACTGTGTCTCAGCCTCCATGAACAAGACGGAGGGAGGTGCTGTGGAGGCGAGGGCTCTGGCAGAAGACATGATTTTTCACATCAAAGTGAATTATATACAATATTTGCATCCATTTTAGAGGCACAATCCTAATGATATCAATGCCATTTCCCTAAAATAATGCATTACATGTCACAGTGACTGAGACACCAGTTAATAATTGTTATGACCCAAAGAGGGTTGAGTTTCAGGGTTCAGTTTGTTTTTAGTTTTAGGCCAGGCGTAGCTGAAACACCAAAAACAAAATCCTGTCTAGCACCCTCAAATATATGGTTATCGTGATCTCCATTAGTGAAGTAAAGCCAGGATTGGATTACTCCAACTGGAGTGCATTAATCTGACGGATAGCACAGTCACGACCTTAGATAACCCTGGGGCACGTCCATCATTTGGTCATTTAAAAAGTAGAATTCATACAATTGTTTGAGCTCCACACAGGTGGGAAAAACAAATCCAAAAAGTGTCAGGTTCAAGGACTTAAATTCACTTAAATTAAATACAGTATGTTACAGCATAAGTGGTCTATTGTATTCTGTGTAACTTCTATTAAAACTACAAATTAGCCATATTTTCCAACTTGTATAACGCCAGTGATAATACTATGCAAACCATATGGTCCACAGCCTATTGTTATATTTGGTAAACAAAATGGAACGCAGGATTGAGAGCAACTGAATCCAAAATTTTACAGTATTTCTGAAGACATCTGCTTTGCTACAACTGCTCAACGTTCACAGTTTAGCGGTTGTACAGACAAATCTAATTAGACATCAACACCATGTTTATATTAAGATGTAAAGAACAACAACAAAAGAATTGTTTGAAAATTATAACTTTTTTTTACCCGTCATCCCTGAACATATTTCGAACAACATAACACAAACACAGTTGAAAAATAATGAAAACAACTAGCTCAACCATTATGACAACTAAGTGAAAAGAACAAAAACAGACTCTCATTTAAAAGATATCACAATTGATCCATAAGGCAAAATTCTGTCAAATATAACAGTGGGGAATGCAAAGCCATAACTTCTATCAAAATTGAGACATTTTAACTAGTAATGTTTCAAAATGTGGGACATACCAGATAGAGTTTCGGTGGACGCTTAGCATCTCCACAATCCCTGTGTAACCCTGTAAGATACAGCAAGAACATTGTTAGTTACAACCTTACTGTAATATTGATATTAAATAAAGCGATATGAAGTAATATTCAATGTTTTTAAAAAAGGGTCAGCCAACATATCCAAATTACATTCATCTTTCTTTAATCACTGGAATTACAATTCAACAATATATAGAACATATTCGTTTTCATGTTATTACAGGCTTGTTCAAAGAACATTTTAATTATAATCAAGAAACAAATATTCACAATTTAAATTATAATCAAGAAACAAATATTCACAACTCTCAATGCATTTCAAATAAACTAACAACATTAAAAGTAATAAGACAAAAAGGCACAGAAATGTGAAAGATTGATGACATCAAAGCACCAAAAACCAATACAAAGCAGTTTATTGCCAATGCAAATAAAGATCTGTAAATAAAAATATATAGAATCAGTGAGGTGCGCTAGGTTTATGTTTGTCACCGCGGTATGTATTACATTTAATACATTCCACACATAATTTATAACAAATAAATACAGCAAAAATGCAACATATATTATTGATTTTCTGTAACACAGCACAATATTTGACAGTGGTGATAAAACACAAACAGACACACAAGCACAATGTCAGAAATGGCGCCACGCAGCGGGTCAACGCTAAACTCTATGGATAAACGAGCTAGCCGTCGTTAGCGTTGACGTGCTAGCTCAAAAGCAACACACAAACACACTGAATTATGGACACAACAACGTTGACAGACAATGTATTGTTGCATATTGTGAGAATACGTCAATGTAACACAAATATATGGTTTCCATAAAAGCATAAAATACAGTGACGAACTTACCATATTCATATTGTAGGCTGCGGTCTGTCGGTTTGGAAGGGAAGCTGGCCGTTTCAAACATGGCGCTCCGGTTGGCCAACATCACTTCCTGGCGCCATTTGTAATTTTTTCGATTTCCGCTGGAACCTTAACTACTGTATGTTGATTTTTTATTTTTATTTTTTTATCGTCTTTTTTTAACACGGGCAGGGGAAATTAGTAAATATTAGTTTATAAATACACCTAAAAACGAACAGGGTTAAATTATGTTCACAAAACAAATATGAATCAAAAAGAAAAATATGGAGTACTAGCAACTTTGCCTCTTTAAATTTAAGAACCTGTCATTTTCCATAGTTTCGATGTTAGCTTAAAATATGTTATAACAGGAGATATACAAAGAAAGAAAAATATTTAAAAAGTAACAAAGGCAATTAAATTAATTATAAGGAAAAACAATATGTGGCATCCAGTGAAAACCAGGCTCCAAGTTAAGACACTAAGATGTTAATAAACAAACAAGTGTTCACGTGTGAATGAATATGAATACTTATATATAATAATATAATAATAATATATAATATATTTAAAAACGGTACACTAAAAGTAAAAGTATAAACAAATTAAAATAAACACAAAATAAAAGTTTTCTTACATATCCTGTATGAAACTACTACTATATAGTTTTATATACAAGTAGAATAAGTGTAGGAACATATAGCAACACTTTATATAACATATATAGTTCTATCCTAATAAGTGCTAGGCTTTTGTTTTGTGTTTGTGTTCTATCCAAGAAAAAAAAGTAGAATATACCAATAATATCAATTTGACTTTTGATAATCGCCAGCAAAATATCAAAAAGATTTGCAATGGACCACAACTGTAAGTCACTGAAGAGATAATATTCCTGAACTTTTGTGATTAATAAAATGTCCTGCTTATAAGTTTAATTGTATTCACTTTATAAATATATTGTTATATTCCACTCTCTAGCCGCACGCTTTACAAAAACAAAGATTTTCCTGTGGATTGAGTATATCACATGTCTCTGTTATCGTTATCTGATCAACATTATCTCTGGTCTCTGTATGATAAAAGGATGGATGAGATACAGGGAGTGTTGATAGCTGATCAGATATATTGAAAAAAATATTTTAAGTCAGGCTGAGGTGAATCTGCTTGTGGAGGACGTGGAGTTGTCGCTCCCTCCTCTGTCCCAAAAGCACCATTCCCAGGATTTAATCTGAAATTGAAGGCTTTCAACTGTGACGGATTATTGGGACTAAGCCATGCATGAGGCCGGGGGACCGTCTACTAATGAGGCCAGGCAGTGGAGCATCAAGTGACAACAAGGAGCTTCTCCAAAAACAAGTGCAACTTCATGCTAGTTGAAAGTGACAGTAATGGTCTGACAATGAAATCCGGTGATAACAGTATTAAAAAAAAGAAAGAAAACTAGAAAAAACAGACAGCAAAAAAGACAGACTCTTTAATAAAAGGCTATTCCAGGTTTTATGCTTCGTAGTTTGAGTCAAACACGTTTTATAAATAAAAACCACAAACATTTTAAAGACTACGAGAAAAGTCAAAATCAAATTGTGCCTTAGTAATAGAGATTATTATATCAATTTTATACAGCGCAAACAGTACTGGTCGTGAAATGGTTAACAGCAACAAGCAACAATGAAATGAATTTAAACAGTAAAATGTCATCCTGCCCAAATTGTAATGTAATCATCAAAACAGAATTTCATTTGACTTATTCCACTGTACATTCTGTTATACGAACATTTTCCTCTTAGTCCGTTCTTTCCCACTCTACGGCCGAAGCAACATCTTTACATAAACAGTTATTTTGACGTTAAATCAGGAAAAAAAAAGTGCATTAGCATCTTCTGAGCAGCAGATGAGTTTCCTTCTCTATGGAGTCCAGAGACCAAGTTAAGAGAATTAGGTGATGGATGAAAAGCAGCAGCAGGACAGAGTCTCATTTCAGGGTGGACGTCCTTCATCACTAGGGACTTTCCTCCTCCTCCTCTTCGTCTGCTGCACTCGGGGGATCACTGACTTTCTCCTCAGCTGCCTGTCTCTCCTGTTGACCCCCCTGCAGTCTGTCATGAGGCACCGTCCCCAGCACTTTGGCACTGTGCTCCTGTGCTTTGGCCCTGAGTGCAGCGATGCTGTTCTCTCTCAGTTCCTCCTTAGAAATCGCCGACTTGCCCTCTGATCTGTTTTCCTCCGCCTCAGCTTCTTCTGCCCTCTGAGAGCTGGGCTGCTGCGGAGCCTCCACCTTTCCGGACGTCTCCATGGACTTTTTGTGCATCCCTGCAAAGAGTTGCGGGTATTCAGATTTAGAATAGCGTCTGTTGATTGGTAAGCCATCTTGGACTGAAAACAGCAAGCAAAAATAGTTCTGATTTAGAACATAACATCTGACAGTCTTTCATGGCCAACAGGTGGAGGTAAATTTGAATTAAACCTAATAGGTAATTTGGTTCACACTATGCAACCACATTTGTCAGTATTCATAGTATAAATAACTTTTAAGCAAGAGGTTTTTTTTACCCAGTGGTGCTTCTCATGTTTTTATAAATAGATGCTATAACCCACAAACTGAAAATTAGCCTCACCTAGCAGCCAGGGGGCGCAGGAGTCCATGATACCATCCTTGGCAGACTTGAGGATGGACTCGGGCAGAGGTATTGAATGCCTCACCATGGCTCCGTACAGGCCGTACTCTGCCATCACTGTGCTGCGGCCCCAGCATTTCTCCCTCTTCCTCCACTTGGCTCTGCGGTTCTGGAACCAAACCTGTGGTCGGAGAACATTTTGAAGTGTTATCTGTTGGCAGATCTTCAACAGTCATTCCCAACCTTTTTACAAAGTGTTATCTGTTGGCAAATCTTCAACAGTCATTCCCAACCTTTTTGAAGCACTTTTTTGTTTAGTCTCTTAAAGTGCAGTAATGTAATTTAATGTACAAATAATGAAGTAGTCAGTGATCCTGTAAATAGATTTAGTCGACTCACAACAATTGGTTTTACAACTTAAATTTAGCAGCTAAAAGTTAAGTCAAGTCAACAAAGCCCATTACACCTTAAAACGGAAAACAATTCCTTGATAAATAATATTTGTTTTTATTTAAATAAAAATTCACCTTTAATTAGGTTACGTATATTGTACAATTGCTTTCATTTATAGACTTTGTGTTAATAGTTTCTCAGTGTTATGCATTTAAACCTTTTTAGGTGTTCGGCTAAATTTGTGTTGCATTTAACTCCAAAATCAATCTAACTAAAATTCAATTGCGTAGCTAAAAGTAAGAGCAAAAATTACCAAACTTTAGACCTGAAGTCAGTTTCAGAAAATGTGGTAATAAACTGATGGAGATGGATGAGTCATTGCAGTATTAGATGATGAATGTTTATAATACATATTATGGGCCAATTAGCTGTGATAATTAATTATCCAAAATGATTATCTTATAATTAAGGATGTCCCATATGAACTTTTTGTCGATATTGTCCAAACATTAATTTCTGATTCCAATATCAACCGATACAGACATGGTAATATTATGTATTTATCTGTACAATCCAATGTATGAATATGAGATTAATTAAATGAGCTGGAATACTGCCATCTAGTGACTCTCACTTAAATATACAGCCATTTATCCCCTAAACTATTTTTAGGGCAGACATCATTTGGCAAAACCCAGGCATTGCGTTATCGAGGTTTTCATTATTGGAGGAAAAAAACAATAACGATTCTTACAAATATTACATACAGTAATATGCTAATATCCGGCCGATATTATCGGACATCCTTACTTATAATGTACAGTAAAGCTGCAACATTGTGTGTATTCAAATACAAATAAGACCTCTGGTAGGCGCGGCCTCATCGTCCGACGACAACTGGGTCTAAGTCTGAGCACTGCAGTAGTTATTTGAAGAGCCCGACTTGTTTAAAAGTGTTTCACAGTAACTTAAGAAAACCTTTGCTCTGTTTGTGATGCGGTCCATTGATTCCCCATAATCCCCTGCTACAGGTGTGAGCGATCCGCGCCCGTCCTGTCAGGACTCATCTGCTGAAACCTGCGCTGCCATCACAGATGGTTTGACACATCAGGACGCCGACACACTGTGCCGGCGCTAAACGGCTGCTGAAGGCCCTGCAGGCGATCTGTCGGCTCAGGGAGAGGCCAGATTGATTGTGTGGCACAACACAGGACTGTTAAACACTCCACTTACAGGCCCCTGTGATGGCTCCGTGACCGGGGGGGGGAGGGGGCAGAGGGGGGGCGCGTCCAAGTCAGGGGACAGATATTAAAGTGACATCTTGATGGTAATCCCGATGATAACCCTTATTTCATACAATATACTTTTTTCTTTACTACAGAAATTGCTTCTCATCCTCCTCTCTCCCCCCGTCTCCCCCCAGAAGAGGACAGTGTGATAGCTGTGAGGAGGAGCGACCCTGGGGCGCACAGGCCTGATTGAAAAATAAGTTAATTTCTGGCCCAATCGATGGCGGCCAGGCGGGCAAATATCCCGGGAAATTAAACTACCGGGACTCGGGGGAGCAGCGCTATTGACCCGTGCTAATAAATTCAATGTAGTTATTTCATTTGAACTCCCTGTGTCTCTGCGGCGGCAGCAGCAACATTAGCATCAGCATCCTCTTCCCCAGCTCATCTGATTTAACTAATTACACTCAATGAGAAAATTGGGTGTTAATTTCCACCTAAGATAAAAGCTCTCCTCCCCCTCCTCCTCATGCTCACAGGCTTATTTATTTATTTTCCTTTTTTATTATTTATTCACGCTGCTACTGTTTGGAGCCTGTAATGAGAATGAGATTAAAAGGCGCCCTGGCAGATGGATGGTCCAGGTCACACTGCAATCGGCCTCCGCCTTGATAGCTTGATTAGGTCGTTAGGCTTCTTCTCCCAGAACAAATTGTTTCACATCCAACTACTGCGGCTGATGAGAGATTATCTGTCCTGGCGAGGATGAAGGTGGGGAGAGCGGGCTTTGTTCAGGCAGGAGGGGAGCAGCACTGATCTCTTCTTTAGTATTTATTCTCACTACTTTAGGTTCTCCACCGATCTGTCTTTAGCCTTTAATCTGCCATCTTCAGCCACTAGTCCTAGCTGTACCCCTCTTTTTCTCCCCCATCTCAGCACATAACACATGGTTTCCACCTTCAGACTTCCTCCTCACCCGTCTGCCAGTTCCCCTCTACATTTTCTCCTCCCAGTCCATCAGTCTCTGTCTGTTTTGCCTCTCATCACTTTTCAGGTTCCTCCCTCATCCTTCACCAACTTCAGCCTCTGGTCTCACCTCTACCCCTCCAGTCTCCCTCTTTGGGGTTCTGGGTTCCCACCAAACCTGGAGTCTCCTCCTCTGAGACGTCAGTCCTCCTTCAGGCCTCCAGGTTCCTCCACTGAGCCTCCAGTCTCACCTCCTCCCTCCCTCCCCTCCTATCTGTCTGTGGTCTTCTCCTCCTAGCCTCCAAAAATACCAACGTCTTAACTTTTGAACCTCCTCTCTTGCCGTATCCCTTTAACTCGACTGCCGACTCTGGTCTCTCTCCCTCCATCCTCTACTCTCCAGTTATAAACCTCTGGTCTCCCCCTATTCAGTAACTAGATCTGACCTCCCTTAGGTCTGAGGTCAATCTCCATTTAGCGTTCAGTTTACCTTGTTCACAATCTATTCACCTTTGCGTGAAGCATATACTGTATATATATATATATATATATATATATATATATATATACATTTGAGTTAAAAAACCAATATATAAAAAAATCTATATACCATATATATATAGACATATATATACAAACATATATATTGCATTTCAGGAAAAATAAAATGTGGTTTGATTTTATACTAAAAATAATAAATATCGCAAAATAGTAACAATAGTAAATGACATTTGTTATCAATGCCATTTTAAATAAAATTCCCTCTTGGCTAAAAAAAAAAATTAAATTATGTTTTGCTGAGAAGCAGCAGTTAAATATCTTCAACACCTTAAAGCTGTAAACGAGATCTATATTAACTTCCCTTCATTTAGACTCGATTTCAAAGAATCAGCAGCGAAAACAACAACAGCACCACTGTGTAAAAAATACTCACAAATATTCAGAATTGTATACAAACACAAAAAAAAGTCTAAGTATGTAATGTGATTTTAAATATTTTTATGAACAATTCTATGAGACACAGATGTGTTGAGTGGTAAAATAGACTTTTTAAAAAAAAATAAAATAATAATATCTACCTGTATCCGGTCTTCAGGCAGCTCTGTCTTCATGGCCAGCATCTCTCGGGCGTAAACATCCGGGTAGTGAGCCTCGTTAAAGGCCTTCTCCAGCTCCTCCAGCTGGTACGATGTAAAGATGGTCCTGGAGGAGCAGGGTTGGTTTTTTAATTATTTCAGTGTGTTTGACGGAAGTACAACAAAAAATCCAGAACAGTGAGATTTAAATAATAATAATAATAATAACAGGCAGAAACAGAGAAAAAATATAATAAAATAAATATAATAAAAAATAATTTAAAAAGTGAAAAAAACCCATTATCCTCAAAATGACATTCAAACAAAGTCTTTGATAATAAACATAGTTTAATGATAATTTAATCGATTTTTTTCAGTTCTTTAATTGTGTGATAATTAAACTATTTAAAAAAATACATTCTAGTTACAAACGGCATCAAATACATTTAGTAAAGACCCGTATTTTTAAAAAAATTTAAATAATTTATTTCTTAAAAATAAACCACACTTTTAGGTGTGATTATCTGGATAACAAACATCATGAGTTCATCTCGACTAACCGGTGACGTCTTTTCTTCCGCTTCTTATTCTGAGTCACAGATGACTTGGACAGTTTTCGTTCATTTGAGGATAAATCTTCAGAATCTGAGGACGTTCAGGAAAAAAGAAAACAAAAGAGGAAAATCAAGAATTAATAATGTGAAAAGTCCTTTGTTACAAATACACTGTTTGAAATGACAGGCTATTTTATTTTAAATACACAAGTCAACGATAATAATAATAATTTTTATTATATTTTAATGTATTTGTTGTTGTATTCTTGTATTATTTTCTGTTCCTGTGGAGTACCTGAGCTGGCAGACTGGCTGGTGTCCAGCGGGCCTCCGCTCCTGTTGTGCGGCTGCAGGTGAACGTCTTGTGCGTCAGACAGAACCGTCTCCAAAAACGCTGGCTGAGCGTAAAACGACGGAATTCCTCCAGCGCCGATTAATCCCATCCCGACACCCACTCCCACTCCCACTCCTACACCGACACCCACGGCGGTGGGCCCCAGCACGGCGCCTCTGGCCGCGATCAAGTGCGCCCCGGCGGACAGAGACCCCACCAGGCTGCTCCTCGGGGCCGCGCTCGGCTCCTTGTTGAGCCCCAGGATCTCCTGGATCCCGAAGCCCGTGCACCTGCTCGGCTGCTGGGTGGCGCTGCTCTTCGGCTGGAGGCTGGTTGCGCCGCCTCCGTTCGCGGGCGCCGCCGGCCGCGCTTTCTCCCGCACACT
>NC_024307.1:6231683-6240615 GCF_000523025.1 Cynoglossus semilaevis | reverse complement strand
CTGTCCTGGCGGGGGAGCTGTCCCCCCCCCCCCCCTTTGGCGCCCGCCGCCAGCGACGTTTTCTCCGACAAATTCAAACTTTCCGACAACACGGCGCCCTGTTTCCCCGTCATGACTGGATGCTTTTATACTTTTTTTTTTATACGGCCTGGTTTGTATAAAAGAAGACCGCTCCCCAGTGCATGATCCTCTCAGCTCATCACACAGGAGTCCTTTAGAAAAATGCTGCTTTTATCCAACAGGTCGGTCCAAACAAGAGGCAGGAGGCAGCAGCCAATCAGCTGCCAGGATGCAGGATTCCTCTGGATCATGGATGCTTCATACGCCCTCTCTGACACATTCCTGCCTTTTTTCCTCTGGACCAGAGACACGAAGAAGGAAAGGATTTAAGAAACAGGATGAAACGGAGGAACAAAAACGACGAGTGTCTTTAAAACAAAAAAATAAAATAAAAAATCTGCTGCAGCGGAGAGGAGGGAGTCTGAGGAGGAAAACTGTTTTCAGTGGCACAAATATCAAAACATGATTTAATACATTCTGAGTGTGTGATTCTTTTTTTTTTTTTTTTTTTTCCGTTGGAGGACTAATTGAATTTTCTCCTCCGGCTCCTCTTACCTTTGAAATGCAGCAGGTTTGCAGAAAATTACCTCAATCTGCGGGAATAAATCAGCGTGAGTCCTGTGTTCCCTCAGTGGATCAGAGCTATGATTCTGTCTGAGCAGCACAGAGTCTGGATCACACACACACACACACACACACACACACACACACACGCACACACACGCCGATGGGTAATTGATCTCCAGATGCTGCAGGGAAGTCATCACACGCAAAATCAAAGGTCCTCAAAAATAGGGGAAAAAAAGAAGAAGAAAAAAAACCCGACAGCTGGACGATGCGGCAGAGCGATAATCCCACAGCAGCAGCAGCAGCAGCAGCAGCAGCAGCAGCAGCATCAGATCAGTGGCAGATTAAATCGTACAGAACATGAGCCAAAGAGAGGAGAATTATTAAACAACCCCCCCAAAAATCTAATTTTTAGTAAAAAAAAAAAAAAAATTTCTACTGTCAAACCGCCGTGTCTTCTGTTATTGTTTTTAGTATATTGTTTACTAAAACAGAACAACGACAACAAAAAAACAGGTTTGACTGGAGCACTCCCTATAATACCGCTGGGCGATTTATTAATATCGATATCAACGATACTGTACGATAATTAAACCGTTGTAGCAAAATGTATATTTTTTTATTTCAAAGAATATTTTAATGATAATCTTAACATTTTAATTAATTACACTTCAGTTCATTTTGATCATTGAGCAAAAAAAAAAAACACTTAAAAAACAAATAAATAAATACTTTGTAAAAATGCTGGTATTTATTTATGAATACAACAGGTGACCTATTTAAGATGGCGATTTTAGATGTAAATATAAAACTTCAGTTCAGTTCGCTACTAATAATGAATAAAATATTTAACAAGGCTTAACATTTATTTTTATTTTTTATTTTTTCGTCCACACCTAAAATCGTTTTTTGGGCTGAGGCTGGTGTTGTTTTTCAAATGTAAAACGTTTTTTGGGCTGGGGCTGGTGTTGTTTTTCAAATGTAAAACGAAATTCTGGAATGTATTGAAACTACCAGAATTTTCATGGACCAAGTTTATTGGTCTACTACGCATTGAAAATCTGGATTAAGATTAAAAAAATAAATAAATAAGTACCATAACAAGTTAATACGACATAAATAAAATTAATTTAAAAATAAGAGTACGGTCGCTGTGCACAACAAAGAGTAAAAAGTATGAGACACAAAACCACCGCCAAGTAATTAAAAAGTATATGCGCGGTGTGCGGTGACATTACGGTTTCCTCGCGGTCAGATTTCACAGCAAACATTATGAAACGATCTAATAATGAGGACGCGGATAAAATAATGCCGCTGTAATTAGTGTCTGACCAGTTGAAAGTAATTAGGACCTATTTAGTGGAAATTCTATTAATGAAGGAATCAATGTTATTAGGATATGCTAATGACACAGCGGCCTGTTGGGAGCCACTCATTTATTAACATGGACGGCGTGAGTGACGGTGCCTCCCCCCACCCCCCCACCCCCCTCCGTACCGACTGGAGTTCTTCTATTGACGGCGCCTCGCTGCTGCTCCTCTCTCCTTACATGACTGTTTATGATCCTCGGCTACAGAAGCAGCTCCGCGAGTGTGTGTGTGTGTGTGTGTGTGTGTGGGGGGGGGGGGGTTAGTTCAGTCATGTGTGTACCGTGTTGCTCATCAAAGACACTCAGAAACTAATGACTGCAGATTAAAAATCAAACATGACATGTTTGTTTAACATGACTTCCTGGAATTATTTTATAAAAAACAAAACAAAAAAAACAACAATATAAATCAAAATTGTTTGCGTCAATTAAAGCGAAGCGTTGCCAAGCAGTGTTGCTCAACCTATGGCACGCACACCTCTGGTGGCTCTGATGTGAAACCCGTTAAAGAGCAGTTAAGTGACGTGATTAAGTTTGTTAAAAACGACATGTAGCGATGTTTAAAAAACAAACACTGGGGCGACGTGAGCGTAAGAGGGTGTTAGCATGTTAGGTTAGCAATTTAGCTTCTAGTGTCTAAATGATGGTCACCACCCAGGAAATATATCCCATCATGCAGTGAAGACCTGGCAGAGTGGAGGACCATCGTCCTTCCGTTTTAATTGTGCAACAGTAATGGCATAATTAACAGCGCACTGAAGTAATGTCCGAAACCGATTTTCATTTCCACTATATAGTGCACTTTATATAATTCCCTATAGAGGGAGTAAGGAGTCAGGAACGAGTGAGTGATTTCCAACATCTGTGTCATGTCTTTATACATCTGTCATGATCAAATGTAGATCAGTTCAGTACTATTCCACTAGGTGGCAGCAGTTGAAGAAGATTTTTGTGTGTGTGTCTTTCTTCAACTCCTGCTGGTTCACCGGGATCGTGTTCAACTAAACAGGCCCGGGTTGAATACTGGGTGAGTAAATAGTGAATAAATTAAAATTAGAAGATGGTTTTATTTCATTAAATTCCTTTTTGATATTTTTGTTTGGTGGTGCGCTGTGGGATTTTTTCTTTCTAAAGTAAAATGTGTTGCGGCTCAGAAAACGTTGGGAAACACTGGTCTGAACAACCAACACTGTGTTCTTAAAGGTGAGCGACGAACATTTGAACATTTTTTGGGCTATTTTGAAATGACGAAATATTACGTTAAGATGAAGATTTTAGTGTTTAAATGCTTTTTATTTTTAGGTTATTTAAGTTGAAAGTAAAAAATTGACCTACGGTACAGTCTTTTGTCTTTTTTTTTAGTTACTAAACTATTAAGAAAATGTCCTCAACGCACTGGTAATATCCACTGACAAATGTATCCAGTTGCTAACCTTCACTGAGGTCAAACACTGATAAACAGCTCGCAGGAGGAGCAAAGAGAAAGAACAAAAACGCCCCCAGTAATGAACACCGCGTCCTGCTGGCAAAGCTTAAACTGCGTTCTGTAATATTGATAAGCAGATGTCTTGTTTATTTGCAGGAAGGTCACAGCAGCAGAAGTGGAAACATGAGGGAATACATTAACCGGTCCTCGGCAGACACGCCATCTCTCAGCTCTCTAAATGTGTTCATCACACAGACGCTGAGGAACCGCTACTCATCTGGCTGCACGGAGAGGAGCCACCAAACACTTTAATGAAACATACCTGTCTGCTGTCAGGAGACCTGGCTCTACAAACCACTGGGTCGGGGACCAGTACAGGTCCGTGTATCGGTTGGCACAGGGCCGCAAAACATTTGACTTAATTCAGCTTAAGTTAGTCTGCATGGCCCTTTATTTTGAAAAACTATCCCTTCCATACACTTCCTCTTTTCAGCCTTTTTTTTTAACGGACGGCAAACTAGCTTTAGCAAAAATGAATAAAAAGCAAACGTAGTACCAAGAGACATGAAAATCAAAGTGCCCCCCCCCCACCTCAGCCCTCCCCACCCCAAAGAAAGGTTGTCAGGCCTGCAGCTTTCCTCATGGCCCTCTCAGAACGGCCTGTTCAGAAGCCGCCCGGTGCCATTGCTTAATTGGGCGAAGAGTTGATTAATTTGTACTAATTGACAGCTAATTTAAACAGGGCACTTCCTGTTCATCGGACTGACAGTTGTAGGGGCACGGTGGGGTTATGTGAGGTTAGGGCAACACACTCACACTGATACACAGACACACAAGCCAACAGTGAATGCACCATATTGAGGTTGCCAGGTCCTTGAACACATCAACACTCAGCTCTCAGTTCAGGGATCAACAACAAGTCTCCACGCAGCCGACCTGACTAACAGATGTTATTTTTTGGCACATACTTGTCACTGCCAAAACAATTTGTTTACTTTACTTAATTTGTCTTATTTCAACATATTCCATATCTTTTAAAAAATATAAAAACTGTAAACACTCACCTGGATTAAAATGCTTTTTGAGAAAGTATCTCTCTTGTTTTTGATCCTGTTGCAAGGCATGGAATCGTCCTCTAGCTCGGTTTTTGCCGTGGTCTCCGTCTACCATTTCTAGTTTTCTTGTTTTTGATCATGTTGCAAGGCATGGAATCGTCCTCTAGATGGCGTAATTACCAGTGTGCAATGGCTAAGGGTGATGTTAGCAGGGTTAGCTTGATGTAGAACTGGTAACAGCTGGAAAAAAAGAAAGAAAAAACAAACCAGCCCAAAAAAAAACCAATACATCGTAGCACGGGGGCTAACATGCTAACAGGATTGTGAGTCAACTTCACATATTTGTGAAGTTGACTCACAACCCCAGCCATTAATTAGGAAAATCCTGGAAGATTTGGGAACATTTGCATTCCTACCTGCTGTCATTCTAATTTATTTTCTGTCCCTGGAAGAGTTGAGATGAAGCTTGTGCCGATCACACACTGAGCTCCTGTTGTTTTCTGTTACAGCAGACACTGTCAGTTTTTGGGTGTTTTTTTTCTTTGTTGTTATTAAACTGAAAAAACAATAAAAAGAAAACGCTCATTTTGCTGTTGCTGCCGTCCCAAGGGCGGAGTCGGACGCTCGGAGACTTATCACAGCGTCATTGGAACTTATTGAGAGCGAGTCGACTGAAGCCGCGGCGACGTCTCCAGCTGAGAACAGTCGAAGTGACTGTCCCACCTGATTACGTGGGACGGACGTCTTTTTGTTTCCTGTTGGACATGCCTGTCGGATCCACCTTTTTTTGCCCGACCGCTCACTTCACCAACGCAGATTGGTGCTAATTAGGAAAGAAAAAGTCCCAGTGATTATGTCACCTCTCATTAACAACGAGGACAATAAGAAATAATTTTTCCACGCAACATTTGAATTCACAGGAACTCACTTTGAACGCTTGTTAAATTAAAGTTCAAACGCAGACATCGCTGTGTGGCAGGAAAGTTTCTCTCCAGGTTAAAGTTTATTAAACAACTTCACAATTAGCAAAATAAGAAAAATCATATTTAAAATAGTAATATTAATAAATAGGAGAACAGATATGAAAACAGGTTTTTATGCTACAAAGAGATTCTGAGAATTCAGCAAAGACGATCCATGATTGTTCTGACGCGTTACTTCTTGGATCTCTCCATGATGTTCAGGAACTTCCCTCTGGTCATTTCCCTCGCTGGAAAAAACAAAAACAAAAAACACACACACATAACATCAAATGTTTTGGACACATCACTGACCACGAGCCTCATTTTAGTCACCATCACTATTGTTGTTTTATAAATCATTCATTTAATAAGCTGTAGCTTCAACATCAGGAGGTAATTCACACAAAACAATAAAAACCTAAAATGATCTTCAGGGACTGTTGACGAAGAGATTGATCAACGTCTAGTTCTGTGTTTCCTACGCTTTTTTTAGCCCCGGCACAAACGTTACATATGAAAAATCCCAGGACACACCACCGAACAAAAATATCACAAAACGTATATGTAACAAAATATTATAATCTTCCAAGTTCAATTTACTCAATGTAAAACATGTGTCTATTTAGTTGAACACAACCCTGATATACTCACAGGAATTGAAGAAAGACACTAAACAACAGCTTCAACAGCTCTCATTCGCTCTTTTTTTCTCTTTAAGGTTTTACATCCATCTGCTGCCACCTGGTGAAAACTTATTTAATTTGTTCTGCCTTTCACTTGCACAGACTAGTGCTTCGTAACGTTTTTTGGCTGCGCACGCCCTTTTATACTCCAACCAGGTTGATAACCACCCCCCCACACCTTCGGAAAAAAAAATAAAACACAACTACTAAACAACAACAAATGACCACGACACACAGAAACGCGCAAGCACACGTTCACAAATATAGCCTATTTTAATGTCTTTGTTGTGTGGGAAAAAAAATTACTCAAACAGGCAATGCATTTTTTTTATCTTGCACACCACCTAGTGGCAGCTCGCGGACCAAACTTTGGGAATCTCTGCTGTAGACCAACAAAAACATACAGTATTTGCAGTAAACAAATAATCGTTTTCAGGGCAATTAAGTGAAAATAGATCATTTTCAACCGTCGACCATCTTTCACGGTACACCGATGTGCCACGGCACAGAGGTTGGGAACCACTGGTCTAGTTAAATCCAAGATCTGTAAGATACTAAAGTTCTACGACACAGACAATTAGGTTCTCCACTTCCTGCTCCACCATCATCTCCGCTGAAGGCCTTATATCAAAGTGGTCTTTAGTAAAAGTGCAATCATCTGGGAGTTCTTCCTGCAGCATCATCAGAACCAGTGACACGCGTCTTCCTTCTGCTCTGATTACACTTTGTTAAAAGACAAAAACAGATTCTCTGCTTCACGACAGTCTTTATGAGCTGCAGTGCTGGAATGGTCTGCCTGACTTTATTTATCTTCTCACTAACCTTGTGCATCACACACACATAAGACAACAGAGGAGCCGAGCGCCGTCTGATTGCGAACGGTCATTACGCGGAGAGTCATCCACCTTCACAACGCCAGCCAGGAAAAATGTGCTGTGGGTGTTAAGTGCGGCGTGCCTGTGTGCCGCTGTGACAGGGCCCGCCTCTGCCGGCAGTGGCGGCTAATGAAAAAGTCAGGGCAGAGCATAATTTAGATGAGTCGCATAGTGCGGAATGATAATGGTTGACGAGGGCGTGGGGCCACGTCACCTTGAGGTGTCCGTCATTAGGTTCAAGATGATGCTAATTGAAATGGGACGGATTCATTTTGCACTTTGCTGTCTCTTCAAATCACGCTAAACAAAGTCATCAGTGGACGACTTACAGCAGCGTAGGGGGACGGCGGGGCGGGGGGTGGATTACGATTAAAGTGAAGCCATCAAAATTATGGAGGAAAAAGTAATTACATTGAGACGACCCTGAGACCATCGCCACGCTGATGTCACCGTGTCATTAGGAGCAGTTAGGCGGAGATGGTGGGTCTCATTTAAAAAAAAAAAAATTTTTTACACTGTCAACTTCTACAACTCTTCCTCGTCCTTCCCTCCATCACTCCAAACCAGGAGACAGATCAAAGATGGCCGACCTGTCGCTCTCACTGAGGGTCTCATTAATTACAGCTCAGTTCATCCTCCTGTCACACAGATACAAGTTTGCAGCAGTGATTCCATCACAATAAAGTCCAAAATAAATCAGAGTCAGGAAAGTCAGAAAGTACGATCATCAAACATCGAGTTACGTTTTTGGAATTTTGAAATCAGAGCAAATTTCGTTTTGAAAGTTTTGAACCAAACTCAAATAAAAACCTGTTCAAATTATTGGAGCTTTGCAACAGGTTGGGATTTCAATAAAAACAAATACATTAAATACAACTTATATCTGTGACTGAAGTAGTTTCCAGTAGTTTCAGTAAATAACTATTTGTAGTTGACTGGCAAACACAGAACCAGGAACCATTTAACAGTTAAAAGAACCCATGTAATTAATGATGATGTAACTAACGTGATGTTAAATTCTCAGGTTAGTAGAAAAAAAGCTTTTTCAAATGCTGTTTGTTTCTGTATTGTAAAAGATGCAGAATTATCGCGGTCATTTTTTTTTGGGTGCTTGTCGTCAGGTTGATAAAGTTTTTCTTTGATTTTCACTCATTTCCTCACCAACATGAATCAGAACCCGCAAAATGATGACCCGCCTTATGAGGACCAGGTTTAACTGGTCCTGGATCAATAACAGAAAAAAGTACAAACACACACACACACACACACACACGTACGTAGAGGCTTTGTCATACTACAGGGGAGATCAATACTGATTAGAGAGACTTAGAGATTTGTTTAGTTGATTAGAAAGGTCAATTAGTAATTTTGCACTAAGTTAATCAGCATCTTGTTACCACTGCCATCCATACCAAATGACACCGTATGGATCCTGCGGCCCCGTCTCCTTGGCCTGTTGATTTGTTACGGTCTAATTATCATTTAGCAGCCGCAGCTCTGAGACACCATCAAAGTCTGACACGGCCGGTCTGATGTACTGTCATTAACAACAAACAAACAAATAAATCAAATATCGCAGTTCACCTTTTAGCCTCAATGTTTTGTTTTATTTTTATATTTTTAAAATTTTAAAAATAGCCAACATGTCTGCATCCTGAGAGGTCAGCTGAACTAAAAGATACTTTTACTCTTATGTACACTCGAAGTATAATGTGCCTGCAAAGTATGCATTCCAAAAACACACAGTATGTGCTGACACTGTACAGTATTCAGTTCACAGCTCTTCCTTGAACTTCATTTCAAAACACTAATTCTCTCTGCAAAAAAGAAAATAAAAAAAAGATTTTTCTCCCCACTATGACACAAATACAAAATATTAACATTTAAATGAATTTGATTTGTGTGTCCGCCCTGCAATAACACTGTGCCCCCAAA
>NC_024307.1:6229646-6231164 GCF_000523025.1 Cynoglossus semilaevis | reverse complement strand
CCCCCCCCCCCCCCCCCCCCCCCCCCCCCCCAAACCCTCAGCCAAAATCCCCTGAGCATAAAAAAAGGCGTAATCATCCTTCTGCCCCTCACCCTCACATCAATGGCACGCTCCCAGTGAGCTACCAGAGCCGCGTGGGCTCCGTCGAGTAATGACCACCTGGGTTAACAGTAGTCCAGGACCCCCGACGGGGACTGCCCCCAATTCCCTTTCATTAGGAGTTAAGAGGACTTATCTGACCCTCACTGCCCGTCTCCAAGTGGCGCTGCGCTATTACGACCTGTAAGCTTTATTTAATGGATTTAACATCCACTCTCACCGCACGGGGGGTGGGAGGGAAACACTGGGATCACACACACACACACACACACACACACACACACACACACAGATCCAAGCAACAGAACACTTGAAAGGTCCACATTTTCAGCATACATGCAGCCCTCTCGTCCCATGCCTCCCCTTTATTCCCCCCCCCCCTCCGCCTGGCGACACACACACACCTGACGCTCATGTTTGTGTTCAAAATTCAATTACCCACTTATTGATACTTCACAGGGATATTTAAGATGCAGACACGAGCTGTGATTTCCCAGGGGAGCCACTGGTTCCTCTTTATGTCCCAACCGAGAGGGCCCACCCCCTCCCCCCCCCCCCCCCCCCCCCCACACATGTGCTCACCAAAACAAACACATCTGCACCCCCCCCTCCCCCCCAGCCCAGGCCTGTTCAAGAGGTGTCCTTATTAATAGGCAATCAGTCAAAAATCATTCATTAAAAACTCTAAAAGGTTTTACAGCCGCTCTATGATTAGCTGGGAAAGAAAATTCAATGAATTCCTAATGCCTTTATGGAAATGAGGTGTCATTTCCGATCTGCTCAGGGAAGAGAGCGTGCAGGCAGAACTGAGGAGCCGCGGTCGACTCCGTGTGAGTGTGTGTGTGTTTGTGCGATGGCGTGTTAAACCCTGCTTCTCTCTACTTCCACAGCGCTCTGACACTGATCCTCCTTCAGATATGGACAGGCGCCATCAGATACAGTCGCACCGCTGCTACACCGCGTGAGGAAGACACACGGCGTGACGCGGCCGCAAATCATTTCGACTTCCACTGGCGAAAGAGCAGCAGCAGCGTGAGCGACAGAAGCTCTTCACTAAACCGTCCTCAAAACCGTTTTCTTTCCATTTCTTCTGTGAAATAAGAATCTTTTCCAGGCCGCGCAGCCACGAGAGGACAATCACGACCAGTGAGTGGAGTTGTTCTGAGGTAAGGCAGCGTAGGCGGCGTGGAGGAGGCCTCCTCTGCTCCTCATTCAGAGCCTGTCAGCTCAGGCACTTCATAACCGCCCGCTCTGCGGTCAGCCCCGTGCTGATGGATTGATGGAGGCACATTAGCACCAGTGGGGCCCAGTGAACGCAATCATATTCAGCAGCAGCACGCGTCTAATAGGCCGAAGATTGATCCTCAGGTTGAGGAGGAGGAGGAGGAGGAGGAGGAGGGGGAGGGGGAGGGGGAGATG
>NC_024307.1:6184385-6229500 GCF_000523025.1 Cynoglossus semilaevis | reverse complement strand
GGAGGAGGAGGAGATGGTGGGGCCATTAGGAGCCATCAGAGGCAGGGCGACCTTCGTTCTCACCTTCACACTGGAGGATGCAGCAGGGGTCAAACCAGGTCGGCACCGAGTGGCACCAGGAACCAAGAGAAAGGTTCTCAGTGGTACTACATCAGACGCAACAGGTGGTTTCAACACCCATAATGCACCTGTTGACGCTTATGTCACAGGATTTAAAATAAAACAGGTGATTATCAACTGGAGGCCCGCAGACTGAATCCGGCCCGTCAAACCGTCCAATCAGGCCCACGACTGTAAATAAATCAAATCAGATCCTAATGTTAGACTAAAAAGTGATTTTTATTTCATTTTATTTGAGTGTGCTGCCCCCAAGGTGTTTGTCCAGAAATATTCTGGCCCTCTTTATACAACTAAATATAGTTGTAGTGTAACAGATTAATTTTTTTGAATATAATTTTTTTGTTTTGAAGCATTTGTCAGATTATCTTTCAATGAAAAAGTAAAGGGAGTATTTTAGTAAAATTAAGTACATTTTTTCACAGTGTCCCACTTCGACCCGGTACGAATTGACCTACGGACCGGCACCGGTCCCCGCACCAGGGGTTTGAGACCCTTGCAACACTTGATACACAGTGTCTCTACTGTGTGATGTCACAGGTGCTAAAAAGTCATGGCAGACCTCCATGTTAAAGACTTCCACACAGGTAGTAAATGCTCATGTGTGGCCTTGAGGCTACAAGTGTGATAGAGCACCACCACTGACTCCAACCACCATGTTAGATGCCCCGGGGTGTGGGTGGGTGGGGGAGACAGTCCTCTCCACTGACTCCCAAAGGAACACTCAGCTTTCAATTACCTCCAATAACAGCACTTATCAGAGTCCTCAGCTTTCCCCGGAGACTCTGGGCTTGACGCCGCCGCTCAGTGGCCCACGACAGGGGCATTCATCACGGGGAGGGGTAACAGCTGGGGCCTGAAGAAGAGGCACGCGTCAAAGCCTCCTGGGGTTAGTAGACCAGGCCGGCTTCACACGGCACATTGCAGGGTGCTGGTGGTGGGGAGAGGGAGGGGCCAAAGTAGGCGTCGCATCCTTCGCTCACATGTTTGTTAATAGATCATGTGGGTAAAAAAAATAAAAAATATGCGCGGAGCACAGTATGAAAGTAGAGCAGAAGCCATGAGCTGTGCTGCTGAGGTGGAGCAATGAGGGGCTCGTAATGTGTGCTCCGGGTCTCCTCTCCCACTGCAGTGGAGTGGGTGAGGTTTCACTGCTTGATTGTGCTCGCCCCATTAACAGGCCCACTCTTTAATGGTCCACATGTCGAAGGGGGAGGGGCAGTAAATCCTGTCCCCTGCCCTTCCTCTGCCATGGCTGGCTGTGGTGTCTCGTTTATGGGCAGTGAAGAGCGCACAAACGTGATGAAAAAGTGGCCGAGATTTACAAGGCCTTCACTGACAGCCGAGAAAATTAAACCAGAGAGCATTAAACAGGCGCCCATTACTGGACCGATCCGACACCAGTAATAACCGTCATTGTGTCCCTTCATCCCAGGGAACACGACGTGATTGCAAAAAAAAAAAAAAAAAAAGCCTGTGGTCCCACGACACACGTCAGGCGATGTCTTCATGGCAGCCAGATTACATGCTCCTGTGGCTTTGGACTGGGGGCAGATTAGGTACTCACTCAACAAAATCACTCTGTGACTGGTGCTCTATGCAAATACGACACATGCTCCACAGACCCTCCCTTTGTGGATGTTTGTACATCACACTGAAGCCACGGGCCATAAAACTGTTCACACAATCTGGTCCGAAAAATCACACAATCTGTAAACATAACTGTGGACAATAACTTTCTCTGCTCATATTCATCAGATCTCTCCTTCGTTTCTCCGCCAAAAGCCAATGGAAAAGGCTTAAAATTATAAAGTATGAATTGGAAAATCAAAAAAAGAAAAATTTTAAGATCGTTCAGCGTCTTAGGTCAAGAAGTGTTTATGATGTTTTGATTTTCATCACCACAGGGACAGTCATTCTTCACTGCTTGTTTTCACAGAAAAAATTAATAACCATTTTTTTCCTCTTTGGAAAATAAAAGCACTTAACTCCTTAATCCACACTCCACAAGGATTATGACGATGGAGGTTGCAGGGAATGGATTAAAAACTAGATTTCACATCCATCAAATGATCCAGCCCTTTTTGTATGAGCTCTTTTTTGGAACCCCACTATTTTCTTCTGTTATTTTAAGACCTCAGTTTCAGTTTTTAATCTCAGTTGCAGTGTTTAAAAGTCATTTGTTTTTTATCATTATCTCTCAGATCATTGGTTTAAAACCTCCCGGGAATCTAACAGTGGGGTTTGAATGTGAGGGAAACAAAGAGGACTTGGAAATCCAATACACGGAAAATAGGCTGTGGGCACCATCTGGTGGTCAGACCAGGTAGTTCAACTGAACACAGTGTGTATCCTTGTGTTGCTCAGGTACTTACATTCCTCCAAGCCCAGCTGGTAGGCAAAGTTCTGAAGACCTTTGACCTTCTCCATCAGGTTGGCTGTGGTCAGACTCCCCAGCTCTGGGGGTGGAACATGAAGGGTTTTTAACTACAGGTAATTAATAATAGGATTCACAGTGGACATTATTTCAGTAGACATTATTTCAAATGGTCAAGAACTGACTGGAAAGACATTATAAAAGTGAAAAAGGAAACATTTACATAGAATACAATAATCACTTTAATCTGATGTCTTCTATTAATCCCAACCCAGAGACACTAGGAAAAGTTCTTTACACACATTAGAAATTCAGCGAAACAACAAATACAAAAGATGCCATGAGACACAATAATAACACACAATACAATAAAACACCATAAATAAACAAATATTACTAACATGTCATAGTAAATATTAAACTATTAGAAAAACATTATTTAAAAAAAAAATTAAACTAGCGTTCAGGAGCAATAATTAGACTGTCTGTCCACTTATCACTGCTGTGGTGGACAGTCCATACACATGTGGTTTTCAAGCTTAAATTGCATCTCAACTCCAAAATACAATCTCAACTCCAAGCATTATGAAAATTTCCATATATATATATATATATATATCTAACTCCAGTCATCTATCGTTCTCTTCCACTAATATACAGAAAAAAGTTTGTTTTGGGGTTTGTTTTGTTTCCAAATTAAGGAATATTGGGCTGTGGATTTATCTTGATTAATCATGATAAATTGCAATTAATAATGATTAATCCAAATGAATCCACAGTTACCGTGAGATTAATTAGATTTTAGAAAACGTTTTGTTTAACAGCCCGACTTTTCACATAAACTAAAACAACCGTCAGTCCGACTGAACAGCACACAGACTCACCTTTCAACATTTCAATGTCCTCACTCTCCAGTTCAGCCATCCACTTGGGAGGGGAATTAGTGATAGGCTGTAATGTAAGAAACAGCAAAGGTCTCGCAAAAGATTTACACAGCCCATGAGAATATTTTACGATTTGCGGTGCAAATTAAAGTAAGTCCTATTAAATCAATCTCACATTTTTACAAGAGGCAGCAAATTCCGCAACCCCCGGCACTGAGGGAGAAATGACAGAATAATATAACATTAAAACAATAATAAAACGCAGTGCAGTAATAACTAATGTTGACACAAGGACAAAGAGGATGTGAACTTACACCGTTCAGGCCACAAGTCTGGTGATGCTCGGTCCAACTTCTCAAAACTCAACAGAGATGACTCGAAATCATCACCTGTCAAGAAGAAATAAAACTAATTGAAATGAGAATAATTTAAATTAATTTAAAAACAGTATTTAAAACAATGTCTCACACCTAGCAAGTAACTGTCTCTGGCAGCCCACGGGCCAAATCCAGCCCACCGTATTATCTAATTTGGCCCACAACTGGATTCCGAAACATACAATAATATAACAATAATCAAATAATAATGTAAAAATGACAAAAATGTGATTTTGTCTTTAATTTTATGAAAGTATCCAACCCCCAAGGTGTCTGTGCAGAAATGTTCTGGACCTCCAACAAATACGGTTAGTGCCACCTGATATATAGCGTGTTTATAATCTGTCCTTTGCTGTACCTTACAGCTTTTTTTAAAAAAAAAGCACTTGTGATGGTATTACAGCCTGAGTAAACAAAATAACACACTCTTTAATCAATTTAAAAGGCTGCAGAATGTTAAAAATACACTGTGTAGGATTTAGCCACATGTAGACTTGAAGTGTCATGTTGTGGTTGAATATTCCTCACGTGATAAAGAGGAAAAACAAACGAAAATACAGTCGTATTGACCATAACAGTCTCTGAAGAAAAGATTTAAAAAATAAAATAAATATTCTAGAAAAATGAAACTAGTAATGAGCCAAATCTGCCTACACAAAGAGACTATAAAATAACTTCACCTTAAACTGACCCCAGTAGATCATTAACTGTCTATTGGAGACCGGTAAAAAATAAATAAATAAAAAGAATACCAGGCGATTGAATTTTTAGTGTGTTTCCCTATAAAATGGATTTTCGGTTACACCAGAGCAGAAAAATAACACTTATAATAACGTTTTGTTCAAAACAGAACGCCAAATGGAAACTAAAGTAAAATAAGTGAACACTGACAACGCTGTGAACAAAATGTCGAACCAATAAGCAATGAAAACGATAGACAACCGCCCTGTAGCCTGAGTGGAGCAGCAGCAGCAGCAGCTGTGTTGTAGAACGGCTTATGTTTTGAGTGAACGGTTGGTTCTGGCTCTGTCTTTCTGTTGTGCTTCCCATTAGCCGACGGGAAAACCACACCAAATACAAAAAATATGGCGTAAACATTTGTGTTCCGTCGTCGGCGAAAGTGTATATTCGGATTGAAAACACTTGCTACCGATTAAGTGAGATGTATACGGTTAAATTTGCGTTTTATACACAGCGTAGTCGAGTAAGGAATTAGAATTTACCTCCATTTGGAGACGCCATCTTCAAAAGTGACACGTGACCAAAGACAACCAATCACGACGCAGTTGACGTGTGTGGGGTGTAGTTCACAAACACGCCACCAGAAAATAAACACATTCACATAACTCGACGCAAAGAATTGACAGAAAGTGCGGCATAATGTTAAAACGACGTCATAATAGTTATGAAAGAAACAATATATTATTAGAGTAATAAAATAAAACTAAAAGACAAAGACAGAATTTGACATGGGCGTATAATGAACGAAGTAAAATTAGAAATACAACAGTGTATATTATATGAACATAGCAAAGTAAACTACGCTAAAATTATGATAAACAGACTATAAAATTGATTAAATATTATTTAAATAACTAATAATTAAAAATGACTGTGAAACAACTACGTAATTATAAAAAAATAAGAGAAAGAATTGAATTCAAATTTGATTAATTTTACTAGTCATACAGATATTGGTAAAATAGAAGTTTTAAAAATTATATAAACAGTAATATTTAAGATAAGATGAAATGAAATACTACAAGAATATTTCACTTTATTGACCACACAGAAATGTACACAACCATCACTCAGTAGTGTCCAAAAACACTGCAGTACTGACAACGATAACACTGACAATCACACACACAGTAGCAGAATTCTGTGAGTTCAAGTAAAATGTTGTAACAAAACAGTTTTGTAAACTGATACTTGTTAAACAGTCACAATTCACACTTGAATGATTAATGAACCCTTTCAGGCACTTTAGCTTAATACCATCACACGTACAGTTTATCACACACTGTAAAAAGTTCTAGATGTTGCATGTTGATGTGACTTAAGGCCATTTGGTGATGTGTCCCAACATTTAAGAGTTTTATATTGCACTCATTTGAGTTCTTGACTTGTCACAATGTCAGGACACATAAATACTTGAGAAGGATCTTAATTAAATAAATGAATCTGGACCCGATGAACAGTTAGGACCATAGATCTGTGAAGGACGTAAACGTTTTTGTTTTGTTTTTTCAGAACAGTTGCTACACGTCCCATCATTTGTGTCACTGTTGTGGCCTAGAACTCCCAGGAGTCCATCCACTTCAGTCCAGCCATGCTGCTGCCTGGCTCATGTGCCAGGGGACCAGTCATACCGTAAGAGAGTGGGTGGAAAAGGTAGAAACTAAAACAAGATAGGAAAAAAGGAATTGAAGAAAGACAAAGATTAAATCAATCTCTGAAACTTAATATTGTCATTTTGTGGTACTAATGTTGACAAGAAAAAAAAGAATGGAAGAAAGACAAAGATTGAATCAATCATCAAACCTAAATATTGTCATTTTGTGGTACTAATGTTGACCGTCACAAAAACTTTAACCAAGTCAGCAACAAAAGCTGAGTTATGTTCAGTGACTAAAGCATAATAAGCACAAACAAGTCACATTAATGCAATTAAAATAATTTAAAGCAACAACACACTGCTAAATTGATGTAAATAAATTAGTTCTGAATAACAACTAAATGTACAGTTTTTAATTCCACATCAGATCTACTAACCTGTACAGAACAGTAAACAGAAGTCCCATCAGCCCAGCTCTCTGCAGCCAATCAGAATATGGTGGGCGGAGCAACAAGTCTGCACTTCTGAACAGCACATCTAAAGTGATTCCTGTGAGAAAAACCAGAATTTTCAGGAAGTCATGACTCAGAGAAAAAAAGACTTATTATTATTGGAATTATTGTCATAGATTATTTCTTACTAAAAGATGTCTGTGATTCCACACATGAAACAAGTGAAAATTTAATACATAATTCATAAAATCCTAAACTGTTTAAAAAAAAAAAAAAAAAAAACATAATCCATAAAATCCTAAACTGTTTAAAAACAAACAAACAATTAGTCCTTTACTGGTCCCACAATGGAGAAATTCAGTGATAAACATTGCAACCCACATAGGCTGCCACGTGAGGCGCTATAGAGTATGTTGTGCCTGTGGGGCTTGAACCCAGGACCTTCTGTGTGTAAGGCAGGTGCGGAGTGTATTTCCAGTGTTGTGATCATGACTTACTTTTCTAAAACTGCTTAATTATTCCAAACAAAATTTTTCATTTAACAGAATTATAATGCACACATGGTTGGGCTGGCTGAGGAGCCACAACATGTATGAATGTATGTTTAGCATTAGGCGCTAACACATACAGCTGTAGCTAAAAATGTGAAACAGTTTCATGTCGTATGGAATAATGGGAACATATGGAAAAATAGTTCCAGCCCCTGGCCTCATGTGGAACATCTGTGGTACATTTCTCTGCCCCGGCCCCTTTAATGGTCACAAACAGTTCAAACTGCACTGGTGCAGTGTGGTAGGATACCTGTTAGCATGCTGCTGAACAGCATGGCAGGGAAGTAGTGGTGATAGTAGAGGACACGGCCCATGGTGTAGAACGGTGCGTAGTGGAGCAGCCAACCCAGAAGCAGGAGTCCTCCTCCTCTCAGTAACACGTGAGCGTGTTCTGCACCACAAGGTCAATTAGATCAAATCTGTTAATCAAATGATCTCTTTACAGCTGATGGGTGATGATTTATTAAATTAAAATAACCTCCATTTTATGTTTTACCATCTTTCACCAACTACCTTTTCTTTTAGGTTCCAGAGAGAAGCCTCTCTGAAGGGCAACGGAGGCCACTGCAGACATGATGAGATACAGGCCCAGACTGGCCAGGTTCATCCACCACAGCACCTGCAGGACCACAGTTCTGTTGAAAGCCTTCTCATCAAGTCATGGGGAAAAAAGCGAAACAAATGAGAGGAGATAGAAACTCACAGGATTTCCCAGCAGATAAACTCGATACTCCGTCTCATTCACTCCTGAAAACCTCAAACCCTTAAAAAAACAGAACATTCCACATTTAATTATTTTAAAATAAATACAGTGGAACCTCAGTTTTCTAATTTAATTTGTTCCTGAAGGTGAATGGTTTTGAAAACTGAAAGAATTTTTTCCGATAGGAATCAATGTAAAATGGATAAGTCCTTTCCTGGACCCTGGATAACTGCTGATTCAAACTTTTTCAACAGTATTTTGTGTTCAAGTTCATACACGAAACTAATGAAAATAATTAGATCTAACAAAAAAAGATGAACAATAATAAATATAATAATAAAGGATAATGCTATAAATAGGAAAGGCAACATCATTCATCCTTACCAGAGCTGAGGAGTCGTGATGCATAAGTGGCCGATACAAATGGACAATATGGCTAAGCTGTACTGTAGAGACAGATCTGAAACATGAGCGCCATTCTCATGCTTTTGAATAATCTTTCTTTACTTCTGTTGCTGTTCTCACAACTTTTTTCCCGACTTTCCACTTTAACTAGCTTTTTAGTTCCCATGGCGATTTACGGAATGAAAAAAAAAAAAAAGAAATGGCTCAATGCAAGAAATACCAGTGAAATCAGACAACAGTTCTTAGCGTGTAAATCCAGAGCGCCGTCTGACGCCACACACTCAGTGATCACTTGCTGCTTGTGTGGTATTGTTGGCTTGTTTGGCAACCGAGTTATAGTACGACAATTTTTAGTTCAAAATTTTGTTCGCCAGCCGAGATTCCACTGTACTGTAATCTGACATTTGTGATTTAAATTTGATTTGTTGTGTAATAATTATATAATGTACCTGGTAGTTGATAGGCCAGTGCCAAGGTTTGGAGTTCATCTCATTATCTTTGGGTTTCAAACCACTGTTTCCCTAAAAAAAAGAGAAAAAGAGAGAAAGAAAAAGTATTTAGCCATTTTAAAAAAAACATTTTTTTTAATTAACATTAATGACATTTTTAGTGTTTCTTACTCTGATCATAACAATATGAGACTCCAGTAAGATCTCCAGGAAATGGGGCTTGAGCAACGACAGGCTGATGTTGGGTACTGCCAGGACATAACGACGGAACGGTCAGAACATTGATCAGGACATAAGGACGAGTGGAAGTCTGAAGGTTGACGTACATTTTGGATTGATGTGATCTTCAATGTTCCACTGAGAGCTGGGTGTCTCCTTCAGGTAAGGGCTACAGGTCACCTCCACCTGCTCCCAGCCCCTGAGTGGAAACACAACATGTAGGATGTGGAAATGTCTCATTACGATAAAAAAATAAAAATAAAAAAAATCAACAATTTTTTTTTACCACTTTGGTAGAGTCTTTCCAGAGGAGTAAAGCACACAGCCTGTGGCTCGGTGCAGAAAGCGGACTTTACTGCGTAGCACCTTCACCAGGTCACCCTTCTTGCCTCCACAAACCTCCAACTGCCACAGGTCATTCAAGTCTCCTGTGCCGTTCTTCACAGACAGCAGGGACGGTCACCATAAAATTATGATTGCGATGGAGAGATTTTGGGTGTTTTCCACAACAATTTCTCTACTCACCATGCCATAACCTGTAACTTGGAAATGTTTCTTGGTCAGAGGGGCTTCATGGAGGTGGCTGTGAAGGTTGCGAGTTGTTCTGAAGGAGGTTAAAAAAAAAAAAAAAAATTTTTAGAACGCAAACATGCTCTAGACTAGGGGTCAATAACAATATTGGAACAAAAATGAGATAAAAATGATTTTTTGTCTAATGAAAAGTAAATAGAGTCATAAATGGTAAGAATTACTGATAGTTATTTCAGTTTCAGTTGTTTTTGTTTTTTTTGAGTTGCTTTAATAGTGAGGACCACGCAATATTTTCTCTTTGATCCTGACAATTTTGGAGTCCAGTTGGGTTTTACAATTCAGTGGGCCAGATACGGCCTGCGGGCCACCAGTTGATAGTCCCTGCTCTAGGGCATTTACAGAGTGGGTTAGTGGTTCCTTAGTCATCTCATAAATGGGGAAATTACATTGATTTGTAATTTTATTTTAATTTATGTCAGATGCAGTTTTGTGGTAATTACGACAATTTGAATTTCAATAGAGATACATACTCTTTGTGCTCCAGTCGAATGATGTCACCGTGTCTGACCAGATCAGGAGGCCCAGACTGAGCTAAAGAATAAAACACAAACGACGCTCAAACACGACTTTCACTTTCAGGAGTTAATTCGTCCCTGAATGAACGTTCTCCACCCACATTCATTATGATCCTGTTTGTGAACACGCCACACATTGTTGTAGTCTTTATGGAGGTAGGCCGTCACCTGGAAAATTAACATCAGGTCTAGTAGGTAAAGTTAAATTAACTGGTACTAAATGATGTCTGGTACCAGTCGGACTCACCTGCTGCTGCTTGGCCCCCACTCCCTCCGGGTACAAGTGCCAGTGGGAGTGCAAATACCCTCCGGCGATTCTGAGGTTTTTCACAGTAATGGTGGAGCCATACGCCAGGTCTGAAAGAAACATAAAAAAAAACATGACTTTTTTTTTTTTTACAATATAATCTAGATTTAATTACATATGACTTTACAATACTTTACAATATAATCTAGATTTAATTACAGTGATTGGAACTCACACTCAGGCATTGAAGCGTTGTGCAGGTTGTTACCAATCAGTCGTGACTGGAAGGCAGAGCTGAAGAAACCGTCTCCAGGTCCACTGGGTAAAAAAGAAGTAAATAAATCACTGCAGTATTTGTGCCTCAACTGTCATTTCAACACCTGTCAATCAAACTGGACTCACCTTTTATTCAGCACAACAAAGTGAATGGCGAATATTGTCACATACAGAAAGAGCGGGAGAATGATGAGGCCAACGACGCGGGCCACCAGGTGTTTCGCAATATCCACCTGCAGTGAGACGATGTTGATTCAAAACAGGCGCTGAGATCATCACGGTGACCAATCAACAGTGAGTAATGGTAAGTTTTGTTTACCATTGAAAGGCTAAGGTCTCCTAGTAGTCTCCACAGGTCACTGATCGTGTTCAGACCCACAAGGAGGATGACAAACAGACCCACAAACTTGACACCCAACGCCCCCGTCAGGCTTGCTCCTGTCATTACCAGCCAGAACCACCAGGAGGCAGAAAATGACCTAAAGGAAACAGCCATATCAATATGGGATAAATAAGAGATTATGGTATTTTCCTGTTGACCAGCTGCTTATTCTATCACGTTAATTAATTATTGGTAAATGACTAAAAATTTTTTGTTACCTTTGTGTCAGGTGGTTGAACTTGACCATGCACAGCACAGCGGCCAGGATGAAGAACATGAGAATGGGGTCTAACAAGATGTACTGGGATATGGTGATGCAGCCTGTGTCTGTCAGGGGAAAAAGAAACATGTCTAAGGTACTCAATATGTGAAATATATAAAAGGATAAGAAAAATTCTGAACTATTTTGAAACAACAAACAGCAGGTCCAGAGTTTTTGTTCCTATGGCACGATATAACTCGAGTTTTGCCTGTACAAAAGTACCTATGTTGCTCACCTACACTAACACAGTGTTAACATCATAATCTAGATCGTAAAAAAAGACAGCAGAGTCTGACTTACATTTGGGAGCTAAAATGAAGGGCACAAATAAAAGAAAGTGAATGTAGCACTATCCAAAGTATGGTGTACAACTGGCAAATGTAAACAAGTGCGTCTTCTGCATAGAGCTCTCCGTCATGACACATTTGTTTTCTCCGCTTGCCATCTAGTTCCCACGCAAACTAGTTGGCGAGTTTTAACGAGGTACGTCGTAATGATGGAAAAAGACTTTTGTCAGGTCGAGGACGTGGTAAACCGAGGACGCCGTGTATTAGAATTTGTAATCTTATTATTCGTACAGAAGCTGTGGATTAATCACATTTAATCATGATTATTGCCGATCATAGTTAATCACAATTAATCATGATTAGTCACAATTCATCAATGTTCCTAGACCTTAGAAACAAAAAGGATTTTATGTTCTCTGTAGTCTGTTTATTACTGGAGCAGATGGACACATAAAAACAGGTTGTTTTTTTGTGTTTTATCTGTGACTTACCCAAATCATGCAATTATTAATACTAATGTTGCCTTGTAGAACCACTCAACTACTCACCAAATATGAGCACGGCAGCAGTGATGAGAGCTGCAGTGCTCGACTGGGACAATTCCAACACTATGAGGTAGGCAAAGATTGGCAGAAAGGATCCCAACACTGCACAAAACTGTAGAGGAAAGGAGACGGACGGACAGATGGACAGACACACTGTATGAGCAGATAAAAATCTACAGAAATAAATGCTGACTGACAGAGACGTACAGTATCTTTGAACACGAACGTCACATACCCCTCTCATCCCAACATAGTTGTGGTCTTCATATTTATCTCCTGGTTTTACAAAAGGGAAAGTTCCATCATACCCGGTCAAGTAGCCAGCCAGGCCTATGAGCATCTAGGAAAGAGCACAGGAGATCAGTCATGTAATAATTACGGATGTCCGATAATATCGGCCGACCGATTTTACGCCCCAATATTAGCATAATATGTAATATCTGTTATCGGGTTTTTTTTTCCGATAATGAAAACCTAATAACGCAATGCCTGGGTTAATCCATTTAATTAATCTCAAATTGTTGATATCTGTCTCCACATCTATTTTCCATCATGAAGGTAAAAGCCACTAGATGATAGCATTGCCCATTTAATTAATCTCATATTATGTTAATATCTGTCTCCACATCCATTTTCCATCCATTATCCACCAAACCTGCTTACACTCTTTACAGCTTCTTAGCATTTAAATAATTTGTTATTTTAAAAAAACATATAAATAATAATAAAACATAAAAAAACTCTATTCTCTCACTTTTCCAAGAGGAGGATGAACATCGAAGAAGAAGCTTCTGTTGATGTAGTAGCTTCCCATCTTTCCAAAGTGCGTTTCATCCCAGCTGGAACAGCACAGTTACACCACTGCATTAAACATCTTCACACCACAACCGCCATGAAGCTTTTGTTTTTGTTTTTACAGAAGGCTCACCACACGTGCGAAGGCTCTGACAATCTGTGGAAACGCGTGGAGAAAGACAGAGAAGCCACCACCAGCAGCAGCAGCAGTGTGGCTGGAGGGTTGTTGCTGTCGCTTCCATGACATTCCGCCAGAGTTCCGTTCGAGGACCCGGGGTCATCTTGTGTCCAGCGTCCAGGGTCTTTTGACAGAGGAGTGTTTTCTGACAAGTTCTTTCTCTTTCTTAGTGTTGACGTGTCTCCTGGTGTGTTCCATTGTTTCTTATAGTCTTCTGTTGCCATTGAGGTAAATAAAATATAATAAAATGCACAGTCTCCCCCTCCAGGACGGATAAAACATATATATGAACAGCTAGTTAACGTCTTATTACAATTACGTTAAAAACAAATCCATAAATAAGACGGTACACCTTTGCACCAGGTGTCGAGAGCCGGTGTACAACTCACCCATTCAGTATATTACTTTACGCTACATTCGTCATTCTTTCGCAAAGTTACAATGACGAGCTCAAAAATATCGCCGTACACATAAATATTACTAACTTCACTTATTCTTCCCTGCGCAATTGTAAAAAATATCGCCTTCACTTATTCTTCCCTGCGCAATTGTTTTATTCTCCTGAAATTCACGTTAGCAACCCGAGAGCTTGTTGTGGCTCCACACCATTGAACGCGTCGGTACGGTGCATTCTGGGTGGTTGTAGTTTTCTCCGGGGTCTTTCCAGCTAGATTTCTAATACCAGCTAGACACAGTTTCCCATAATTCACCTGGAAAAGCCCATACTCTTTCTGGCCAATGGTGAGGACTGTGGGAAAAACTTTCTGGAAAGGCAGAGAATCTGACGGCGTAGATTAAAATTATCGCAAGAGGGCGATGCAGCACAACAGATATTTGTTTTGGTTTTCGATATTTCTGACCGTTCCTATCTCCGTGAAAATTCCAATTTTTATTCGCGATTTTTTTTTTTTAAACCCTGGGTTATTTATGTTTGAACAATGATTGTATTTATTTGTGACAGGACTGACCCCATAAATCAAGTACGTGATTCATAAATATACAGTACAAAACAGCGTGAGTACAGATTTAAATATTTGTATTTTTCTGCTTGTCATGGTCTTTTCCTGATTACGGTTGAGAAAAATATTTGTGCCATTTTTAACACAACATATGGCTTTGGTTTATATCATAATAAATTGGAAAAAAATACGTACATAATATAATATTTTACATAAAAACAAATGTCACATAGTAATACACTAGTATATATTAGAGCTGCGTTAACTTTATTATTAAAGAAATGTAAAATGATAATATACTCCATAGATTTTCTTTTTCGCACAATTTAATTATTGAAAACGAAAGAATTGAGTCAGACTTCTTCTATGTCTTGATGTAACTCCAAGGTCATTACGAACCCATCTGTCACTCGGACTACACGTCGGTTTTACTGGAGCCGTCTCATTGAAAGTAATAGTGAAGATCCATACGAGCAAACTTATATTCAAACTGAATGGGACAATATAAAAGTGTTTAATCATAATTTATAAATCATACAATTTACAGCCTTCTTTAAACTCACACAACTGTCTAAGAAAGTCACTGCTTGGCTTAAAAAGAAAAGATTTTAAGATTTTATTTTATTAACATTAGTAATTATAAATACCATATACCACAAATAACAATATTCCAAAGCAGCAAATGTATGAATTTACACAGAGGAAAGAGTAGTTGTCAGTGGAACCAAGATATTTTAATGATTTTATTTTGACGTCCGGTAGTAATTACAGTCAAGAGGTAACTATTGACAGTTTGAACTGTAAGTTTGAAAGGTTTTGAATACTGAAACTTACCCTAGGTGTTAAGATGACTGTGTAGGTTTGGGTGATTTAATCAGACAAGTACAGTAGATAGAAAAAAAAAAACAAAGATAACATAGTACGTCATTCTACAGTAGGTTTGTAGATTATAAATACAGATTAAGGGCATAAATGATCCAACCTTTGACATCCCGAAGGGTAACGATAAGACCTTCATGTTGCTACTGAGTCCAGTCCTGCAGACCAAAGGCCAAAAATGAACGTTTCGGATACAATCGTGAGCAAATCATCAGACGGAGACGAGCGTTAGTAACAGTTAGCTGTGTATGTTTTTGCAATTCAAAAAGCATTGACTTTGTAGTGAAAAACAGGAAAACAACGTCTACGATTAGAACAGTGCTGCCACTTCCAAAAATATATTTTCATCGTCTGCTCCACAGGGCAGGGTATACACATACACACACACACACGCCTGCACATACACACATACATACATGCTCTGGTACAGTGTCAGCCACTCTCCTAAAACATTAAAGATATGCCTAAGAAACATTTTTACACAAATAGACGTATACATCTACAAAAGCTTTACTGTCAGGTCCAATGTTTGATGAGAGACAAAATGTTGGCCGTGCTATGGTGCATTTAGAGCAGGCATGGGCAAACTAAGGCCCGGGGGCCGGATACGGCCCGTTCAGCTGTTTAATCCGGCCCGCAAAACTTAATTCATCTATCTGCTTCTGACCCCTGTTCAATTTTAGGTCAATTGTGGCCCACGAGTCATAAAGTTTGCCCACGCCTGATTACAAACAACAACTGATGTACAAACAAACCTGTGATGCAGCCTTCTGTGTTTGTTTTTTTACATTGGAATGGTCTGAGTTAACGTATGGATCATACGTAGTGCATCTGAATGAGCGTTTTGTTCTGGTGGAGAAAGCCTTGTACCTCATAATGGTTTAGGTGTTAGCTTTGAACTGAGCTTAAAACCAAGGTTAAATGAGCAGCACTGCGTCGTCTCGGGCGTACATAACAAGTTAACACTGTTAAAGAAAAAAAAAACAAAAAAAACGAAGGAGAACAGTTTCAGCTTCATACGTCATCGCTCACGCTAACGTTGGCGAAATGGAGTCGTACAGACTTTTCAGTTCATTTCAAACGACATCATTTACATCTATAGTCTTTCCATGTCCAGGGTGACGACAGGCTGAAACTTTCAAAGTAAGGGTCGTGTGATGGTCTTGGTCCAGTGATTCTTCCACGTCGGCGGCCGCTGTGGGAGAAAATTCAAATTTGTGGTTGTTTATTTATTTATTTTTTAGCATCCATTGAGTCCCAGGCCACAGCTAAAACCGACCAATAAGAGAGACGATATTGCTGGAGCTCGGAACACGCTTTTTTGTCTGATCTCGTTTGACAAAAAAATAAAAACATCATCTCCCCTCGCTGCCTGTGATTCATTCATTTGTTGAGACGAATAAAAGTGGAGGAGCTGAGAAATCGATCGCGCCGTTTCTTTGCGGAGGCCTGACACGGAGGTGAAATAAATAACACAACAGGAAAAAGGAGCGACAGAGGAGAATTATATATCTGCATATCAAATTGCGCAAGGGAGGGCTGGAGGGGGTGGGGGGGGGTTACTGAGTTAGGAAATCTGTCCACAAAATCCCTTTAAGGCAAACGGATGTCTGACAAAATAATGAATCCCATGTTATACATTCACTGCACTGTTTTCCTGATCCTCCTAAAGTGTAGAAAAGCATTACGGTCTGTGATAAATGCCCAGTGTTTGTGTGTATGTGTGTGTGTGTGTGTTTGATTTGTTTGTAAATATATATATATATATGTATGAAGACTGGTAGAGAAATGAGTGGGTATGTTTCATTGTCACTGTTTAGTGCCAGGTCCTTAAAGAGAAAGGGGGAAAAAGGAAACAGGAAGAAGCCGGGCGCTCCCACAGTCTGACTTTCAGTTTGTCTCCCTGGGCCCAGACTCTGGGATGGTCGGGATGCATTTGTGCGGCTGTGCAGACGCCACGAATCCAGGCAAACAGGTGCACTTGTAGGAGCCCTCGGTGTTGGAGCACGTCCCGTTCTGACACAGCGGCACCTTGTCATTGATGTCCTCACACTCGTTAATGTCTGCGGAGAAGGAGAAGTTGTTAGTCAGCGGGGAGATTCCACAGAAGAACAGCTGCCTGCATTACATCTGCTGACTGGACTGGACTGGACTGGACTGGACTGGACTCTCTCTCTGCGTCTCTGTGTCTCTTTCTCACTTTTTCTCCAGGGATTTTTTTTAATGTATTCCTGGATATTGAAACTGTAGTTGACCTTGCCTCAAGGTTTACTGAGTAGCTGTTCTACATCATTCTATCAAATCCAATGACCTTCATGTGCAAAAAGGAGCGATAATAAAAGACAGAAAACCTTTGAAACTCACTGTAGACTTCAATTTTTCTATTCTATTCTACGTTATATAATGTGTACTGAATGGAATAGATTACATACAGAATATTCTATTTATTCCATACAGTCTATTACATTAAATTAAATTCATTTAATATGTGCAATTCAATTCAATATAATTTAATTTCATTACGTTAGTTTTGTGTGTTTTACTTATATAAAAAAAGGAAAATACATTTTGACCCCAGGTCTGTTCAGATTGTGAACATGTTTGGAAGTGCAGTGTCTTAAAGGGACATTTGACCTTTGACCCAAGAAGGTCCTTTAGATCTTTTGGGCCAAGAAACTTTTAAAAAAAAAAACAGTCTGATGACACATCAGTTTGTCAGAAACAACAACGAGGATGGGCTGCTGGGAAAGAAGTTGCCACAGAAAAGAACTGAACTGTATTACATGTTTGTGAAACACAGATGTACATTGTTGTATTTAATGGGGACATTTGAGACACTGTTCAATTCCACTTATCTTTACTTTTGTGTTACTTTGACAGTGACACAAAGAAACTGCCTTTAGTTATTCTCTGCTCTGTGTTGTTGAAGTATTGGCTGTTGCTCTAAGACCATATGGATACAATGACTGCAGCCATAATGTTCATGTGCGATTAATTCATTCAACTTTTGCTAGAATTATTATTTTGAAAATGGAGACAGGAAGTCTTGAAGACAGGTGATATGACATCAGGAAGTGTTTGAAATGTTGTGTCAAATATACACACCTTGATTTTTGTGTCTAGTTTGTCTAAACCAGACATGGACAAACTACGGCCCGGGATCTGGATGCGGCCCATTTGGCTTTTAAATCCGTCCAGATGCGGCCCATTTGGCTTTTAAATCCGGCCGCCAAACTTGTCCAAATTATTTTCTTAATTTTACCAAGTATTATTTTACTTCTGCCTTTCCGCTGCAATGCCCTCATTTCCCCCAATAGATGGCAAGACCTTTATGAATGACTTTTTTGTCAACAAGTATTATTTTACTTCTGCCTGCAATGCCCTCATTTCCCCAATAGATGGCATAAAAAGACCTTTATGAATGACTTTTTTGTCATTTGTCTTAGTTTACACCATCTATCTCAGCGGTGGCAAACTGTTCCACAAGGGGCCACTGTGGCTGCAGGTTTTGGTTCCAACCTATCCAGAGCACAGTGACTAACCAATCAGCTGTCTTGAGATTCAGATCAGTCGGTGTGCTGCTGCTTGGTTGGAACAAAAACCTTTCTGGAACAGTTTGCCACCCCTGATCTATCTGCCCCTGACCCGGCCCCCCAGGTCAAATTTTGAGACCCAATGTGGCCCGCGAGTCATAAAGTTTGCCAAAAAAAATTGATTAAATGAAATGAACTAAAGACATAAACTATTTTAACACATTGACAACAGCTGAAAACTAGAGGAAATCCAAATACAATGATGGTTTCAAACACTGCAGCTGGTACTCAGACTACTGTATACACTGATATCAGAATCAGTATTGGTACTAGTAAACTCCTAGTGGTGTGAGGACAACCCTAGTACGACATTGAGAGCCTTTTGGTTTTTATTCTGGCCCGAATCCCGGGTTTCCTTTTGGGCTAACGTTACTGTAAATGACTAGTCTCCAGTTTCTGTGGATGAAGGAGAAGCCACTGCAGAAGTACTGCAGTACTCCACCAGAGAGAAGGACTGACCTTGGAGCAGATAATCGTGTACATTATCAGAATATTGCAAACAAGTTTATTACAAGGCGTTCTCACTTTCCTACAAAGTGAACAAAATACACTTAAAAGACACAACATCTAAAGTACTGCAGTACTCTGAGCGGAGGAGATTCAAGGACTCCAGACTCTTGGCAGCGTTTGAAAACGGGATTTCAGACCAAAGGGTAACGCAGCGGTGATGGGGAGTTCACGGCTTTCATTATTTTAGTTCCAGTAAAACGTAACTTAATGCAAGCTTGTCAAATCAAATCGTCTCCTTGAGCTCGGAGTTTCCCTCACCTCCTGGACCAGGAGGTGAAGAGAGACGTCGATATTTGTAACAGCATCAGTTGGAGGAACTTCCTGGACATTGTCAACACCTGTGTGGTCTCCTTTAAATAATAACCTACCTATACAGGCCATCTTGTTCAAGTCCAGCTCGTATCCGTCAAAGCAGTCACAGGTGTAACCTTCTCGCACTCGGACGCAGCGGCCGTTTTCACACCCGTTCAGGATTCCACATTCCTCTGCCTGGAGACCTTCGAAACCTGCGTAGCGCTCTGAGAAGACAAAGATGTGCGTTAAAAAATGTTTCTTAAACCTTAAAAAACTTTAATTTTCCACTTTCCAATTTTTACTTTACTTTAATTTTCCTGTAATAAAGTATGTAAAGTAATGGCATGTCGGGAAATCTGATTTCCATTCCAAGGTGAGTCACTCAGAGGTTTTATATATTCTCACTCACATGATTTTTTTCAAGAGGTTGACAAATATATTTGTTGAATTCTTCTGGACTGAAAGGAATGTAATTTCTGTAGAAATGTAACATTCCAATTTTAAATTAAGGTATTGGAAACTGGCTCATCACTGCAACATCTGGAACCATCTGAGCTAGAAGATGTGGCTTCCAGTAAGTTTGATTTAGTGATAAAGAAGACGAACTTGCTTCTTTTTGTGTCAACGTTGAAAACTCCTGCCAAAGTAAATCAATAACAATTTCAAGCCAATCAGTCAAGCTAAGCTAGGATGCAGCCATTGGTGCATCCTAGCTTAGCTTAAAAAAAGCCCCTTTTACTTCAAAATAAAAGCCTCACTGCCACAGATTTTGAAACTGTAAAATCCAATAAAAACTGGAGTGGACACACAGGAAGTCAGATTTAATTAAATTTTTAAAATTATGCCACTGTGGGAAAAATTTACTGACCTTTCATTTTATTTCCTTTTTTGGGTAAGAATAGCCAGTTTTAAAATTTACTGTGTTAGTAGCTGCAAATGTGTCGACGTCGGGCGAAGGCTAGGCAGTAGTGATATTTACAGGAGAGATTGCGGGGGTTCTGTAAAGGTTTCGTAACCACTGCTATAAAGGAATCGTAGGAAGGTTTCTGTCCACAAACGACCCCCTATACAAAACCACAGATAATGCTACAAAATATGAAAAGAAAAATCTACTTTTAGACTGTATTTTCTCTGTCAAAAAAACATTTACCCTAGCTAACTAAGCTAACTAGAGGCTAGCTAACTACGTATATGCTAGCCTGGGGTCGCAGAGCAGCTTGATAACAAGTGTAAACTGCTAGGTCTGCACAGCTAAGGACATCAATATACCAAAGTTTTAGCTGTCACACGAGATGCGTTCAGGTACCATCGGAAACTTGAGCATCATAAAAAAAATGCTTTTTTTTAAACTTCCCTCCAATTTTCAGACCCGCCCCCTCAGCGCCCCATTGTGGCCCCTCCTGCTCAAGACACCCACCGGTCTCCACTGGTCGTGGCTGTCGTTCCCGCGGTGTTATGGGCACACGTACAGGAGGCTGTTGAACGCTGTAGTCGTTGTCGTTGAAGAGAGGAACACTTTCAGGTGTGTCATATGTCCCAGCGGGGCTGCCGTAGTTGTCCCAGTACGGGGGAAGAAAGGGCTCCTCTGGCTCGTCCACACCGTACTCATATCCGGGCCGCTCCCTCAGACTATCTGAGCCTCCTCTACTTGTAGGCAGGTTGCACATGACTGCATAGTCAACTGGATACAGCAACAACAACAACAACAACGTGTGAGTGTAAAGACATTAAAAAAAAAAGAAGGAGGTTCTGTTTTTAATAGGTGTTTTGTTTCTCACCAGTGTCTCTCCCGGGGCAGAAGGCACACTGTCCGCTCCAGGCATATCCATACAAACAGCAACACTCAGTGTATGTTGTTCTGACTCCCAGCAGAGGTTGTGCACAAACGTTGTCTTGGTCCAGACGCCGCCAGCAGATGTCCACGTGCACATCATGATCAGGCTCAACAGTTTCTAAGAGACAAAATGCAAAAAAATTAAAAAATTAAAAAATAAAATTCATCAAATGTAAAGAAAAAAAAAACAACAAAAACAGTAGAACAGGTTAAAGGCAAATTTCATATTTGAGTTTTATGCTTCAAAATCAAGTTAAATGACTCGATGTTAAAACTCTGACAGATTAATGTTACACCAATAAACTGACACTAATATTGTGTTTGGGCAGTGGAGTCCTGCTTGAATGGCCATGACAGTGCCATTAGGCCATTTGGTGGACTTAAAATAGAAAGTGCTGAAAACCTTGGCAGGATTTTTGTCAGTGCTTTCAAATGTGAGAGTCAGCGCGGCTCCGTAATGAAGACCTGCTTTTTCCCCGGCGTTAAACGTCAGGGCTTATTTATTCCAGCAGGATTTTGAGAAGGTGATCCAGTTCTTCATAAGATCGCACTGAGATTATTGTTATTTTTATAACAGCTTTTACGTTGGCCAGATTTTGCCTCACACATGTCACCTGCAAGTGGTGTCCAAAAAAAAAAAAAAAACAACACCAGGAGAACAGAGATGGAAACACAGGCTATTTTAGGAGAGCCGGTTCTTAAATCTTGGCTCACTGAAAAAAGAGCCGGCTCCTTTGGCTCCCAAGTGAGATGTCTGCTTTGTATTTTACAATAATATTTATGACCACAAATAATACTGTAAAATCTAACTAAGCTAACTAGAGGCTAGCTAACTACGTATATGCTAGCCTGGGGTCGCAGAGCAGCTTGATAACAAGTGTAAACTGCTAGGTCTGCACAGCTAAGGACATCAATATACCAAAGTTTTAGCTGTCACACGAGATGCGTTCAGGTACCATCGGAAACTTGAGCATCATAAAAAAAATGCTTTTTTTTAAACTTCCCTCCAATTTTCAGACCCGCCCCCTCAGCGCCCCATTGTGGCCCCTCCTGCTCAAGACACCCACCGGTCTCCACTGGTCGTGGCTGTCGTTCCCGCGGTGTTATGGGCACACGTACAGGAGGCTGTTGAACGCTGTAGTCGTTGTCGTTGAAGAGAGGAACACTTTCAGGTGTGTCATATGTCCCAGCGGGGCTGCCGTAGTTGTCCCAGTACGGGGGAAGAAAGGGCTCCTCTGGCTCGTCCACACCGTACTCATATCCGGGCCGCTCCCTCAGACTATCTGAGCCTCCTCTACTTGTAGGCAGGTTGCACATGACTGCATAGTCAACTGGATACAGCAACAACAACAACAACAACGTGTGAGTGTAAAGACATTAAAAAAAAAAGAAGGAGGTTCTGTTTTTAATAGGTGTTTTGTTTCTCACCAGTGTCTCTCCCGGGGCAGAAGGCACACTGTCCGCTCCAGGCATATCCATACAAACAGCAACACTCAGTGTATGTTGTTCTGACTCCCAGCAGAGGTTGTGCACAAACGTTGTCTTGGTCCAGACGCCGCCAGCAGATGTCCACGTGCACATCATGATCAGGCTCAACAGTTTCTAAGAGACAAAATGCAAAAAAATTAAAAAATTAAAAAATAAAATTCATCAAATGTAAAGAAAAAAAAAACAACAAAAACAGTAGAACAGGTTAAAGGCAAATTTCATATTTGAGTTTTATGCTTCAAAATCAAGTTAAATGACTCGATGTTAAAACTCTGACAGATTAATGTTACACCAATAAACTGACACTAATATTGTGTTTGGGCAGTGGAGTCCTGCTTGAATGGCCATGACAGTGCCATTAGGCCATTTGGTGGACTTAAAATAGAAAGTGCTGAAAACCTTGGCAGGATTTTTGTCAGTGCTTTCAAATGTGAGAGTCAGCGCGGCTCCGTAATGAAGACCTGCTTTTTCCCCGGCGTTAAACGTCAGGGCTTATTTATTCCAGCAGGATTTTGAGAAGGTGATCCAGTTCTTCATAAGATCGCACTGAGATTATTGTTATTTTTATAACAGCTTTTACGTTGGCCAGATTTTGCCTCACACATGTCACCTGCAAGTGGTGTCCAAAAAAAAAAAAAAAACAACACCAGGAGAACAGAGATGGAAACACAGGCTATTTTAGGAGAGCCGGTTCTTAAATCTTGGCTCACTGAAAAAAGAGCCGGCTCCTTTGGCTCCCAAGTGAGATGTCTGCTTTGTATTTTACAATAATATTTATGACCACAAATAATACTGTAAAATGAATTGAACAGAGAACTATAAAAATTAAATGTGTTAAATAACTTAATTAAACACAACAACTAGATATGATTATAAATGTGTTAATTAACTCAATTAAACACAACAACTAGATATGATTACATAGCTATATATATATATACAGATATTTATTAAAATATTATTAAAAACATATAAATAATATTTATAACCACAAATAATACTGTAAAATTGAACAGAGAACTACAAAAATAAAATGCATTAATTAACTAAATGAAGTTCACATCTAGATATGATATTAAACTATAGAATATTTACGTAATTAAGTTAATACAATGTACATAAAACACATATATCAACAAGTTTGTGAATCTTTACCTTTGTCTTCAGTCAATTTAATAAAAATATTTTTTTTCTTTTTAGTTTCGATCCTGTACAAATCAATCATCACCAAAATTAGGCTAGGCTAGGCTAGGCTAGGCTAATGTCTTTAGCCTTTCTTCTTCTTTGGACTTTACAGGCAAATATGAACTTTATTAGTTTCATTACTGCCACCTACTGAGTCTAATTTCGACTCATTTAAAGAGACAATCCACGTATATCAGTTTAAGGAATAATAATAACATTGTAATTCTAAATTAATCTTGTTTTAAGCCGATACAGTAACACATTCTGAACAATATTTGGCACCACATTAAATCTAAAGACTTAAAACGACCAGACCTGTTTTTTTATATTTACCTCAGCACTTTTGTTATTTATTCCCATTTATATTACATTTTCTGCGTTTGTTAACCGAATTCAAATCAACTATTTTTTCTCCATATTTCACGTTAGCAACGTTTGTGTTACTGATGACCGCGGTGTCACACCTTCACTGTTGTTCAGACCAATGCAACGCCGCCGTGTGCCGTCCAGGACTAACGGAGGACTGCAGAAGCAGTTGAAGGAGCCGGGCGTATTCACACACGCTCCGTTCTCGCAGGCATTGGCAAATTTACACTCATCATAATCTGAAAACACACATAGATGGAGAGAAACACACACACAAACACACACATGTTCATGAGTCATTAGTAATAGATCACGACTCGTGACATTTAACTACGTTCGATCGTAAATAAGATTCAAAGAGAAAGGTAACATACTGTCAGAGAGAGTCATAATGAATCGCAGTGATTTGTAGCGGAGGAGGCGTAGACCGTATATAACAAATGGACGTAGCCATTCGGATGAAGACATTCAATACTGGTATTAGAATCTGGTTTTCCACTGAGGTCACCTGCAGCCCAGTCGCTAGTGGAAGCTAACAGCTATCAGCTCATGTATTTTATGGTTTATTTTCCACTTCACGAGAACATAACTTTCACAACCGCCACCATATTTTATTGACAGCAACATGAAACACTACTACTAAGTACTAGCCTCACGTTCCCAAGACCTACTTTCGCACCAACACTTATTCATCCGTGACTTCACTTCAGACTGTACTTCGATTACAGGGTTACAGAAAAACTGCTTTGGTTTCTTACCCACACACTCCAGCCGGATGTTGTCGTAGTAGAAGCCAGAACGACAGTAGCAGGTGTAGGTGGAGAAGAGATTCGAACATTGTCCGTTCTTACAAATTTCAGAACCAAACATCTCGCACTCATTTGCATCTAAGAAGAGAGGAAAAGAAAACGCACACCTTTGAAAAAAAAAAAACAAACAACACATGGTCGCAGGCACTGCACCTTTATATCACACTGTGATCTCAGTTTGTTTGAAGGAGCTCGGATTACGAGCTACAATATTTGTACTTCATTCATCTACTGCCGCTTAATCCTTTTCAGGGTTGCTGTGGGAGCTGCAGCTGATCCCAGCAGTCACCGTCCACACTGTGGACGGTTCAAGAGTGCGTGTGGAGACAGAAGACCATTCATACTACAGTTTTATTCAGAGTGGCAAATTTACCTAATTCTGTATGTTTTTGTACTGTAGGAGAATAAAAAAAAAGTGCCTGGAGAAAAACCTAAAACACATGGGAATAACATGTAAACTTGGAATCGAACCAATGATCTTCTTTCTGTAAGGCAAAAGCACTAACCACTCTTAATCTTCTCTATTTTTTTTGAATAAAATCAAAATAAATTTGTTCCTTACACTGCAAAAATTGCATTTTGACCTGACTTGTGACATGACTGGACAGGTGAAAGGTCAAGTCATGTCAAGTCTTGTTACTTGGTGGGATGTGACCTGATTTGACTTGACCTCTTCCACGGTCCAATCAAGTTCATATTTGTAATGTTAAGCAAATGGTTGTAGGCGAACTACAGGGTGTTTGATGTAACCCTGCCTTAGTGCAGTGGTCCTCAAACTCTGGTACGTGTACCACTGGTGGTACGCAAGCGCTCTCTAGTGGTACGCGGGGAAAATTCATATTTTCACATTTATATTTTCAATTGAATAAATCTGAAACATACTATGCACTAACAGTGAAGGCCTACGCTGCTGTATTCTACTGTTGGTCATCATGGTGGTACTCAGAGAGATCAAGGTTTTCTCAGGTGGAACAGAGTATAAAGAGTTTGAGAACCACTGACTTGGTGGATGTGTCTTTCTGAGTTGACATCAATGGGACATTTTTGTCTACATAGCTATAGGAAAATTGAGGTTAAGTAATAAGTTGAATAATCACATATGATAAACATAGCCCAAAATACGTTCAAGCAAAAAAAAAAGGGAAGGGTTACCGATGTAGGGTTGCTGGTCTACTAGATGTTGACTGGAGGACAGAGAGACAAGCAACAGTCCACTGCCATGTGGACACAACTGGTTATACTCATCTGAGGAGACAAAGAAATGGAGTCGTTTGTGACATTAGCAACGTTAGCATGTTCGTCGCGTCTCATCACAGTCCAACTGTACCTCTGCCTACAACAGGACAGGCGTGGATCTCACAGTTGTCTCCCCAGCCCGCTCCCACCGTGCAGCAGCACTCCTGCTTGGTGGTGTTGTGTGACAGAACGTTATCGCAGATGTTGGCGCTGTTCAGGTTGTAGTAGCACTGCTTCCTCTCCTCCGCCGACGGAACAGACGACGGCTCCTCTGGAGCAGCGGGCGGCGTCATGTCGGTATCTGATGTAAACACGGAAAATATTTCTTTAGTTCAGTGAAATCAGACGTCCAGGTGCTCTGGGAGAAACAAGTGTTTAACTTGGTCAAGAAAAAGTAATAAAACAAAAAGGAATGAAATCACCGTCGGTGGAAAATACATTTTTCGAAGGTGGTAGAAATTCGCTTGTTTTGCAGAACACGTTCTAATAAGCTAACGTGCAGGAGAGTCGGGCCGAGGTGGGGTCAGGGTGTCACGTCAAGTGACGGTGTCCACATGGCTCCAGCAGGTAGTGCATCAGCCACGTCTGCCACTGCTGAGCCTGCTCATTTGTCCACAGACATTTGGCTAAGCTGCTGGCTTAGCCACATGGAAACACTGGCTTGTGAGTCAACAAGCCATTCACTCTCACATGATTGATTAACACATGTCAAAAGCAAACAGTGGAATGTGGCAAAAAGGTACACAAAGGCATAGCTGGGGATTAGCAGGGAGGCAGAAGAAAAAAACACCCCTGCGGAGGGCGCCGTGCTTGATAATGTAAATACGCCCCCACTTGTGTACACACGTGTCCCTCAAGCAAAGGACGTGCTGGTGTTTCCATGACTCACAGAGACCAGCGCTGTCATTTAAAAGTGTAATAATGTGCCTATCTGTAAGGCCTGCACTTGAGACGGTTTAAGCAGTGAAGAGAGCAATGTGTCTTCACAGCTGTTTGCCAATTGCTACACCTTGCACTTGTTTGTCTTGGTGGGAAAATGGGGTTAGAGGAACTTGGGCCTTGGGGCATTTGCTTGGCTCAGCAGTGAGAGTTACTTCATCATTTTACTGAGGGATTAGTCTAATAGAAATCTTTGTCGACAACTCATCCAACCATAATTCTAGCTTATAAAACAAATGAAAACAGCCAGGTCAAAAGAGTCACGGAGAAAGTTATGTTCACCTCGTCACCCTTGTTGTTTGGATAATGATAGACGACTCATTAAATCAAGGAAAACTTCGTTTCCCAGTCATGGAATGGAGAATTAAGTCCCGTGAGTCACACTGAGCCCTAGCTTCGCTTAATTACCCAGGGAGCGGCACTGGCTGGTGACAGGATCAAATTCCTCATTGTCGCTGGGGCAGATGCACAGGAAGCTGCCGTCGAAGTTCTCACACAGAGCCCCGCCGCAGAGCGCCAGGCTCATCTCACACTCGTTCACATCTGACGAAGCAGCAGAGGTGGGCACGGGGTCAGCAAAGGGTCAGACAGAAAAAAAAATGTATTTCATAAAGAAAATGCATAAAATCATCATCTTTAATATGAGTAGGCAAAATGAGTAGAGAGTAAATACTGTAGTAATGTAGTGAAAAATATATGAACTGAACAATATGTGCAGATTTTCCTTGAGCGTATTTGTGGATCTTAAAACATGAAAAATTAAAAAAAATAAAAGTTAATTTCTGTTTTAGTATTTATATTTTTGATATTTGTGGATATTAGTTTCCTTGTGTAAACATGAAAGATTAAAAAAAAAAATTTAAATTTCTGTTTTAGTATTTATATTTTTGTATAACAGTTTGTTATTAATGATAATTTTTATAATTAAAAATCTTTTATTTTTCTTTATTATTGTACTGTCTATTCTGCCTTTGTTTTTTTGCAACATGATGATAATCCCATGTAATTGTTAGGTTTAATCTACAGTAATCTAATCTAACATAATCTAATCTAATCTAATCCAACCCAGAGTAGAAAACAATCCCTGCTCTGGGACATTTGTACATTTTTTCCTGAACAGATGTTATTGATGTGTGTACTGATAAATAACATAATAAATTGATAATTTAATCCAGGTTTAAATGTGTCGGCCACAAAAACTTAATGGCCAACAATATGTGTGTGTGTGTTATTAGGGTTTTGAACAGTTTTGCAGCTGTTGGGTTCCTTGGCTACAGAGCTTTATCGATCCCACATTCTTGTGTTACCAGCAGATGCAACAGCCTACCCCTTGGAGGCGCCATGTACTGTACGTGGTTCCTCTGAGAATCGTACCCAGGACTCCCTGCTCTCTGCTTGAACCGCTACACCGAGGAGCCACTGTCTTACCTTTCGGCTCAGACAGAGATTACTCACCCACACATCTGGTCGTGTCTCCAGCTGGGTTGGTGTAGCCGCGGTCACACTGGCAGTGGTAGGAGCCGTCTGTGTTCTCGCAGAAGCCGTGGTTTCCACAGATGGTTTCATTGAGGCACTCGTCAATATCTGCAGAGAGAGGCGGGCGCTTCGTTAGCGTTTACTCCGTCAGTCGGGACAGTAAACACAGCACTGATCTTTCTGAATTAAACCAAAATATTACCAGTCTGATAACGATGGACCCACTCTGTCAATTCATTTAGAGCAGGCATGGGCAAACTAAGGCCCGGGGGCCGGATGCGGCCCATTCAGATTTTTAATCTGGCCCTGCAAACTTTTCCGAAATTACTCCAAATGTATTGATATTATCATTATACTTCTGCCTTTTCCCTGCAATACCCACATTTCTCCAATGGACGGCGTAGAAAATGACAAAAGCATTTTAGCATTTTAGCGTTTATGCAGGACTTTTACATGTCATTTATCTTAATTTCTCACCAACGTTCCTGATCTCGCCCCCATGTCCAACTTTAGGACAATTTAGAGCGAAAATGTAGCTTCACTCTACAGCGCATACTGACACCCACGATGCATTTACTGACCTCTAGTAGCATTTTAAATCTAATTTTTTAACTGAACCACAAAAGTAAAGCGTCTACACAGGCCTCTGTAAAGAAGCAGTCCACTTATTGAACAATTCAAAATGTCCCAGGGACCCAGACCGCTGCTGGTCTTCAGTGCTGTGAATTAAGGTGTATGTTTCGTGTTAACGAAATGATAACTGACACTTAGAATTTGCAAACGGCACAAAATGAAGCAATCAAGAACACGTAACCCTGAAGTCAGCATTCACCCAGCTACTTAGAAAAAGAAAGATGGTTGAAAGTTTCGCTCTGTCATAAAGAGTTTTTGACAGCCATCTGGCAGAAACCGCTTTCCATATGATGTGTTTAAGTGTGTTTGACAGCAGGAGGTGTCCAGAGAAACTGGATGGAGTCACAAGGAATAATTGGTGAACTTGATTCTACGCCCATAACGGGTACCTGGTAATTCAATTTGGCAGACGGCAGCCTATAGTGTTTTCCTTTGTTAAATTGCAATAAATCATGAAGCCAGTTTCATGAAGGAGTGCTGCTATATGTCAGAGTAGAGAGAGAGAGAGAGAGAGAGAGAGAGAGAGAGGAGAGAGAGAGAAAGTGAGAAACATGCATATTGAGTCTGTTAACAGTGGACCGTGACATAGCACCGTTGATTCTCTCACCGAGTCAATGCAACATTTGTTAGCAATTTCTGAGGTTCATAATTTTGTATGTCTTGGCATCTTAAGCCCAGCAGGTCTGATTATAATTGTTTAAAACAACCGTCTGAAGCTTTAATGGTCACACTTTAGTGGCACAAATCTGTTCACTGCTCAGTTCCCGCTGCCACTGCTCAGTGTTCCTGGTTAAATTACTGTCATGTCTCCAAGTGGGTTCATCCATCTCTGGTTTAGGTTCAGTCCAGTCCGTTTGTTTTTTGCAGTGCAGTCGTCCAGCAGTCCATCCATCCATCCATCCAACAATTGTTCCATCCCTCCATCCATCCACCATTTATCCATCAACTAACCAACCCATCAATGCATCCATCCATCCGTCCACCCATCCATCCACCATGTATACAACAATTCATCCATCAACCGATACACCTAACCATCCATCCATCCATCCATCCATCATCCATCCATCCACCATGTACCCATCAAATCATCCATCAACCGATACACCTAGCCATTCTTCATCCATCCATCCATCTTTTATCCAACAATTCATACATCAACCGATACAGCTAGCCATTCTTCATCCAATCATCTATCTTTTATCCATCAAACACCCAACCCATCCATCCATCCACTTGTCCATCTACCAATCCATCCATCCATCCACCATTTATCCATCAACCAACCAACCCATCAATCCATCCATCCATCCATCCACCATTTATCCATCAACCAACCAACCCATCAATCCATCCATCCATCCGTCCATCCATCCATCCACCATGTATACAACAATTCATCCATCAACCGATACACCTAACCATCCATCCATCCATCCATCCACCATGTACCCATCAAATCATCCATCAACCGATACACCTAGCCATTCTTCATCCATCCATCCATCTTTTATCCAACAATTCATACATCAACCGATACAGCTAGCCATTCTTCATCCAATCATCTATCTTTTATCCATCAAACAACCAACCCATCCATCCATCCACTTGTCCATCTACCAATCCATCCATCCATCCACCATTTATCCAACAATTCATCCATCAACCAATACAGCTAGCCATTCTTCATCCAATCATCTATCTTTTATCCATCAAACACCCAACCCATCCATCCATCCACTTGTCCATCTACCAATCCATCCATCCATCCACCATTTATCCATCAACTAACCAACCCATCAATGCATCCATCCATCCGTCCATCCATCCATCCACCATTTATCCAACAATTCATCCATCAACCGATACAGCTAGCCATTCTTCATCCAATCATCTATCTTTTATCCATCAAACACCCAACCCATCCATCCATCCACTTGTCCATCTACCAATCCATCCATCCATCCACCATTTATCCATCAACTAACCAACCCATCAATGCATCCATCCATCCGTCCATCCATCCATCCACCATGTATACAACAATTCATCCATCAACCGATACACCTAACCATCCATCCATCCATCCATCCACCATGTACCCATCAAATCATCCATCAACCGATACACCTAGTCGTTCTTCATCCATCTATCATCCATCCATCCATCCATCCATCCATCCTCCATTTATCCAACAATTCATCCATCAACCGATACAGCTAGCCATTCTTCATCCAATCATCTATCTTTTATCCATCAAACAACCAACCCATCCATCCATCCACTTGTCCATCTACCAATCCATCCATCCATCCACCATTTATCCATCAACTAACCAACCCATCAATGCATCCATCCATCCGTCCATCCATCCATCCACCATGTATACAACAATTCATCCATCAACCGATACACCTAACCATCCATCCATCCATCCATCCACCATGTACCCATCAAATCATCCATCAACCGATACAGCTAGCCATTCTTCATCCAATCATCCATCTTTTATCCAACAATTCATACATCAACCGATACAGCTAGCCATTCTTCATCCATCATCCACCATCTATCCATCAACCAACCAACCCATCAATCCATCCATCCATCCATCCAGCATGTACCCAACTATTCATCCATCAACCTATACACCTAACCATCCATCCATCCATTCATCCATCACCCATCCATCCATCCACCATGTACCCATCAAATCATCCATCAAACAATACACCTAGCCATTCTTCATCCATCCATCGACCATTTATACATCTATCCATCCATCTATCCATCCATCTTTCCATCCATCCATCCATCCATCCATCCATCCATCCATCCTCAGTACCTAACCCTACAGCTTGTCGTGCTGCCCCCCCCAACCCCCCCGTTCCCCATCACATCACTGGCTCCCTCACATATACACTGTTCTGTTTCCAATCACTCTCTGCCAGACTGTCTTTGTGCCATGTGTGTTACCTTTTCAGTGTTCTGTTCTGGTCTGGTCTGTTTTTTACACTGATCAGGTTTTGGACCTGGCCTTGTCTGTTTGAATTTTGTGCCGGTCTCAAACCTTTGTACTTTTCCTTGCCTTCCTGCAGTCATGTGTTCTTTTTTGCTTCTACCTTCACTTCCACCTCCAGATCTGCGCTCCCGGCTCTATTTTCTGAGCGCCGTGCCCAGTTCCTGAAACACAACTAATTATTTTATTTAGTTTTTAATTTCCCCCTAACTGTGTAGTTTAGTAAATGTTTAATCATTCTGCATAACAAACACACAAAATGTTCCAGTGCTGCTGTGGTGGACGAGCGTTCCAGACTGATTTATGGAACATTTATTAAACAAAAGTTGGGAAAATTTAATTTATGCTCCTTGGTTTAAAAAGTGCATCATTGCAGGTAGTCTGCATTTGAAAGACAAAATATATAGAGCATATCGACACACATGTTTTGGTTTTATTAGCCGTTGCATTGATGACAATGGGTCTGTTTGGAGGTAAACCTTTTGTTGAGTTTTTTTTGTTTGTTTGACAATAACCATCTGTGTTCACTCCATTCAGCCTTTGCATGACTAGAACCTCTAACAGAGCGACTGCAGCTTGAAGAAAAAAAAAACACAAAAAAACAGAAAACTTTTCAACAACTTAAAATATTCTGAATTCCATTTTGATTACATTAAGTTTTACTTGACTGCCAATCTAATATATCATTGTTGAACTTCTGACGAAAACTGCAACCTCACTGCACCTGAAATGTGAAATGTCATCGGTATGCTGAACAAAAGTGTTGTTTCTATTGAAGACAGAAAGAAAGAATGGGTCCACAGACACCATAAGCCGTTTGACTTGACTGGAGCCTTTGGCCACGGCCCGTCTTTCCCCTCCAACACAGATAACTTTCTCAGGGTTGCAGGGAGAGAATCCTCTGTCAGTGTTTCTGTCCTGATTTGGCTGCTGCTGCTCCAACATGCCACAGAGGTCACAAACGGGGGACTCCCACAAGCTAATAAAACTCCGCAGACAAAATTGCCTTTGTCATTGTAAAACCTTTTTCAGGAAATGCTTAGAAGAACCCACACGTGGTGGATAGACCAGTGGAAGGGATGGGCACATACTGGCACCCACCAACCCACCACATGAGCATTTTACAGCTGCAAAGTGAGAGTTGGAAATGTTGCACCAGCAGCACATTTTTTAACCACTCGCTGTGATGTTGCATCACGCAGTTGAAACGACATGATCCAATCATGTTTATGTTTTTCTAAAAAGTTCAATGTAAATTAAAAAAACATTTTTTTGAGTGATTGTTCTACGAGTGTGAAGTTCTTAAGTGGAGTCAGGAATGTTGGACCGGCAGCATCTGCCAGCTGTAAAGTCTGAAAGGATTGCGATGAAAGCGCGCTGCTAATAAATGAAATAATCAGGGTCTGAGCGCCGATTCTCATTCATGTGTGACATGGAAAAAAGAAAAATCTGTTACAGCCACATGTTGTGATGAGATGCAATCAAAGTATTTTGCCGGAGAGGAATGAGATCAAACCAGTTTTCATGGATTTTGGATTGCGTGGATCTGACTGTGATGCTGTTTGAGTGGCAGCGCTGCATGACTTGATCTTTCATCTGAGCAGACAGCCAGCCTGCTCATTACAATGCTAATGGTTTGTGGAGAAAAATAAACAGTACCGAATGAGATAACTCCGAGAGGAGCTTGTCTCGCAACAGCGGGATGTTGGATTGACTCCCCCGATCTTTCCACGCACTAATGACTTACGCTATGACACATGCAGTGCTGTAAACGTCCAGCACAGACAAACACAGACAGGGAGACGGGGGGGGCTCGGGCAGCGACCCAAACCCGATAGGCCGCCTTTTCTAATGTTGTGGCCAAGGAAGACTAGCTTCCTGGATCTGATGATGTACTGATTGGGGATGGTGATGGGGTCAAGTGTAGGTCTCTTTACCATGTGTTAATCCGGAGCACATGGAGCAAAGCAACAAGCACACACTGGTCCAATAATCTCTGAGCAGGCGCTGGTCTGATTGGACCCAGATGCAGGGGTTACATCACACCTTAGTAGATGAAGATAAGTCTAGGTGCTCTTTTTTTTTATGGGGGTTCAGAGGCTAGACAGATTGACTGAGTCTTTATCTGATGCTAGGTTTAAAATAGGCGTATAACGTAAGTCACCCTGTCGAAGAATATCATATATCTGCCCAACAGCGTGAGTAATGACGCAACCAATACACAAAATATAGTGTTTTTTTTTTTTTTTTTTAATCGAGGGAGGTGACAGGTTGACAGCAGTGCAACCACAGACGATTTCCTCCGTTGGGTCAATTTTTATTAATAACAACCAGAACTTCAGGGAACTCATGTGGAGGCTACGAACAATGACATGGGAATTACACACATACACAGTGTGAAGTAACATGGCAGCCATCACTGCACAGTTGCGGTTGACATGTTGCTACAGGGGGAAAAAAAAGAAGAAGAAGTGTTTTTCCTTTTCATGTCACGGCCCCTAGATCTAAATGAGGGCCGAGAGTATGGCCAAAGACAACCGCTGCCCATTCGAGGGCCGGTGTGAAAAAATAAAACAACGCCCCTCACAGAAACTGTAAATTACAGAGTTTGACCTCTTCTTAAATATTTGATGATTTTTACAAGCAGACAAAAATGCCCAAGAGTAATTGAGCTCCCTCCCTTGTTGGACTTTTATTGGGTTGACGGCAATATCTCCCACAGCTTCCCATCATGAGGTAAAACAAGCCACTATTGTGTGTAGCGCTGGGCTTCTGTGGGTAACAGGGTTTGGTTCTCAAGCAGGGGCTATGACTCAATGCTGTGTTGTTAGGTGTCCTTTGTGGGGACGAGTCAATATGTTTGCATCACAACATAACAACAGGGGATAACCTGGCAACAAGTTTGTAGTTTTGTGGCTACTTGGCTGCAATATTCCCAAACCAGCCGTTTTATTAGGTAGTGGAGAGAAGGAACACGCTTCCAGGTGCTGGTTAATAACATCGTCTATTTTGCCAGTCACACAGAAGCAACCTAATGCATCCAGGCTCATAGATGTGGCTCATAATGAGCTGTTTATGTTTTTAAAGAATAAAGATTACAACATACACGGCAGGTCATGGCCCACGAAGAGCTGCTGATCTACTGGACTTATCACACACATAACTGAGCCAAAAGAAAAAGAAATCAATTGGCAAGACTTTTTCACCAGTGGACTGTTCGTATCAACCAGTGGGAAGTACACCAGAAATGATCTGCTGGTTTCAGAACTCTCCTTGGATTTCCAAAAACCTACGGTCTCTTAGTCTAATGTCTACTACATCTGCACACTGAGTAAAAGAGAGATTGACGATGGACCATGAAAATTAAAGGGGTGGGCCAAAGTGATGGGAAAAAGTGTGCGACTGTCAGCAGGACAATCCAATCTGAGCGTTGCCGTGCAATGTTGTCTGTGAAATTGACAATTTCAAGGGTTGAAACAGTTGGCGGACGTTTCACTTCTCACCCAGGAGGTGAAACAAACGAGAGGTGAAACGTCTTGGGTGAACCAAGACAATCCAGTTGACTTACTGCTGGTTACTGCGCTGGAGAAAAAGACTGACTGGACGACTGACAACCCACATTTTTGAGGTTTCTTTTTTTTCACATTCTAGTCAAGGTAGAAACAGCCTCATTCTTTACAGACTAATAGAGCATTTCCAGAACGACAGCCAGTAACTGAGGTGATCAAACGGCAAAGTAACTTTCATGACCACTGTCTGCTCTACAGCCAACCTATAATGTGTACAACACAGACCAGACCAGGAGAACGGTGCCATTCCTGTCAGATATGAACAGAAATCTGAGGCTACAATTCGGGAAGACTCAGCAACGTTACACGGAAAATTTTAGAAAATCGTAGAGAATCATTAGTTTTTATGTGATATCACAATGGATGATCAGATCAGAATGTGGTGTCAGAACGGACTAGTCTATCTTCCCATAAATGCAGGAATAAGGCTGAGGGTGAAATAGGATTGGGGATAATTTCTTACCACAGACGAACATGTCAGAAAAATCAAGTCTCCCTGAGGTAGTTTCTTGAACAAAGACAATGGGATCGTTGTGCTCGGCAATCACCTCATCTCGATCTACTACCGAACCTTTTGGACGCGTTAAAGATGTCGATTCAAATGATAGATCCGCAGCCGTCGAGTCTGCTGTCAACTCTGAGGAATGTTTCCAACATCTTTTATTATTTAACATCTAGTTGAAGCTACGCCATGGAGATTTACGCTCCTACGTAGGGCAACTGTGAGTCCAACCTGGCACTGGTCAGATGTCTCTTAGACAAGTGTATTTTTCAGTCGGATTCCACCTCTAAATTCCATCATTTTCTTTATAGTTTGTCATAAATGAGTATACACAGGCTGACAAGTCTGTAAAGAGACGGTAACTGACAATTAAAATCCCACACTGGGGTATAAGCTGCTTCAACTCTGCTCCACGGGACCAGCTGGTTTGACTCTGCTCTTATCAAACCACAGGCCCATGTGCCGTACACTTCAGCCGGTGCCAGACAGACAACGTCAGAGAGCGCTGTGAAGAGGCGGCCACACGTGGCCAGGTTCCGGGTGAACGGGAAGGGAGGCAGTCTAATCCGTCACTGACCGTCAAAGCGGCCGCAGCACATTCTGCCCGTCAACTGATGTTCATCTGTTAACGCTCCAATCAAAGCTGTGAAAATATGTGGAGCTGGACCGTCGTCCGAGTGCATCCGTACAAACCGTTAGACTTTTGTTTATTTTTTGCGAATACAAACAGGCGTAAGAAGACACACAAACACACACATTGGCGCACACTCCCTCTTTCAGTACTGTACGCAGACAAACACTTCAGTCCAGCACATCATTCCAATCTGATGCTCTCAGAAACCTTTTCCTTTTTCTTTTTTTTTTCGCCTGTCATTCTCTGATGGCTGTTTGGATCGTATCGTTATACGAAGCAAATATTTTGACCTTTTGTTTTTGTCTCCCCTAAACCAGGCTTGTTGTTCTGTGGTGCTATAACAACAACGACAAGCAAGACATCATTAGGAAATAAAGTACAGACAAACTGACACTGTTGTGCAACAAACCACATCAATTCCTCAAGCCCGAGGTGTCTAACCATGCCAGTAAACACACAGTCAGCTCCACGTACTCTGAGGACACAGAGATGGCTCTGTTGTTGCTGGCCAGTCGTCTGTCCAGATGCAGTTCAATTCCATATCCAGCCAGTCAACCTGAGTGACCGTGCACCTCCGTGGGGAGCACACACAGAGGCAGGGGACCATGCGAGATGGCTCGCCAATCCTTTCCCCTTTTCAAAAGGCAAACAGCGGTGATCAGTTTCCACTTTGTGCCGCTGCCAGAACAACTCCATTTGCTCCTTTGTCAGGAGAGTGAAGCTGCTCCAGTCAGCTGCTCACCGTGACAGTGCACTTATTTTTTCCCAAAGTGCCCCAATTTTCGGGGCCAATTCTCCTCATCTCCCCCGTGATCTTGAGTGCAGGGGAATTACGAGCACCTGATAGCTTTGCATTCACATGGCTCTCTTTGTGTCAGTGTGCCAGATGCCAGGCAGGGAGTAAGTGGTGAGTGGAATTGGGTTCACCCTGTACTTTTCTCTGAAGAACCTGCGCCAACCTTACAGTGAGGTTCATTTGTTTAAGTAACTCAGGCTGCTGCAGTTGTGTCTGTTTATTGACCATTACGTGCGGTTTGACCACTTACCGCAGTCTTTGGTGTCCTCTCCTTCGAGGCCAGGCTGACAGCCCTTGAAACATCGGTAGGAGCCAATAGTGTTCTTGCATTGCCAGGTACCACACACTGAGCTCCCAAACTCCTTGCATTCATCTTTGTCTGTGGAAAAGGAAGAAATATGTTGGTTGGTAACTGACAAACTGAATCACATCAGAACGTGCAGTCGGACACTAAGGCAAGTGCCGTGCACTCTCATGTGCACGGCACTTTGTTTTCTATGCTGCCTTGAGTGTACAGGCTATACAGAAGGCATCGACCGGGGGCCTGTGGTATAGCTGTCCTCAGTAAGCGCAGCAGGCAACAGGAATGGCCAAGGTCAATATTATCGCAGCAACTAAAGAACCTGTGAAGGAGCTAAGGAGAGTCGCTCTGAAAGGAGAACACCTCCTTCTGACAATGGGGTCATTCATACTTTTCTTTGGGGCGAGCGGAGTACGGCGCTCCAGACATGAAATCCAGGGACCCCTCGGTCCTGGAGCACGCAGGAGAACCCCTAAGCCTGTGTACACTTTTTAGTGGAGCCCAGTTATGATTGGCACACACGAGTCATAACCAACAGAGCTGTGGCTGTTATGCTAAAGCCTGAATGTATTGTGACGATCAACAAATAGCTAATGCTGTTACTGTTAGCTCAGTCAAAGAGATAAAATATCGAGGCAGAGGTTGGAGATTAAGAGAGATTTAGGGTGAATCCCATTTTGAACCCGTTGTCACGCAAACATAACAGTGCGGCTTTATTTTTGTGTGTTCACAGAAAATAATAGAATGAGGAGGAACGGTGGAACAAAAAAGTCGGGGTCATACCTAAATGGTCTAGAAAAATCAACTGTAAAGTTGAGCTATGCTCAAAACTCCCTATAGTTGCAGCGACCCCTGCTGGAGGAACATACCGGAAGTAACCAAAGATGTAGCTGGTTTACGTGAATATGTTAGCTTTTTTAATGCTAATGCTAATTTCTTTAGCTATGATACAGTGGCAGCTGAAATATTTAAACCAAAATAATTTTTTCTTCTAACTTTTTTATTAATTTTTTTAAGACTTCTGATTGTGTGTTTTTAAAGAAAAGGTTAAGTATTGTAAACATTTTTTCCACTAGCATTGACAAGTTAGCAGTGGGAGGAATGGAGTTATTTCATTCTCTGTCTTACCTTCACAGTCGGACGTTTCATCACTGAACTTAAACCCAGCCTCACACAGGCACAGGAATGATCCATCAGTGTTGAGACACCGGCCTCCGAGGCAAACATTATCTTTACTGCATTCGTCCACATCTGAAGGACAGAAGAGGAGGGAGGAAGATGAGACAAATAACTGAGGGAGGATGGGAGATTTTTTAGTTTTACGCACTTGTTTTTGCCATTAATCACTGGGTATCAACTGTCTTTATTAAATGCATCACCACACCATGAAAAGAATGTGTAATCAAGCGCTCGTCTGAACACAAAACCCATTGGTTTAGATGGAAGATTTAATGGGTTACTGGCAAACAGGAAACAAAGGGGGTTTGGGGCGAGGGGGGGGGTCCCCCACTTTAGATTTTCAGGCTGAGAACATTTCCTCCGAACTCGTAAAAATTAATAATGAACGCTACATGCTTGATTAACTGTAGATTGGGGGATAATTGCGACATTACAACATTGTAATACCAGTACAATTACAAGACGTAAGGTAATAGTTCCTGGGGTAAAGAGGTAAAGGAGAGGCAGGGAAAAAAATAAAGAAAATAATCAAGGCCCTTATTATGAGTTCAGCCTTTGAATATCAGATGGATCTTTCTGGAACAACCATTTCCAAATATAGTGAGAACAAACAACAGCCCAGACTATACAGTACGAAAACGTATAAATAAACATTTACTGGAGTGTTCTTGATATATACTGTATATATATTTATTTTAATGGACTCACAGCAGGTCTGTTGAGAAAGTTTGAAAACATGTTCAGTTTGTGGTAAATCACATGTCGCAGTCTTAAAGATTGGCATCTGATAAGATAAGGTCAAGCAACGTTCTGGTTTCACCTGACTCAACTCATCAGTCAATCCCATAGACCAACATATCCTCACCCTCCCTTCACCTCCCTCTCCAGCCTTGTAACGAGGGAGTCTGGCTTTCATTTCGCCAGGGCTGTACACACTGGCAGAGTGGAGGAAAATCTGTGACAACTGTTGATTTAAAGGATAATTAGGCCCTCGGTATTTGTTGTGGCACGCAGCCAAAGTACCTGATTCGAGTTGGGCAACATGCTCGGAGCTAATAGATAATATCAAAGGCAACGTCAGGCCCTGGGAGAATGTCGGTCGGTCGGTCGGTTGGTTGGTGGGGTCACACTGTTGGCTCCATAATCCTACATTACTGCCTCTTTCGGGTTCTTTGTGTTGGAAGACCTCCTCGTGTCCTTTGCCCATTACATTTTGAGACACTGTCGTCATTACGATGACGGTGATTTCTGACAATAGGTTGGACCCAGAAATCCCACCCAACCTGCTTCAAACCCAGACCTCACCTGCCTTGCACCACAGACTAGAGGGTGACGTTTTCTTAACTTTATCTTCTAGTCACTACACCCACCAAAAATAACACTGTTCCATGTCTGATATCACAGCCAATGCCTTTTTTCCCCCCATATTTTGACAGCAAATGTTGCAGTTTGTTGAGGAGAAAAGTCCTTCCTTAGTAGATGACGGGGCTACATTCTCTTTCCACTGTGACTGTGACCACTGGGTCTCTGGGTGCGGCTGGAATAACATGAAACTGAAGTTCTCGCTGAGAGGGGAAGAGCTGAAACAGTTGATGAGGACATGGTCCATTACACAAAATATGTAGCCCGGACAGGCACACGGTACCTGGCATGGACTACACACCCAGGTCGGCATCGTGAGGATGTGTCTGTTACGCTGTCTACAGTAAAATGCAATATATTTGCTAAAAAATATTATTACATAATCACCATCAATCCCCCTGTGTTGACTTTGCCTCACCCAATTACACAAAACCCATAAAGTCATCTGAAAAATTATTCCCCATTACAATTACTGTTCATAACACGGTTGCCTCACAGTGAGAAGGTCACCAGTTCACTCACAGGGCTGGACAATGGTCTTTCTGTGAGGAGTTTGACTGACTTCTCCTTTTGTGTACAGCGTGGTGGTACCTTCCATAGTCATCAGACATGCGGACATGGAAATATGATGTTAGCGGCGCGACACGAAACTGACAACCGAGGTGTGAAGGCGAGTCTTATTGGACGTCTCTGTGGCTCCGTGATCAACTGACATTTTGGTGAAGTTGAATTCTAGTTCCTAACCTTCGGCTTGTGACCCCATTTTGACATCATAAATTCCTGGCGCCCCCCCTTGGACATTTTAGTAGCTGTCACTTGTGCAGTTGTGTGATCGCATGAAGATGAACCAGCTCAGATGAACCAGCTCTGATGAGTCATTTTTGTCATTATTAATTACTAGACATTTCAGATGACCCTATGTGAATTCCAGGTGACCCTACAAGGGGTCACGACCCTAAGGTTGAAAAAAACCTTAGTGATAGGTTTAACTCCTCAGTAGCTTAAGAATCCTTAATCAACATTAATTTACTAGTCTCCAGTATCAAATTGGTCCAGAGGCAGTGTCTCTGTCATTGGTTCAGAACCCCAGGGTTCACCTCCTGGGCAAGTTCGAATCCCGGTTAGGGCGGTTGGTACCTTCCAGTGGACTCACCACCTGCAGGAAGGTTCGGGGGGGTTGGTACGGGGCAGTGTGATTTGGGTGGAGACTGCTGTCCCCGCGACCCGATAACGAATAAGTGGTCGAAGATGGATGGATGGATGGATATCTTTAGCAATTTTGCATTATTCAAATGTTGTACATGAATGAATAAAACTTGAAGATAATATGTTGCCTGGTCTGAAGAAACAACTGTCCAGGCCCTTATATCGGACAATCTAACTGTCAATCATATAAATATGCTCTACAGCATGGTATATCTAAAGGACCGTCCCAAATTAATTGTACATAACAGTACATTATATAATTTAACTTTTGAAATATGCAATTGTTGCATTCAGTGGCGTGTCGTTCCAACATCAGTCTCCAACCAGACATTTATGACCATTCATTTATGAATAATAAATGATTGACACCAACACACTTCACCACCCTGGACAGAGTCAAGCAGTCGAACATTAATGCATGAATTCAATGTTGTTCACACACCTTGGCAGCCAGTCCTTTCATTGACCGTGGTATATCCATCAGGACAGATGCACAAGTAGGAGCCCTCGGTGTTGAGACACTCTCCTTCTCCACAGATCCCTACGACTGTTAGGCACTCGTTGATATCTGTCACACACACACACACACACACACACACACACACACAGAGCTGTGTGAAGATGCCAGTATGAGGTAGCCACAGGAAGAGTTTAGCCACTAATGGTGTACTTTAAATGTCGATGATGTACTTCACATGTGTTGAAATCAGCCGCCGGCCAAGTCGTTCTGTGAGGCCAGTGGGAGTTTTAGAAGCATTCGTTTGCATTATAATAAAGTCTACGCCAGGAGTGTCAAACTCATTTCCACCGGGGGCCACATCGGCAATACAGTTGTGCTGTAACTGGAAGACTGTATAGACCAGTGGTTCTCAAACTGTGGTATGCGTACCACCGGTGGTACGCGAGCGCTCTCTCTCTCTCACATTTTCACATTTACATTTTCAGTTGAATAAATCTGAAACATACCATGTACAATTAATACAACATTTAAACATAAACATCTTTCTAAACATTTATAAACATTTCTCCTGTGGTCGAAGCTAATATAGCCTATGCTGCTATATTGTATAAAACGTTTGAGAACCACTGGTATAGACTACTCCATAACGTATTATCAAATGTTTATCCAATTGAATATTATGTATTTAAGTGACAGATATTGAACATTGCTCTATGAAATAATAATAAAGAAATAATAGTTTAAGAAACTTCCGATGCAAATCAAACTTTTCAAGTGAATTACAAAAATCAGAGACAACAAACACAGACATCTCAGTTCAGAGTCAGGTTTTAGTTAAAGTTGATGAGGTGATGCTTCTCCTTGAAGTCCTTGAACGCACCGAGCAGATCTCTGCTCACAGATCTGTCCGCATCATGAAATTAATTGTCGTAATTGTAATTTATGGTCACAATATCTTCTGAAGCAGCACAGACTTGATTATATCAAGAGTTTTTAAGCTTTGGCAGGTCACTTAAAAGGACTTGGCCGGCCGCATTTGGCCTGCGAGCCTTGTGTTTGACACGTGACCTGATCGATCACCGTGTCACGTCATACCTTTGCAGAACGTTCCATCAACCAGCTCCAGACCAGCAGGACAGGAACAGGTGAAGGAGCCAATGGTGTTGGAACACTGACCCCCGAGACACAGACTGGTGTCCTCACATTCATTCACATCTGGACACAGATAAAAACACACCCACACCCACACACACACAGAGAGGGAAATCCATCAGAATAACACACTCTCGCAAATCAATCCATCTGAAAATGTGAAGTTTTTTATTCAAACGAGGAGCCAGACCACGTTGAACATGTCAGAAAAGTCATGCATCATCTCCACGGCTCTCCTTCTACACTGTTGGAACAGTTCACCACACAGCTGTTGTGCATCTAGGAGGTCAAAGGTCGCCTACCTTCACACGAGGACCCACTGGGTGCCACGGCGAAACCTGGATCGCAGGCCATGCAGGAGAAGGAGCCCGCCATGTTGGTGCACACACCTGTGGGACACACACCTGGAATCTGGCACTCATCAATATCTGAGGAAAGAAGGTGATAAAGGTCAAAGGTCAGACCCAAGGAACAACCAGAAAACAAATGTTCTCTGCTACAAATGAGACCACTATGTGTTTTTTTTTAATTACGTTATGTCTTATCTGTTAAAAAAAAATTATGATTCAGTCAACTTACTGTAAGGGAAGACTTTATTATCAGACTATTGCGAAAGAGTTTTATTAAAAAGGGTGGAAAGATAAGTATGCAGGATGGTCACCGCACGCTATTACAGGTGGCTGGAAAATTACCGTATCTACAAACAGTGGCTGGTACGCCGCTGCATGATGATTTGAAATTCCTCTCGATGGTACAGATCACATTTCTTTCGCAGGAATAGTGTAGGCTATTGTTAAGTAATGAGCACGCTCTGTTTCTGCCCGTGGGTGAACACGGCGAGTTCAAGAGGACGAGCTCCGTGCCATAAACAGAGGGCTGAGGTTCGGTTGACTTCATTTCAGTTTAAGCCCTTAATATTTTCCATGGCATCAGATACATCCATTAAAATCCTATCAAAGGTCCTGACTTGGACTCCGGCTCTGTTTTCAACAGCGAAGAGACACATGTCAGCGGGGGATCTTCCTCTAATGCTGTAGCTCCGAGCTCCCAGTAAAATACACTCGCCGCAAAATCTATACACCGCTAACCGATGCCATGTTTGGATCCATATAAACAATCATCCCGTCTGTGTTTCCCATGATGTCATGACAGATCCAACCTCCCTGGATTCATCAGCTCAGCCTTTCCTCTGCATTGATCTCATAAATCATGTCATGATAAATTACAGAATCGTGTAAAGACTGTGTGTAATCATGTTCCGAGTTGAGCGCCGTCTCCCGAACGGTCCGGCACAACCTTCAGAGTTCAACCTCAGCAGGTAAACAAAACCAGACCGAGCTTCACCTTCACAGCCGTCGCCGTCCTCACTCAGCTGCATGCCAGGATCGCAGCTCCTGCAGGTGTACGACCCCGGGCTGTTAAGGCACAGCTGGCCCGGGCACAGACTGGCCATCGTGCACTCGTCCACATCTGGATATGAGCACACAGACACATCCCGATATAGATTATTATCTCCAGCTTCAAATAAATAAAGCAGGCCAGATATAATCAGTTAGATAGATAATCACTGGAACGAGAAATTACAATTGTCGACACCTCTATCTTCTTCAGCGGAACTTTCTGCAGGATATTTGCCTGACATCATCTCGTTCTATTTGAGGCCTGATTTCTTATTGTGTTGAGCAAGGATTAAAAGCGTGGTGCCAGAAGCAAAAGCGGTCCAGGATCCAGCTATGATGTGATGTCTAGATCGAGTATTTTGGGATATTTTGCACACAGATGAA
>NC_024307.1:6166215-6184290 GCF_000523025.1 Cynoglossus semilaevis | reverse complement strand
TGGGATATTTTCCACACAGATGGAGAGCGGTTTTGGTCCAAGCTGTCATACCTGATGCTGTTTACACACAACCCAAACCAGCTGGGTATCATGTTCAACGGAGCTGGCACATTTTCACTGAACTGCGACGTTGCTTAACACCACAGCACGATCTGGCAGGCGACTACACAGAAACAGACAAAAGTCTCACCCTCGCACTGCTGGCCGTCCTCGGAGACTGTGAAACCGGGCCGACAGTTGATACATGTGAAGGAGCCCAGTGTGTTTGTACATGTTCCCTGAGGACATGTAATGGGCAGCGCACACTCATCAATATCTGGAGAGAAACAACAGACATTGTTAGACACTAGCCGCAGGAATGAGACGTTTAATGCCAAGAAAAATGTTGTTTACAAAGGCAGCGAGGGTGCTGTCGATGATGTGTGGGGATGAAATGAACCAACCTTCGCAGAACTCCCCGTCGTGCGAGACCCCGTAGCCTGTGGGGCAGTTCTCACAGGTGTAGGATCCTTCTGTGTTGAGGCAGATGCCGTTGGCACAGGTAGACAGGAACTGGCACTCGTCGATATCTGAGTGAGACAGATCGGCCGACAAACTCACCGTGACTGAACAATAGGAACATTCTGTAGATTTGATTTGTTATAACAATAAATGGGTCTGAAGATAAAGAGGGTTGGTGTAAAAACTGTCCAAATGAGTGAGCAATGAGTTAGTCGTTTGGAAAATTAAATGAAAAACCAGTTGCCCTGAAGTAGCACGTGGCTAGCTAACTAAAGTTATAGTGAGTTCTACTCTCCTATAACTTCTTATTATGACCCGCCCTATGCTGCATCTGATTGGCTATCTTAGGGATGATAAAAACTGGCGTTGTCCAATCATATCGGCCAACCAATATATATATATATATATTTTTTTTTAAATGTATTTCATTTAAAACAAAGCATGAAACCTGCACCAAGTATCAGAACATCGTTTGTCTTCTAGTGCTTTTTAAGCTACTGAAGAGTTGTACCGATCACTAAAGCAGTGTTTTTCAACCTTAGGGTCATGACCCCTTGTAGGGTCACCTGGAATTCACATAGTGTCGCCTGAAATGTCTAGTAATTAATAATAATGACAAAATTGACTCATCAACTCAAGCCGGTTCATCTTCTGTGCGATCACATGACTGCACAAGTGACAGCTACTAAAATGTCCTGGCGGGACATATATATAGGTTTAAATATAGGTTTTATTTTATTTTATTAAGTTGGTTAGAAATTTGTATTGATGTAATTATTGTCATAATTGTTGGAAGATTGTTTTTTGTTTTATAATAATTTGTTCTTAGTCGTAACCAAATCCTACTCCTACTACCTACTTAAAAGTGACTGCAGTAGGAAACTTTGAACAACTGGTTTCTCACTCTAAGACACTTGGTCATGGTGTTGCCTGGTGTTTTAAACAATGGTGACTTAACACAACAGACCAAGTTAGCGTAGTCAGACATTTGGCACCAAAACAAGAGTAGTTCATGTTGAGTTCATGTTGAGAGAATCCCCTGGTGGTCTGTGGTTGTATTACTCCATAACCCCAGTGAACTCACAGTGAGTTCTAGACCCCGGAGGAATGACAACTTCTACCTTCACATCTCTGCCAGTCCTGGGACAACCTGTAGCCCGCCTTACACCTGGTGCAGGTGTAAGATCCGTGTGTGTTGACACACACCCCGCCTTGACACAGGTCACCTTGAACACACTCATTCACGTCTGAAAAAAACAGCAAGAACAAAAATGAGCAAACATAAATGGACATTTTTATGGAATAATAAATAAAAAACCGAAGCAGAAAACAACGCGCCTTCACACTGAAGTCCATCAGCAGATGGTTTAAATCCCTGCCTGCAGTCCTGGCAAGTGTAAGAACCTGGGTTGTTGATGCAGATTCCCGAATGGCAGGCATTACCGGCAGCACACTCATCCACATCTGAGGAGAATAAATGATTTGTAGACATTACTCTTCTGTCATAACAGCAGGATGAGCAGCAGGTGGCGGTGTGACGACTTATACAGAAAAATCTCCAGATAATATTTTGCAGACCTTCACAAGTCCTGCTGTCTGGAGTGACTCGGTAACCGGTGTCACAGATGCACTGGTGGGTGCCATCCAGATTAACACAGCGGCCGTGCAGACAGACTCCCGGGAGCGCACACTCATCCACATCTGGAGGGCGGACAGACAGGAATGAACAATGACTAACTCGTTGCTTTCACTTTCTTTTTTTTTAAAACTTTCAGCGTTGCAGGTAAAACCATTCACAGAGCTGTTACTTTTTTCCATACGAGTCAATAACAGTGTTTGACTGACCTTCCAGATTACGAGACTTACCATGACATATGTTCCCAGAGAGTTCGTAGCCATGGAAGCAGTTGCACCTATAGGAGCCCTCGGTGTTGACACACCTCCCACTGCCACACACTGTATGGTTCAAGCACTCATTTACATCTGGAAACAACAGAAATAAAAACATTTATTTGACGCCAGTATCTCAGATTCAGTTCTCTGTTTTTCTGGTGCTTCTTTCAGTAGTGACTGCTGCCAAATATCCATTTCTCTTTTCACACCCTGTCCCTCACTGATCCTCACTGTCCTTCGTCTGTGAGTCTTCCTCTTTTTTTGGCACCTAAAAATATTGCTTCCTCAATACAGTCCAAGTTATTCAAACTTTTTGTTTTTGTAATTCCTCCAAAAAGTGTCACTCGTTGAAGAGAAATTTCACTGTGGCCCAATTAAAAAAGTAATGACAGCAATAACTCCGTCCCCTTAAAGGACTTGCCCCCCACTTTGGGAACCACTGGTTTTTCTTATGTCTAAATTGTTCAACCTTAGTCGTCTCAATTGAAGTTTTTAAATCTCCAGCATTTTAACCTCGACATAAACACCTCATCTCTGAGACAACACCAGTTCCTCCAAATCCAACTTAAAGCAAGTTTCACCGTGGCTGCACCGGTATTTCAACTTTCGTGGCCTGGCCTGGAGTTTGGTTTCACCATTTTGTACTGTGCCTTCCATGGTTCAACCTGGGAATTTTAACTTATCACCTTCACATCAACGTCATCTTTCAAACTGTCTGTTACAAATATGACCAAGTAAAGGCTTTAAATCTGATCCTTTCAATTTAATTTAACTTCACCCTACTCTGAACCCATCTGCCATTCAGACGTCACAATGGATCTATTTGAGCTTATTGGGTAAAAGGCACCTCTACAGTACTGAATGTGAAGTGATGACAAAATACTCTTTAATGTTGACTCACTATGGTGAGTGGTGTAATTCAATTAAACCAACACATCATTTATGGGTCATTTATGAACCATAGGTTAAAAAATCCTAGTGGATATGGTGAGTGGTGTAATTATCATTTATGGGTCATTTCTGAACCATAGGTTAAAAAATCCTAGTGGGGAATTTTAAGCCACTGCGTCAGTAAACAGCATAAAAGTAAAAACCTGTAAACAAAGTAAACACTGCGTGGTCATGATGCAGCAGTAAAGGGAAAACAATCACAGTGTAATTAGGGTCCAACTGCAGCCACCATTAAATGACGTCAGTGCACAGACCCAAAAACCCTCATTCATGAAGGTTTTTTTTTTTACAGTTTGTGGCAGTGGCTGTCTTTTCCACTTCGTGAGTCAGAAAAGTTGACCAAGAGATTATGTGGAAAACCTCATGCACAAATAATGTTTTATAGTGGAAATTACCAAGTGTTAAGAATGACAGTGTTTTCAGGTTTGATGATGATGCAAAGAGAAAATGCAGCTGGACTCCGACGTGTGAGAAAAGGAAGGAAAATGGATGAGAGGAAGGAAAAGTTCAGTATTTGTCTAAAAACTGCGACGGAAAGAGAGAGCGAGCGATGGAGGACACTGTCCAGAGGTGATAGACGCAGAATTTGCACAGTGAAAACATCGTGAGCTCATCGCATACTAGGCTTTGTTTGCCCGCCACCGGGCACTGCCAGACATCTGTCACCCTGGCCCAGCACTTTCTTTCTGGAATCCCCCCGGAATCTCTCGAGCATCCATGATAAGCCTTGACAGAGGAATGGAGCTGTTTTCTCTATCACACCAGCTACGAGGCTTAGCCGATTTGGCCAATTAGGAAGAAACTAGTGAGCTACCCGCAATTGACCATAGAAAATACTCCAAACCCAGAGCTTACTGCACGTCTGTGGCTCCCACAGTGCCACACATGCACTGCTAAGATCTGGCCTAGGTGATTGTTCGGAGTAAAAATATTTACCTCCAGTGTTACACCTCATTTAAAGGTTGACTTCAAGTTCAGGCAGAAACTGACAACAAACAGAACGGAGCTGAAATGATGTTTTTCTTTGGAGAGAGGGAATCGTGAAGGTCTAAATGAAGGCATCGGTCGTCAGATTCACACAACGTATGGCTGATAATTATCATTTTTTTTCCTTGTATTTTTACGTTTCTGAATTGGTCTTTTAGAGTTCCACATTCTGGATTCTTCCCTCCAGTAGATTTGGTTTCTAAACAAATTAGTGGGGTGCAGGGTCTTAAGAGGGGATGTGGTATGTAAGACCATGCAGGCCGTTATGTAACAGGGGCACAGAGTGCTGCTGCACTGTTAGCTGAAAAAGCAACAAACACCAAGAGTACGTCGTTGGCGGTTTGTTCATTTGGTTGTAATAATCCGCACCAGGAGACGTACAGTAAACCGTGACGACACACTGGGTGAGCAGTGGAATTTATTTACACTTTGAGACATTTAAAACTAGATATCTGACCTTTCACCTCCCACAACGGCTCGATCCTCTTGTCTACTTCAGCAGTGGTTGTAAAGCCCCGCTGGCCTCCGCTGGACCCGAGAGTGAGATGGCCAGAGCGCTCTAACAATAATACGCTGTTTGTTTAAGGCTGTAACCAAGTGAAAATATTTGGACTCTCCCAAATTGAAGTATTATAAACAGTCTTTTTACGGGGGCCAGAGATATGGAAGGATCGGGAATAACACAGTAAATGTGTTTAAACAATATTAGGGAAATTCAGAGGCTGTTGGGTGGAGAAGCTGATATATTGTACCATGGAAAAAAGAGTGGGCGTGAGGAGCGATTTTAGTGTCCACGGTCACGGTGAGAGACCTTGGCACTTTTAAGTTCAAAATTGATAAAATATGTGTATTTGTTGGATGAGTGAACCAGTTCACCTCACCTGGAGCTTTAATGTCCCGCATTAACAAGTCCACGTTAGCTTTAACAGCATTTTTTCACACGGTGAATCCCACTGGACTTTTATTCTTGTGGGTTCTGATTCTGCTGTGACGGCCGTGTGGTCCACTTACCGACACATCTGTCGCCCACAGCCCGGAAGCCTGGGCCGCACGCCTGGCACTGGAAGGACCCGAGAGTGTTAACACAGGCACCGGTGGGACAAGAGCCGGGATCTCTGCACTCGTCTACGTCTGTTCAGGGTGAAGGTGGGACAGGAAATGAAAGAAGAGTTCATTTAGCAATTACTATTTATGTTTTTGTTACAATTTGTTTTTGTCCTTTTTTTTAACCTGAATGTGTGAAAATGTAATTTAAGATAATCTTTTAACATCAGTAGAGCCTCCCTAAAACAGTTAGCTTTGTTAGCCCGAGCTATTATCTAATGGTATCTAAACAGTGCTGCATTGGGGCATTACAGTTAACATATATCAATTAATCATGAACCAAAGAATAACATGCTAATAGTGCTGCTTAAAGCTTTTTTAGGGCATTACAGGTAACATATATAAATTAATCATGAACCAAAGAATAACATGACAAAAAAAAATAAAAAATAAAAAAATAATGTCAGAAAAAGCACTCTAGCCCAGTATTGTCTACAGGGAGTTCTCTGTGTATTTAATTTTTACTGTTTTGTCACTGATGTCACATCTAGATTACGAGCAAAAAACAGTGCCAACAGGTGGCGTTAGTGAATCTCCCAATGATGCAGAAGCTTATATTTTCGTCTGAGATTCAGAGCTTGAACACTGAGCCACTGGTTATGTCTTCGTCTGAGTTTCAGAGCTTGAACACTGAGCCACTGGTGACTCAAAATGTGCTACTTGATCTTGTGAAAATGTTTTCACCAAATCTGAGGACTGGTTATAAATCACCACTGCAAGCCATTAAGCAGCGCGGTTCAAGACTGTTTATAGAGACGTCTGCATGGGAATGAAATGATATTGTTTGTCAACAGGGAGAACTGTTGTGAACGTGTCTGTCAAACATCAGGGACCGGAGAGTTTCTACCACAGATTTGTTTGAGACGCTGACTAATTCATCCAGACCAGTGAAAGTTTGGAACAATCTGTGGGCAGTGGTTCCCAAACTCTTTTGGCATGTGACCCCATTTTCACAGTACAAATTTCTGTCAGTCACATGATCACAGTGGCCAATCAAGATGTGCCAGCTCAGACACTGTTATATGCTGTCTAATTTAAACTCGATTTATATTCAAGTGAAAGATTGTTTAGGATTGTTATTATTTTATCAGTAATTATTTTTATAAATTACTAGAAATTTTAGGTCCCAACCCCAAGGTTGAAAAACACAGCATAAAGATTTTAGTGGTGTAGACAAGGTACTGTAATGTATATGCTGACCAAGTCTGAATACCAACCATTTGCTGTGTGACAAATGAGACATACACTACATAGATCATGTGACTGGGCTGTGTATGAGGTCATGGCAGTGAACAGATCGTTCTGGCTGAGACCGTGCTGTATGAGCTGGACTGTTCTCAGGAGCTGGTGTACTGATTGCATGTCACCTTCGCATACGCCTCTCCAAGACCTGGCAAAGCCGGTGTTGCATTCACAGGTGTAGGATCCTTCTGTGTTGACACATTTGCCGTTCTGGCACTTGCCGGGCAAGCTGCATTCATTAACGTCTGCCAGTTTGTATGAAAACCAAGGAGAAGAGAAAAGAAAGTGACCATTGTGTCCCGCAGCATTAATTAGGAAAGGATATACTTTAACAGTGTAGCGCTGACAGACGAGAGTGTACGGCGCTTGGACATGGAGCGAAAGAGCAAAGTGCAGCCGCCGGTGGCTTTTTCTCCGTGGGAAACTTGATATCTATTAGCTTTTACCTGAGCAGCGACTCACCTTGACAGAACTTCCTGTTTTGGGTGATCACCTGGCTGTAGCCGCTGTGGCACTGACAGGTGTAGGAGCCGTAGCTGTTGAGGCAGCGACCCTTCCCTTCGCATGGATCTTCGTCACATTCATTCACATCTGTGAAGAGAGAGAGAGAGAGAGAGAGAGGGAGAGAGACAGAGAGAGAGAGTGGGTAAAGAAAGACAAGCAGAGCAGATGAAAATGGACAACGCTGGTTTTCCAAGCACTTCCCTACAGGCATTCCTTAATAATGGGTCTGAGCCCAGATGTTTGGAACGGAGGTTCAAGCCAAACCCTTTATGTGCGAGGGAAGGACTCAGAGCACCGTGGCAGCTTTTTGGACGGTGTTTACGCTGTTGTCAGGCATCGAGAAACTGGTCAACGTAAACAAACGGATCACTTTCAGCTTGGCCTGCTTCATTTCACTAAGCTTCTGTGTAATGCTTGGTGATGAAGAACTGCTTGAACTGAGATGATGATAGACGGAGCTGCCGAGCCCTCCCTCCTCACTGACTGTCCAACCGCTACGTCTGTATCACCTCCAACTCCCGTTACCTACCGATGCAGTTGGTCTGCAGAGCGCTGAGTTTGAATCCTGGCTCACAGTGGCAGGTGTAGCCCGTCTGCACTGGGACACATTTCCCACGTCCACAAATGGTTGGCGCGCTAGCACACGTGTCGTGACCTGAGCGTGAAAGCACAGAGGTACAGTATCACCGTTCAGTCGTAGGAGAAAACAGACTCTCGTTAAGGTTACGTGACACTACGGACATCGTAAACACTGAACACGTACATTCCAGCGACACATGTTGTTCCACATTAGAACCCATCTTGTCATTTTACTGGTGAGTTCCTGGACATGACGGCGGACTTTAACAGCCCTGCAGCGTGCTAAGAGGTGGTGTGAAGCGTTGGTTACAGGGTCAACAGGTCAGGCCACCATACGGCCTGACTTTACTGGTGTTCTTGTATATTTTCGTTCAAATGGACTAAACCACAAACCAAAAAAAAGTAACTGAACCTGCAACAATTACGTAAAAACTCTACCCTTTCATTTTGTCACGTGGAGGAAGAAAGATTTAATAAAAGCATCTCGCAAATAACCAATGTCAAATCTGACTTTTGTAAATGAAGTAACTAATCTCAGTTTTCTAAACGATCAGGGCAACTGAGGCATTAATGGTATATTTACTCAGGGGGTTTTGTTTTCCTCAAACATGGAGAGGCCATGGCTTCTACTTTGTGTTGTTTCTCAGTGCGACAGAGTGACGACTTTAGGACGGTAATCTTCTACAGAATACAAATATTCCAGAGTGATTTAGGAAGTCAAGATAACTGGAAACTGCTGCTGAATGTCTGGAGGTCTGGATGTCTGGGTTGCATGACAATATTTCACAGAGACGATGTGGCCACGTCACACAGTCAAGCACTGCATCCAAAAATGCTCAATGACACTTTGTCACGCCAGGAGGAAGCTTTCCATCAATTTCTTGTACCAGCACTAATTTATGGACCAAATAGTGCAACGTGACACCAATGGTTTTGTTGTTTTCTAAATGATTAAAAAGTATGGTTCATAGATGAGTGAAGGAGAAGAAGAGGCAGAAACTGATTAACTTTTTGAATCGTGCTGCAGACGTTCATGACTGAATTAGTTTAACAAATATCATTTGACTTGTCTGGAGAAAAAACCCCACCACAAGTCCTCGTAGTCTTCCTCCAACAGTTTACTGATTTCAGCATTTTTACCGCTATCTCTCACTCTTCACTTTTCACTCTCACTCTCACATTCCCTCCATCTTTTCCTCTGTCCTGCATTACTCAAAATTCTGGCCTGCCTCCACCCAGGGAAGCTTCCCTTTACCCTCTGTGTCGTGCTGCGTCTTTAAGCCGACTTGGCATTGACAAAAGGGGTCAAAAATACCAGCTCTCCTCAACTAACCTCTGGATCAACTTGTAAAGAAATGCTACATGAAACATACAGAGGGCCTACCAAACAGGCGAGCCTCCTGCTCCGTGCTGTTTCTTTGCTTGACTCTTCACTCAGTTTCGTACCACCTGGTGATTTTAGAAACTGGTCCAATGTAACCACCTTGTTTTCATCTGTTATTTTAAATTTTTCTCTCTGCTTAAACGCAAGACTTACTGCCAATACAGGCAGAGGGGCACGGGGCCGTCGAGCAGCTATGTTTGCATTCTAGATTTATTGGAGCGCTTTTAAAGGACGAAGATTTACAACTTTAACTTTGTTTTTGCATGGACAGAATATTTATTTGTAGAATAATGAATGTATTGTGTGCAATCTTTTAAACAAGGTCATGGTTTGCCCTGTGGTGCAAGATGTCAATGAGAAAATAGAAAGTCTTCATTTGACTAAGAGAAAATGAGCTGGAAGAGTTGGGTTTCCCTGCTGACAGAATAATATAGAGCAGAGGGCGAAACACATGATACAAGTCATTACAGATCATACTGTAGGTTTCTAAGGTCTTGGACGATGAACCGTCTGCTAATTGAAATACTTTTGTGTATGGGATCTTGGGATTTGTTACCACTAACGAAAATTTTCCTGGAAGCCCGCGTGCTGGATTAGATAGAATGTCACCGTGGCTGGAGAGACAAGTTGCAGCTGCACATAGCGTGCTGCTACAGACTTTAGACGGATCTGGCACGGCTTTATTTAACTGACAGCGTACGGACTGTTCCTCTGCAGAACATGGAGGCAACTGATGAAGAGCACTGTCACATGTGTGGATGTCCCAAACCACTGGACTATCAGATTTTCTTCAAAGGAATTGTTCGGGGCTTGAACAAGGAGCGTTTTGTTCCCTTCACTAAACTGAAACATGGCTGAACTATTTGTATTCCTCATAATCCCTGTTTCTGGAACCAGAATTAGTTTTGCTTTGTTTTATTCCTAACATTGCTAACATTTTACTGCTCCTCCGCACATGTTTTTATCCACTCCACAATCTGGCGTCACTCTCGAAAAAACCTGCTGGAAGCGAGTGTCTAACCATCACTCAGGGGTCGTGTGAACCAATCACTGACTACGCAACAGTTGAATCGCTCGCTCAATCTTCTGCTCTCTGCTGTGCAGCAGCAGCAGCAGCAGCAGCAGCAACCACTCTACATTTCCTCTCGTATGGGCCAACAGCACATTTTCGGTTTATGTTTTTGGGAAGGTCTGTCAAAACAATGGGGAAGTTAAAGGTGAGCTCTTGTTTTCATGCAACTTTGTTTAACCACGCGTGGAATTTATGAGCTCAGAGAAAAGGGCGATATCCGTGCGAATTCACCGCTGTGAAAAAATCAGTGGGTTTGGAAGGCAGTGTGTCCCATCACATTCACTCAACAATCAGCCATTCACACAAGTCACGTCTGATTTGGTGGAACCCTGGTGTAGCTCCTCCATTACAGTAGTTCCGGTCCTGGAGGAAACTACCATCCTGTTCTTGGCGCAAATCAAATCGAATAGAACAGAATAAAAATAAATAAGAGAAGAATAGAATAGAACAGAATAGAACTGAATAGAGTAGAATAGACTAGTGCGGCTGGACTCACTGATTCACCAACCTTGAAAGTTGAAATCTCAATAAACACCACAAAGACAAAGATTTTAAGTATTTTAAGCTTGAGGTGCTTTGGTGAAACAGAAAAGTTTCCCAGCAGTGTGCGCAAATAACAACCACTGTGTGTTAGAACAACAACAAAAAGATGAACAAGTGTAGAATATAACATTCTTCCACTGCATAAAATTAATAAAAAAAAAAAAATTTAGGAAATCAATTGACATTTCGTTTTCTATAGCTCTTATTTTTTATCTTTTTCATTTTCTTCCATCGAAGGTAGTTGCCCCAGTCTCAGATGTTCAACAACAAACCAACAACTAAGATTGTTGTGTTTTACCTGTGGAGGAGTGTGTTTGTGTTGTGTCCTTCGTATCCGGACTCAGGTTGCTGACGGAGGAGTCTGGAGGAGAAGTTCCTGCAGAAAGAGATCAAGGTAGCGTGTGAGTGACGGAGCCAAAAACCACTAACACCGTCTCGGAGAATAAATTATCATTCTCCCAAGAACGGCAGGATTTACGGCTTGTTTTCCCAGACGCAGATGCTTGACATGTCTCTCAGTGGGCAGCGAGATTCAAATGATCTACTTCTTTCTTGGGGGGCTAAAAATGGTACAATGACCAAAATAAATTAAAATTTAGGCAACGGCAGACTTCAATGTCAATGTTTTCACTGGCGTGAGGGCAGAGCAGACAGGAACACAAACTGCCACTTCTGTGCGAGAGTTAGCGGTTCATAAATAACACAGCGCAGGTCTGTGCCTGAGTGAAACTGTGCTGCTGGCCCCGAGCACAGACATGCAAAATAAAACCAGCAGTGGCATTACATGGCCAGGTTAGTGTGCCTGTCAGAGGTAAAGAAGAAGGTGATCTGGGTGTGTATGTGTGTGTGTAAAGCTGAGAGAAATAATACCTGGATAATCCACAGGTGAATCGGTCACAACAGACGGCTAAAAGAGATGAAATAAAAATGTAATCCTTTAAGAAAAACAATTATTTAACCTTTGTGCATTTAGAAATACGTGTGAATAATTGAACAAATTGAAGTCTAAAAAGACTGAAATAGCAGCAGGATATTGGTTTAATATACACACTGTAAAAACAGAGAGAAGAAGAGGAGACGAGGGAGGAGGAACTTACTCGGCTCAGAGTCTCCACATCTGCCAAACAGAGAGAGAATAGCAGAAATGTTTACAAAGAAGCAAAGAGAGCATAATGTCCACAGTCACAAGAACCATTCAGTCAGAGCAGTATACACAAAAAAACGTCCTTCAAAATAAAAGCACTGGCTGCTGGACGAAGAACAAACCAAGGAGAAATGAGTCCACAGATAGATCTGATCATCTCTGTATATTTATATAAATTTATATCACAGCTGTACCAATGAAACCATCTGCAACTACAGTGGACCCTCGAGATACCAGCATCCCGAAATACGAGCATTCCATGTCATGTTACGAGTCTTTAGATTTAGTTTGTGATACGAGGAAATATCTAGTCACGAGTGCTCAACCGAGGACTGGCATCCATTAAGTCGTACGACATGGAGAAGCCACCAGCTCTGATGCCAAAGCAGCTGCGGAATTTGTCACGAACTTTAAAAGTTTAATAAAATATAATAAAATAAATAATAAAAAAAATAAATATATATACATATATACACATAAATATATATACATATATACATACATATATATATACATATATATGTATATATACATATATATGTATATATANNTATGTTCTTGATGTTTAGATGGGGGGGTAATAGTATATTTCTGTGGGGCTGGAACAAATTAATTGGTTGTAAGTTATTTATAATGGGGAAAATTTGATCTTGATACGACAGGATGGAGAAACGAGTGCCGTTGTGGAATGGATTCATTGCATATACTGCGCAAAATCATACAAGCTGAAAATCTTTTGTTTTTCGAAAGAGTACTTAGTGTGTGCTCATGTGTAAGGATGATGCCCTCTGTCTTTGTTTTCTCTCCTTTGCAAGTCATTTTCCGGCAGTTAGAGAAGCACCTTCTGGTGAAACTCTGAAATATTTCTGCATTCAGTCACTGATTCTCACTCTAGTTCAACAACTTTCAAAATAAAAGTGCTTGGTGACTGGAGTGAGGTACTAAATGAAAATAGGTTCCTGTGCCCTCAACCTTCTAACGCCTGAGTGCAGCAGGTTGTTGTTTTGTTTCCCAACGCGACCACCTAAATTACCTGCATCCTTTTTAGGTGAACAGCAAGTTTCTGAATGTGAAAAAAATATCTTTTTCACATAAAATTATACTGTATTTTTTTCCTCACCTGGCTCTTTAGGTGTGTCCCAGTCTGGCTGGAAGGGTGGTTGAGGTCTGTGTGGAGTCTGGGGCTGATGGGGTACGTAGGGTGTTTCTGGGTACTCAGGGTACTGGGGAACCTGTGGTACCTCTGGATAGACCGGGGACTGAGGTCTGCCGGGAACCTGCAGTGAAGGCTGCGAGGACGGTGGCTGGAGATGAGTGGAGAGATAGTCTTCCCATGTTACTCCTGTGCTCTGAAGCTCGTCGTGTTCCAGCTGTCTCAAGGAAATCTGCACATCAGAGAGGGAGTAGGTATATCCATGACCAGCAGGGCAGATCTCCTTGAAATGGTCTGCGGGGAAGGAGACACATCAACAGACAAGGAGCCATTAAAAACATTGCCTCTGAAATGTGCACTCCCAAAAGCTGCCAGAGGACAATTGTGGCTCATATTTTGGTTTGATGTTCACAGCATCACCTTAAGCCATCCGTGTAATGATGTTATGCTGAGCATGCTGTGTGCTTTGAATGGAGGGGTGTCATGTTTCGGCCAACCCAACAGAATTATGAGCTGGCGAGCCAGTGACAGGCATCACTGAGGGCTACCAGGGAGACGGTTTAAGACGTTGGACCACCTCCAGGCCCAACCATGACTTTGAGGGAAGTACAAGCCCTGCTTGACCTCCGAGCTTGTCGGCCTTTAAGCCGGAGGACAAATGACTGGCGGAGCGGCTGGTTGGTACAGCAGCCTCAGACGGCATCCTTTGTGTCAGCTGAACAAAAACCTCAGCGATGGTGAATCCATTACAAGCCAGAAGCACTGTGTCCCCTACCTGACCTGAAACCAGCAAATCTACGCCAAAAGAGTCTGGAATACAGATATGAGTAATAACAGACATGCGGTTGCTGAAAATGCTTGTGTAAATGCAGGGAAGTGGGGATATGATAAACTACTGAAGGATGAATCTGAAGTGGAGAAACACGGGGCTGAAGAAGTGAACATGAACTCCGAGTCAGTGGCTCCTGTTACACACTGACAAAGACATTTCTGAACATGGATCTAAGTGCTTGTCAGGGCTTCACAAAGGCTGAAGTCTGAAACAATCGGACCGGACTATCTGTGCACTGTGTCAGTCCAGAGCGAGCAGCTCCATGGAGGTCTGTGTGTCTGTGATATCTGATCTCCGACGATCTTCGTGAATCATGGGTCAGCACAGACACCGGACCAGTTTCACTCCGACACTTTGAAGATTAGATCCACAAGGGGAGGAGGGTGGGGAGTCAACTACTTCCCGGGTTTCACTGGGTATCCACAAGGGGGAAAAAAAAAAAAAAGTCAACTACTTCCCGGGTTTCACTGGGCGAATCTATTTTAATTTTGCTGTGAAGTTTTGCCGATCTATTGGTGGGGTTTTCTCTGTAGAAGCTGGAGTGATAACACAGGACTGACTCGCGGTATTATGTAGCCTCTAAAGTATGAAAACTTATGGTTTTGGTCGTTTTCCAGAGTGAAAACTTTTGGTTGTTATGATCGTTGACATGACCGGCAAAGAAAAGGCTGAAATGAAATAGTAGCTCACGATGCCATGCAAAACAGTTTACACTTAAGTAAAATAATTCTTTTTAGGTATAACCAACTGTTTGATAGAGAGAAAATACTCCTTAAAATGTTTTTTTTAACAAGCTAACACTTTAAAGCTAATATTTTAGCTTGAAATGATTAGCCTGTTTGTTATTTTGGCGTAGCTTTTAACATGGCTCACATTGACATAGCTAGTTCTCTTCTCTTACAGCAGTGTTTTTCAACCTCGGGGTCAGGACCCCACATGGGGTCACCGGGACTTCAAATGGGGTCGCCTTAAATGTCTAGAGGGACTTCAAATGGGGTCGCCTGAAATGTCTAGCAATTGATGAAAAAAAAAATAGTGATAAAAATATTTTTCAATAATATGATTAAAAACACTCCACATCATCTTAAACAACTGTATCCTGTCACTTTCATCACTTCACAGTTTATTTGTTTGATCACCAGGAGAAATGTTTTTTGTTTTTCTCTCTATTTCATGTTTTGTTTCCGATACTGAGACACATGTAAAACATATCTACTTGTTTTATTCCTCAAATATTTATAATTTATCAATTCTCTATTTATTTCCTCTGACAGTTATGTCTTCATCACACAGATCTCTTTGAACGTGTTTGCGATCGCTGACAGCTGGAAATATTTTGATAAACGTTTCTTTCCGGTCTTTTATTAGCGTCAACATTAGGTTTTTCTCATGTGTAAAGAAAGTTACAGCACAAACAGCTGAAACAGAAAAACACTTTTGGTTGTAAATGTACCTGATTCAGGCAGAGGGCAACGATCACATGACTCCCCCCAGGCCTTGCCAACGCGGCTGCAGCAGCAGATCTGCCTGGTGATGTGTTGCACCAGAGGCAAGTAACAAGTGTCAGCTGATACCGATCGATAGCACATTCCCTTCTGGTTAGACACAGCTTTGTCCGCTAACGAGAGAGTAAACACAATCAGTTAGACATTTTTTTTTTTTTTTTGTGAATAAAACACCACTTTGTGAGTTTGACTTGGTCAGTGGGATACCTACAGACACAGTGACTCCGAGCAGCGTCCAACATGAAGCCAGGTTTACACGTACACCGGTAACTTCCTTTGGTGTTGAAACATAAGGCATTCTTACAGATGCCAGGCAGCAGACACTCATTGATGTCTGTAAAAAAAAAAAACATTTTTCAGAATATATTCCCATTATGGAGATATTATGAAGTCATGTTTTTCCCTTGGCAGCAATTTCCTGAACTCCCACTGAACCCCTCACATCCACACTTGGTACAAGTATCGATATGGAATTAAGTGTTCTGTCTTTCGCATCATGGGTACAAAGCAAAAAAAGTTGGCGGCGGCGCAGATATGACGTAAGGCTTCAGAAAACGTTTACACCTCGAACGGTGACAAATTGTACTGCAATAGATCATGTAGTCAGCGCCACCAGCTGTAGGGAGGTGGTGAAATTCAGAAACTCGAAAGTTACACAGTTTTATGAAAGGGTGATGACGCCGGGGAAATGCGGGATAAATCATCTGGACCACTTTTGAACTGGAATACAGTCCAAGTCACGTGTCCACCTGACGGAGTGCTATTAGAAGTGGTGGTGAGCTTGGTCTCCAAATCCCTGCTGTCAAGAACGCAAGGGAAATTAAAGAATATTCTTCTGGGAGGCTTTACCAATGGGACCGGCCAAAAAAAAAAAAAAAAAAATCCCAGTTCCAGAAGTTTCTGACCTGAACCACAGTATACAGTCGTGAACAGCTCAAAGGTAGCAGTGAAGGCCAAAAGCGTTGGATGACTATTGTAGGCGCTAAGTCAGGCATTCATACCGGGAACACGTTTGTTTCTCCGCAGTTGTAAACATCAACAGGTCTTTTCCTATTGCTTTGATAACTGGAACTCAAAGCCTGCCACCGCGACTTTTCCCAAACTCCAACCCAATTAATCTACTCTGGTTTTGTTTCGTTCTGCCTACTGGTGGAAAAAGTGATTGCATAAGGGACTGAGGCTGATACAGTAACAAATCGATGAATGGATCTTTTGTGCTGCAGTTTCGTGTGGTTGTGCTATCAGCCTGAACTTTGTTTTCAGTTGTATATGCTCCTCAGGACAAAACGTTTTGTAGGCTAACACTTGTTGTTTTTGCCTTCTCTCCATTAGCATCGTTTGTTAGCATATACAGGCGTGGGTAAAAGTTCGCATTTTAGTTTTTAAAACCCAATCAAGTACAGCTTGAAACATCAAAACAGCCACACCTAAACTGGCACGTTTTATTTTTTTAGGCTATTTTGACTTACATAAGTTATGGCACTGCATTATTGACAAATAAATGGCTAATGTGTTTAGCACACTTCGCCAACAAACATAATGACACACCTGCGTAAGGGACAGAGAAGCTAACGCACAGGTAGCTCATACTGACATCATATGTGGCCTTCTTGTTGTTTTTGGACAAAATTGTAGAAGACCTGCAACATAAAATCTTAAGTATGGATGTCCCATAATATCGACCAACCGATATTATCTGTATTTGTCGGCTGCCCATTACCGTTTCCACTCTCTTTAGCCTTTAGCAAGCTAATGTGCAGTTTAAGAGACACCAGAGAAGCTAAAGCTTTGTATAAAAAAAGTATTTGTGACTATACTATAAATACTAGAATCTGCAAATACCAAAATGACATAACAGGAAAAACAAATTGTGTTACAATCATGAGTGTTTCTGGGTATTTCTACTGTATATTTGCAATATCTCGGTAGGAAAACATGATTATTAAATTCCTTCGAGGCTTAGCCTGCTGTCTGAACATATGTTTGCAAAAATGGTATGCCCTAGGTTTAGATAGGGTATTTTAAATAGAAATCCTTGGATTCAACTTTTTATCCCTCTTTGCACCCTTAAGGATTTGCCACAAAAATAGTCTGGATTTCTGCACTAGTAAAAATAAAGCGCGCTCTGAGGAGCAGACCACAAACGTCATGACTGATTCTGCTTTCTTTCATACTGTAAGGATTGAAGAATGAACAGTTTGAAGTGGTTGTATTTTGGAAGTATTTAGTTTGAGTTTGGGTCGGGGTTTGGTTTAGACTTCGTCACGTGGAGTATGAGTTCGGGTTCAAGTGAAATCCAGATCTGTGCTATTGATGCAGCCCGCTGCAGCCATCTGCCATGACCGCCGCTATAATCTCACGTCTTCTTTAAATGTATGCTCCTCAGATCAGTGAGAATTATGGGTTGACTCTTTAACAACAGCATTTATCACAGTTATGGCTAATGACTGCAACTCGTGAGTGCAGAGCTTCTAAACTGCGGCCTGAATCGGTCTTGGCTGCTACCTCATTTGACCCTGCCTACTTTTATATAGAGAAAAACAAGGTAAAAATTAACACCTTCAAAAATTATGGACTGTACAGAAAATTGGCTGCAGCCTGTCTTTTTTTTTATTATGAATCGAGTTTTAGGGGCCAAAAGGAGCAACATGTGATTACTCTGGAAGTCTGAAACATACATA